>NW_012119821.1:3436429-3499132 GCF_000951035.1 Colobus angolensis palliatus | reverse complement strand
AAAAAAAAAAAAAAAAAAAGTAGTATGAAAAGAGAGGTAGCCTGAGGCTGAGCCCTAAGGAAATTCCAATATCCAGGGTATGCAGGTGTTCAATAAATGTTGAGTATCATCAGCTTCACTAATGTTTTCTGCACAGTATTTTGAAATGTACAGTGGACATGCATTACATGAATCAAAACAAATCAGTAAATGAGTATACAGGCAATACAACTGGATGACTTATTTTTAAGTCTTCCATTTTCCTGTAAAACCCATTGAAGTCACTAATATTGTTAACTAAATATACAGAGACTGAAGACTTACTCTCTCTCTTCTGCTTGTATATGTAAGATTACAACTAAGAACTTACTTAATAAATCCATTACTTACATTGTCTATGCTGATCTCATGCATTAGTACTAAACTCGGACTTTCTGCATCTAATCTAAAAACAATGCAAAGTGAAAATGAAAGTGCAATGATTAATATTCTGTCAATTTCTTAAAAGAGAAGAAAGATGTGTTTGTTCACCCCTTCCTTTTTATTTTTAATTTGTAATCCTATCTATGAGTACCTGGATAATGTTGCACATACCCATTAGCACAATTCCCATGGAAATAGAATTCAGTAAGGTCTTCAGAAAAGTCTGACTTGATGAAAGCTGACACCAAAAATACCCTGTTTTCCCATTAGTTAGGAATTAGGAACACATATACATTTTTCAAGAGAGAAATGCATTAACCTCTTTACAAATTACCCAGGCAAAAATGTCCTCTAAATAATACAGATATAAACTAGGTAAGAATTAAACCAAATTTACATTGCTTAGCTTTAAACCTTAAATTGGATATCAGAATCAGAAATGATACAATTATCTTTTCACCTAGAAAATCAGGAGATAGGATATTCCAGTAAAAGAAATAGCACTAAACTCTTGTCCAAGTTGAATGTAACAATACTTGGCTAGGTACTTAGAGAGGAAGTTTTCTTTTTAGTTACAGAAACAAAAGGCAGAGATAAAATGTAAATAACATTTCAAGTCATACTAAATGAGTTTATAAAACAAAACTCATTAGGCACCATTAATTAAATATGTCTACAGATATATTCCTATAACTATGTAATTAGAGACTGTAAACATATTCCAGTATCTCTATTAATTTGTTGACAATATTTACTAAGTATTATTGTTCAAAAACCTAGAGATATAATTTAAGCTCCACCTTAGGCTAAATAAACCATGAAACTCTACTCATGATTACAACTGTTAGTCATTTCTGTCACCCACTATGTTCAGTCATTCAGTAAACATTTAAAGAGTAACAAGTACTGTCCAAGAAATGTGCTCATGATACAAAGATGAATGTGCCATGGCAAGGAACAGACTCTTGACGAAAGAAAGATCCTCCTCTATGTTTGCAGGTTGCCTTTTATAACTAAGCTCCCAAATATGGGAAGAACTGTACATGGGGCAGTGAGGGAGAAAAGGATTCTCTTCCCATCTCTCCAAACCATGAAATCAATCTTGGCAACCAAAGGGGCAATCAATAATTGATGTCACAACCAGCTGTGGCTCAAAGGGCACCAGCATGAGAAGGTACAAGCAAAGCATCCTATGCAGAGTGAACGAACAAATTTCTACTTTTCTGTGAGGCAGCCTGACTACATGATCTCCCAAGATTCTTTCCAATTCTATGATTCAAGAATGTTGAAAAGTCCATCTATGTATGCAAGTTAAACTAGTGAATGGAAGTAGGTAGAGCCACGAAATGTCATTAAGAAAACACTTAAGCAATATTCTTGCCCAATCCTCTTATTTAATAGATGAGGAAAATGGTGCCTGTAAAGGTGAAATAACTCATATATAAAAGTGAAACATGTCATTGTTCTTTCCATTGCATTACTGTGGTACCTTGAGATTGCTACAGCACTTTCACCTGTATATCAAGATAGTACTTAGAACCTAGGTCCTAATCAGTTTGCACAATTACTTCCATTAAATAACTCATTCTATACAGAAATATTTAAAAGCTTTGCTGAGGGTAAATATTTTGATAAATACAGCTGATGGGGTGTCACACTGTCTTAAGTAATAAGAGGTAATGCTAGGTTAAAGTCTTCAATTTCTCAAAAATGGTCTGAAAAAATATAATCAAATCTCTTTGTATGTTACACCAATTAGACCAACAACATTTTCACAGCCACTGTGAATATTTTACAAACATTAATACAATACCATTGCCAAATTTAAAAAGTGAGGTTTTGTTAAAGTTAAAATTCTAATACCAAACAAATAAAAAAAGTTAGTCCAGTAAATATACTACATACTGATCATTTTCACCTGAATTTCAGCTGATCTCTGTTGCTGCCTCAAGCCCTGTGATTCCAAAGACTTCATTAAAATATTATGCAGTCCAGCAGTTTCCAAAACCTCACAGGAATGTCCCCACTCTTTGAGAGGGGCACCGGGCAAACACAAACTCCCGAGCTTACATCAACGTTTGATAGAAGTTACAAAAGGACAACTGCAACAAATACATGGAATACACCACAAAAGTCATTTTGCCAGTGTTAAATCAATCAAATTATAACTTTTAATTTTTGAAAAGTACAGTTTAACAAAATGATTACCTATTTAAGAATGTAAGCAGCAAAAATTCTAAACTTCTTAGCATAGCGTTCAAGACTTCCAAACTCTGGCCCATGACTCTTACAGACGCATCTCTCAATATCCTCTTAATGCACTGCATGTGCAGGCAGTATGGAAGTACCAGTAGGGTTTTACATACTGCTCTCTGGGTCCTTTTTCATGTTGTCTCTTGTGTTTTCCCAACAATGCTTCCAACTGCAGGCATGCACATCCTGGTGCACACAGGCACACACCAGTGATTTCATTTAGCTAGATCTTTTAGTATAGTTCAGTTGACATCATGTCATTTTTCCCGAAGGAAAAAAAATCAGATATAGAAAATACCAGAATAAGTGCATTTTGTCTAAATGATTTCAATAGTTTCTAATTATATTGTAGTATTTGACCCCTATGATAGTAGTCCTACAGGTCTTACAAGTCTTGTTTACTCAGAAAATACATGGGCTAAATAGTGCAGTAATTAAACTCTAAGTATTTATTCTGTAGTTAGCTTAAAAAGTAGCACCTCACTCTTGAAGGTCCCCACCTCAAGCTGGTTAAAGCAAATGCTTTTGAGTTTTATACATGTTTAGCTAAAAAATACAACAGTTTTTTAGCTGTCAACATAACAAACTGTCTTTGACCAGAAACCTTTATTCAGTATAAAAATTGTGTAAGAGTGTGCATGAAATATTTTCATGAAATGTTTAATTAGATACATTCATTTTGGTTCTTAGGTCACTTGACTTGTTGTCTATATATTATATTTTCGGTTTGGCTAAAATACTACTTTGCTCCAGTGTAGATAAAATATGCTTGGCAGTCATATCATCACCATATTTTCCTTCCTCTTAAAAATACAATGTGCTATGCATGAGCAGATCATAAACTTGGAGCCAATCAAAACACACCTCATACAGTATTAACTGTAATTTATTATGTGTGTGCTGATATTGCCATTACGATTTTCAGCTTTGGTACTGAAATATTTAGCTATGGTTGCTAAATATAATCAGCAAGATAAGAGGTTTTGAATAGGATTATTTGAAGCTTTTTAAACAGTCAGAAACTAGGTTGAAAAGAGCATTGGCAGCTAAAAACAATGGAGCTTTTCTGTACTAAATACTATAGGTAATGCTATATTTTTCTATTTATCAGTATCTATAATTTATTCTAAGGATAAGTACTTATCTGATTTCTGAAACATTATCATTTGTAATAGGTACATTATTTAACTTCTCAAGACATGTTCACTATCTTGGCTGAGGGATTCTGGGTAAATTATAAAGAACAAATTGAAATTCTGTTGTTTCTATTGTGTAGTTTTAAAGATTATGATCTCAACATTCAAATTTAGGTTTCTCTTTTCTTTATAAAATGACTACAATAGATTCATAAACAGAAATTTAAATGATGCATGTGTACTTTCAAAAGCTACTATGTATTTGGCATCCTAAATTAAATAACCTAATGTAATTCACAGAGTAAGAAAAAGGTAATTAAAAACATGTGCAGGCTTAATTTTTTTCTATCTTGTGTTGTCACATAAGTCTTCAAGGAAAACAGGACCAATGTGCGCACCTAAATGAGTGTTGATTTGACAATTTAGTTAAATTTACACTTCTTATCAGTGAATAGAAGCTCTGTTTCAGCAAAATAAAAAGGGCGAGCAAGTTCAGCATTTACTTCAAGTTATGAAGGGCATTGACTTTATCATACAACAGGCAACTGAAAATCCATTGTAAATTGTAGCATAATAATAGGAAACATCCTATTTTACCTCCAACACTTGTGGAATCAAATTCCTAAAGACAGGCAGGTACAATAACTAATTTGATAGGATATGTGGTTAATTTAAGGCAGTAACTATCCAGAAGAAAATCTTAACCTCTAATGATGCTCTTCCAAATATATATGACTGATAAAAACTGGAATTCAATTTTCCATGCACATTAGCTCTCTGCTAACCTAATTACCAGATTATGATTCACAAAATCTTCTTGGAATCAAGTGAACAAATGATGCATATTCTAAAAAGTACATGGTTTAAACGAGTTGATATATTTCTATAATCCTTAGTATATCTGGAGCTCACAAAGAAGGATTTCATTTTATGTTTGAAATATAATGTCTGTTGTGTACCACTGTGAATTCAACGCAGCAACAGCTGATAGTTCAGTTTGTACAATGGTATCTGAATAACGGATGGAACATGGGTTTTATTCGTAACTTCATGAAAATAACAACACTGGAGAATTTAACTTATATTTTTTAGTAACAGCTTTATGGAAATATTCATGTCCCACACAATTCACCCACTTAAAGTGTATAATTCAATGGTTTTTAGAATGTTCATACAGTTGTACAACTATCACCACAATTAATTTTAGAACATTTTCATCATCCCCAAAAGATACCCATGTCCTTTAGTTATTTTCCACCAACTCTCCTGTCTTACCCCCTGCTCCCTCCTCTCCAGGTCCTAGGCAGTCAATAATCTACTTTATTCTAACAGATTGCTTACTCTGGAAACTCTATCAATTTTAAATGGAATCATATATGTGGTCTTTTATGACCAGTTTCATTCATGTAGCATAATATTTTCGAGATGTATCCATGTTGTATCATGTATCAGTATAAATTCTGTTTAGCAAGGTTTGTATCTCAATTTAAGCAACTGAATTGTTAAGGTTAGATTTTAAAATTTATAATTAAAAAAGTCACGTATGACACAAACACATGCTTACACATAATATGTGACTACTAACACACTTTGATTTTCCTTTGACAATTAAGAAGATACGGCTGGGCGTGGTGGCTCACGCCTGTAATCTCAGCACTTTGGGAGGCTGAGGTGGGTGGATCGCCTGAGGTCAGGAGTTTGAGACCAACCTGGCAAAATGGTAAAACCCTGTCTCTACCAAAAATACAAAAATTAGCCAGGTGTGGTGGCAGGCACCTGTAATCCCAACTACTTGGGAGGCTGGGACAGGAAAATCGCTTGAACCCGGGAGGCGGAGGTTGCAGTAAGTTGAAATAATGCCATTGCACTACAGCCTGGGTGACAAAAGCAAAAGTCCACCTCAAAGAAGAAAAAAAAAAAAGGATATTTTTGAATCATGCTTCACATGCTTATATATATTGTATTTGAAATTAATTTTTATTTTTCTTTCTGGCAATTTCTTATTCGTATTTTAAGACTCTTCTGAAGTGTTACCTCCTCTGCAAAACCTCGCCTGATTTCCTTTCCCCTTTCTATCCACCTGTTGCTTGCTTTGGTGCTGTACAGCACAGTAAGAATACCTGTGTTAGTACTTATGATCATTTTACAGTGAAGGCTTCCAAAACATAGTGTGTTCCTTGAGGTCAAGGGTAGTTTATTTCTTTACTTTCCCTTTAAAAGGAGCCAGGATTAAATAAGAATAGGGGATACTTATATTACTTATAAGCACAGTGATTACTTGTATGCTCATTAACATATGGCGAAACAAATCTGGCCATTAGCAGCTTATGCCTTATGATTTAGAATCTGATGTTCTGCATAAAACAAAACACCTTTGTGAAGTATGACATCTTTACTTCATTAAATTATTCAACTTTCTAATTATATACTTACTTTGATTGCAAATTAAGCCATCAGATATGTTCTGGTGCTTTGATTTGTACAGAACATGGTGTATTTTACGGATATGGAGACAAATTTCACTTGTTGTCAACATAGATTTATGAGCAACATGCTAGAGTGTTGGGGTTACAGCAATGATGAAGACAATGCATACAATCTTTGCTTTCCTTGAGCTTACGAGTCCAGTAGAGACAAATAAACTGAGGTTACAAAATAATGTAAGTGCCATAACAGGCAAAGCATAGGGCACAGAGAACAAACATTCTGGAGTCAATAAAGGATTCCTAGTAGAACTGATATCTAATCTGATACCTGAAAGATAAATTATTGGGAATAAAGCGTGGGGGATATTCCTACCAGCAAAAGAGAACATGAAAGGGAAAAGCAGACCAGTCTACTAGTAATTTAAATTTGTGATGATGGTGGCTTGAACCAGCATAGAAGCAACAGAATATAACAGAAATATATAGATTTAAGAGCTATTTTGGAAGCACATCCACAAAACTCCGATTCTTTCAATGAAAGAAATGGGTGAGATGAAGAGTTAGGAATCAAAGATGAAGCACAAGTACCTGCCTTGGGCAACTGAAAGAAGGGTAGGGCCATTCACTGAAATAGAATGTGGGTTGAGGGAAGTAATCCTGGGGATGAAAAAGAGGTTGGGAATTACGAGTTCGGTTTAAGACATGTATTTCGAAGCATCTTTGGATAAGCATGTAGAAAATACCAGCAGGCCATTAGATATACAAACTCAGTATTTAAATTAGGAATCTGATACAGATTAATACTTAAGTGTGCTCAGGAGGGAGAAAAACAGTCAGAAATTAGAGCTATAGTAACACAAAGTACTGCCTAAGGCAAATGTGTCAAGAAGATCAATAATAAATCCTTAAGGCACACCAATAATTAAGAGACTGCCTTGAGAGGTAGGTTAAAAACTAGAGGTAGGTCAGGGACACTAAAGAAAGAAAAATTTTTAAGGAGAGCGTGATTAGAATGTCAACTGCTCCCAAGAATCCAAATGAGACAAGGACTGGTAAGTTTTCATTTTAATTCAATGATGAGAATGTTACTGATGTTGGCAAAAGTATTTTGGTGTAGTGATGGGGAAAAGCCAAGCCCAGCTGAACAGAGGAATGAGTATACAGTAAGGAAATCAAGCAAATGTAGATCAGGGATTGACAGTCTGCAGGCCAAGTGTGACCTGCTTTCAGTTTTTGGGCAAAATCTGACCTGCTTTCAGTTTTTGTAAATAAAGGTTTGTTGGAACACAGCCACACTCATTCTTTTATATACTGTCTAAGCCTACGTTTATGCTGTAACAGCAGAGCCGTATAGTCTGCAAGTTTAAAATATTTACTATTTGGCCCTTTACAGAAGAAAGTTTGCCAACCTCTATTGTAGACAAATGTCTCAAGTTATTAGTTCTATTTACCAAAAGTGACCTAATAAGCATCCATATTTTTCATGTTTACCATGAGACTTGCCAGTTAGAAAGACCTGTTGTTGATATATAAGTGGAACTAAGTAAAAATCTGCTGTACTGAATACAGTGTAAATTGCTCATCTCAAGGCTGAAATTTCAGATCCTCTTCACTATCATTTAACATATTGCTGTTTTATGGAAAAGGCTGGTGACAGTTGCAGAGGTTGTTAGAACATATCTTTGGGTAAACAAAATACATCACTTAGCTCATATTTACATACATTTTACAACATTAGTAATGACTGATATAATCTAAAGTTCTCTAAGAGAAAACAAATGCAATTTTAAGATTGATACTTTAAAAAAAGTAAATTGTACCCTCAAGTTTTCTCTGTTTTCTATAGTTTATTAATAATAAACGCCTTTTTTGAACAATGACTTTAGTTAGTTCCAAGTATTTTATTTTAATGAGACATTTATTCACATGAAGTCAATAAAAAATTTGAGTGTCAGTTTTAAAACTCCAGTTCATCTACAAAAAGAAGTCAAAGGCTTAGATCAGAAACATTTCAGTTGTGCTGTTCGGCTTTTGCTTGTTGTATTGGTCTTTGCCTGGAATGACTCATAGCATAATGAAGCTTCACAATTTGGTTTAATGTTTTGTATCTGTTAATGATTAGACAGGCTACATGCCTTTGTAGTCTAGTCATTAATATTAATGAGTTTTGTGACCTAGGCCAAGTTAATAAAACAAACTTTTAAATATCCTGTTTAAAAGTTCTCAGTAATAATTTTGAACTTGAAATTGTTTTATAGAATTCATTTATAGGGCTGGAAAATATACAAAGGTTTCAAAGACATCTTCTATCCTGGATGAGGAAAAATGACAGAATGGTGAGAGCATCTATCAAACATCACTTTTTGATTACAGGTCACATATGGCTGGTTCAAAATCATATATTTAATGGAATAGGGAATTAAGACAGATTATGAGGAGGGTTCTTCAAAAAGCTCATGGAAAATGCATATTATGAAAAAACTATGCATGGATTTCAAAATTCTTTTGCACCAAAATACACTAACTTTTTTACAGTATGTCTGAGCAGAATCTACTTTGAGGCACTAAGAAGGATAAGACATCCATTTAAAAATAGCCCCTATCAGAGCAAAATGAATTCTTCTAAAAGTGAAGCAAGAACAAACATCACATTTATGATGAATTGTGGGTGAAATGTGGTGATATCATTGGTGTTTATATTATAAAGACTTGATGGAGACAATGCTCAAAAGAAATTAGCAGTTTCCAAATGGATAACTTGTTTTAAGAAGGGATGAGACAACGTTGAAGATGAAGCCCACAGTGACAGACCATCCACATCCATTTGGGAGGAAAAAAATAATCTTGTTCATGCCCTAAGAGAACTGAAAATTAACAGCAGAAACCAGAGCCAACACCACAGACATCTCAATTGGTTCAGCTTACACAATTCTGATTGAAAAATAAGTTCAGCAAACTGTCCACTAGATGGATGCCAAAACTCTTACAACACCCGGATCAACTGCAGATAAGAACAGAGCTTTCCATGAAAATTTCAATGAGTGGGGTAAAGGTTCTGAAGCATTTCGTCCAAGAATGGTAACAGGATATGTAATATGGCATTACCAGTATGATCCTGAAGACAAAGCACAATCAGAACAATGGCTACCAAGAGATGAAAGTGGTCCAGTCACGAGAAAGGTTATGGCAACAGTGTTCTGGGATGTCCAAGCCATTTTGCCTACTGACTTTCTGGGAGGCCAAAGAACGATAACATATGCTTATTATGAAAGTGTTTTGAGAGCATTAGCCAAAACTTTGGCAGAAAAACACCTAAGAAAGCTCCATTAGAGTCCTCCTCTGCCACGACAATGCTCCTGCTCATTCCTGTCATCACACAGAACAATTTTACAAGAATTTCAATAGGAAGTCATTAAGCATCCACCTTACAGACCTGATTAGGCTCCTCTGACTTTTTATTTCCTGATCTTAAAAAAATCTATAAAGAACATCCATTTTTCTTCAGTTAGTAATGTACAAAAACACTACACTGATATGGCTAAATTCCTCAATTTCAAAAGAACTGAGGGATGAACTAAATGGCTGGTATTATTGCTTACAGAAGTGTCTTGACCTTCATGGAGCCTATATTGAGAAACAAAATTTGTATCTTTTATTTTTATATTTTAATTCAATTTTTCCTTGACCTTTTTGAAGTACCCTCATATTCCATAGATGACTGAATACAACATGGAAACGGGTTAAATTTGTGTAATGCCAAAGTGGCTGAAAGTAAGTTTTACTTTCACATCAGATCTGAGCTAACAAATATAAAACTGAGAGGTTGGTGGTTACAAAAAAAATAACTCATTTGTATATGGAGTTGGGAAAAAGTAAATGATTTTGTAAAAGTGGAATGTTTGTATGGAGCAGTATTACTTAAAGTAGGGTGAAATAATGGCCTAAGAGTTTAGACATTTAAGCAGGGGCTGACTTAAATAAAAGTTTGCCAAATCTTGTAGAAGCAGCCAAGGACTATGCTGCAAATCAGAACTCTTCCAAGTAGACATAGGCTCCTTCTAATTGGTCTAGACTAATGTGAAACCATTATTTTTAGTAACGGAGATGACTAATGCCCTTCTTAAATGTTGATCTTCCATATTGGTAGCTTAAGAGTAAAAACCACATTAGTCATCATGCTCTCAGTCTGGTCATGGTTTAGAATGTTAACCCAATTCATGGAGAGTACTTACACTTATGTAGTAGAAACTAGATTTGAGATAGGAAATAAAAGTATACAAAGTGTACTAAGCAGAATTAGTAATACATCCTAACTTCTATTTAGGGATGCTTACTAAAATGGTTATGGAAATGATTATATAAAGATATAGAATCTTTATATAATCATAAATATATATGTGTGTATATATATAATTTATATATAATCTTTATTTTTTTTTTTTTTTTGAGACCAGGTTTCGCTCATTGCCCAGACTAGAGTGTAATGGTCTGATCTCGGCTCACTGCAACCTCCACCTCCCAGACACAAGTTATTCTCCTGTCTTAGCCTCCCAAGTAGCTCGGATTACAGGCACGCACCATCAAGCCCAGCTAATTCTTTTGTAAATTCAGTAGAGGTGGGGTTTCACCACGTTCCTCAGGCTGGTTGCGAACTCCTGACCTCAGGTGATCCATCCACCTCAGCCTCCCAAAGTGCTGGGATTACAGGTGTGAGCCACTGTGCCCAGACTAGTTTATATATAACCTTTATATAATGGGAATGATTACATAAAGCAGCAGCATCCCTTTTCTTTCTAGTCCCCATGCCACTACCTAATCTAAGCACTCATTTTTCAGAAATCAGAATGCTGAATTTGCTAAAATTCCTTTTCTTCAGTATTTCCATTCTCTAGACAATTCTAAATGCAGATGCCAAATTCAGTTTTTCGAAATGCCACTCTCTAAAGACAGTCAATATCTTCTCCATAACCAACTGTAAAGTTCTACCTTTTTTGCCTAGAATTTAAAGCTTTCTATAAACTGGTCCTAGTCTAATTTTTCCTTTTTCAGTTATGAAATATTTAAAATGTTAAAATAACAGGAACTAACAAATGAATATAACAGATACCCTGTAACCCAACACCCAGATATAACAATGTATTAACTTTTTTGTTTTTGAAAAGCCTAAATAAAGCATCCAGTTAAAGTGTGCTATTCATCCCATCTCCTTCCCTTTAGTAAAAGGATAAAACCTTGCTGTAAATAAAAATGTAAAGTAGGAAATAAGAAACAAGGAACAAAATACTTAAAAATATAAAAACGTAATTCTTCATTATGTCACAATAAGAATAATTTCTAAAAATGCTATCCATTTACCAACCTTAGATTAGAAGGCTTGAAAGTCAGAAAATAACAATAAAAATGGCAATTAATACATCTTTTCCCTTCCTTTCAAATTTGTGACAGAGGTGAAATTAACCTAGTTTCTGGGGATGGGATTAAAATACACAGAAATGGGGTAAAAAGTATATACTAATTCTCTCATTCTCATCCCTTATTCCTCTAACAAAAGGTTGAGAAGATTGGCAAGTCAGACTAGGAAGGGTGCTTTAATAACCTATATGTATGCAAACCAAGATGGCTTACAACCTCAGCAACCAAAATAATTGGCAAAAATCATGCTTTCTTTTGTGCACTTATGGAAAAGCTGGGAGCAAAGGGAAACTTAAGAAGAGGTTAAAATACTTGAGATGAATCAGTACACAAGATAAGGGAAAACCATACAATTTCAAACATATAATTATACAAATACCATAAAAAGTAACATTAAAATGCCTGAAAAAAAATACCAGGTAAAAATATGGCTTGGACTAATCCAATTTTTCCAACTTGAACTACATAAGATTTTTTATTTTACTGCCTGAAATCTAAAAGTCAATATAACCTATAAAGTAAAATGTGAAAGTCATAAGGAGAAACCATACCGTTTAACAATCTCAGTATAACTTGGTTCATAAACTGAGGCAGGAAACCACAGGTTTGGTGGGTGGCCCAAAATTTCTCCAAGTGGATTAGCTTTCCCCTTAAAGGCTTGGGAGAAAATCTTTCCTCTAGAAATACTATGATCAGAAAACACTATTTCAGTACTTTGATATAAAGTGCATAATAAAGTGTATTTTTTATACAAGTTTTGTTTATGTCAGTTTTTAATAAACATAAATGTGGGAAAAATTCACGATAGTAAAAACAAATTTTTATTCTGAGTGGAACTATCTTTTGTTGTACTTTAAATATTGACAGATTATGGAAAGAGATTTAAATTAAAGAGCGTAATAGAAGTAGTTCCTGTAGAAAGTAGGTTTACTACTGCTGCATCAACTCAGATCTATTAGATCAGCTTACAGATAATGTTAAGATTAGATATAAAACATAATACCCATAAAATATTTTATAACATTTTCATATAAAATAAACGTTAATCCTTAGCATCTTTGCCAGATTTCAGTTTGGTTAACTCTTTTCCATTGAAATATACCTCTTTAGTTAAAAAGAAAAATGTAACAGCTTAACCTTTAAAAAATCTATAATTTGAATCTGCAATACCTCAAAAATTATAGAAATTTCCAATTTTAAATGAAAACATGCATTACATTCAAAGGTCTGCATAGGCATAAATATTTTTCTTTTTCATATAGTCAAATTAACTTTGGGCACTGCATTTTCCTCAAAACAATCCTTTGTTCTCATTGCTCCCTTACGGAGAAGGTCTTCCTCTAATTAATTTCACTTGACAAAATCCTGCCCATTCTTTAAGAGTCAGTTAAAACATTTCTTCCATGAGGCCTTCCCCACCTCCCAAAAGGAATGCATCTCTTTCTGAGCACCAGTGTCTTCCATATTTGAGCCGGTAATGCAGCACCTAACACATACTGAGCCAGTAATGCACCTAACACATACTGCTTTACTGCTTTTTTTTTTCCCCCCCTGAATATGTATTACCACTTTTCTAGTAGGATGAAAGCTTCTTAAGGGTAGGATCTTGTCTTCATTTTAGTATAGCACAGTGGTTAAGAGTGTGATCTCTGGTGTCAAACTGTATGTGTTTAAGCCAGTCTTCCCAAATCGCTGGCTGTGTGACCTTGAGCAAATTGTGAAATATTCTATGGCTCATCTGCTTCATTTGTAATATGGGATAATAACAGCACCTACTTGACAGGGATATGAGGACTTATTGCAAGTGTTTGCAATCACTGTCATCATCATCATTTTTTATGTTCCACATGTACGTAGCCCAGGGCCTTGAATACAACAGATGTTTAATAAATGCTTGTTAATTTGAATTTTTTTAAGTTTTCAAACTAAGTGGAAAATAAAGCCATGTGGAAAATGCTGAGTAAGGAAAACAAAAACTCTCACATGTAATGTTTTAAATAAGCAATAAGTAGATAAACTTAAGTACATAGATAGTTATGTAAACGTCCCAAAAAATTACTTTTTGGAAAGTGTGTAACATCACTGCTTAAATATAACCTAAATATGATTACTATTCTGAAAGCTATTCTCATACCTGTAGGTTGTCTGAGAGGCCCTTTACATAAATAATCAAGGTCAATTTCAACAGTACTACCAGAACTTAATGAAAAATCTTGACTTTTGGGGATAGTGGGAAAAAAAGCCAATATGCAGAATATTATGCTCTAGCAGAAAGAGCATGTGGAGAGCTGGCCTCCTTTCCCATATCACATTGCTTATTAAATTGCAATTTCTAGCTCTCTATAGATGTAATGTCTCTTGAACACAGACCACCAATAATGCAAAATTGTGTTATTTTGTGAAGCAGACAAAATGCCTGTAATAGAATGAGGCTATGAAATTCATTTCACTGGTGACCACATCCAGAGATTAAGCCATAATAATATCAAAAATATTTTTCCTACTTTTTTTAAAGAACACATGAAAACAAAATGAAATGTTAACTACTCTGAATACAGGCAGTATCTGAGATTTTTAGGACATGAACATATTAATGATAAGCTATATGACTGCATGTCATTTACATGGAATGGACTTGCTATAAAAATCAAATAATGTCTTAGGCTAAAAGAACTGACCATACTTTGCATTTACATGACACCTATTTTTCAAGGAGCTCAAGACATTTTGCAAAATCTGACAGAAATGGTATATCTCTCCATCAAGCTCCTAAAGAAAAAAAATGTTAAGAAAAGCACGTGAGAAATTAGCAATATGGGGCAGTGCTCAGACCTATCAGTCATACAGGAGATTACAATGTTGTGTCTGTTGTGTAAACAGGCGGGCCTCAGGCTTCTGTTTTCAAATCAAGCCTTGACTTGACCTTTACAAGACTTTCTAGTTAACGCTCTCGCATCATCTGATAACAGAAGAGACAGAGAGTTGTAGAAAATATAATCTTTGCATGCTAAGTGCTACAGTGAATGTAACAGTAATGTCAGGTGCTGTGAAATGAATTGTCAAATTACAGACCGAGATTCTAGTGAAGGGACATCCTGATGCTGAGCTTTCACTAAGCAGTAATTTTTGTAACTACTAAAGGGAATAAACTAAAATATTAAACACTTCCATGGCTTCATACGCATATTTAAAATTTGACCTGAATTACAGCTCAACAAACCTGCAGAAGAAAACCCTCTTTCTTCCCCCAGCACCAAGTTCTGGACTTTAATCACTAAAATTCCTCTAAGAAAAATGTACACCTGAGAAAGCAGGGCCAGATGGATTCTATACAGCAAGAGGTAGCTGGGAAACAGAAGAGTTTGACTTGATTTAGGGGCCACTCCTTTAGTTAAAGCTCCCGCATTTTACATAATAGGTATATAGGTTCACATTCTGAATAAAGTCTGGCTCTCTAAAAATCTTTTCAGGAAGTACAGTTTGCTCCGTCGACAAAAAGAGTCAAACTCTGTAAAATATTTTAAGAGATTTATTCTGAGTCAAATATGAGTGACCATGGCTTGTGACATAGCCTTCAGGAGGTCCTGAGAACATGTGCCCAAGGTGGTCGGAGTACATTTTGGTTTTATATATTTTTAGGGAGACATGAGATATCAATCAAATACATTTAAGAAATACATTGGTTTGGTTCCGAAAGGCAGGACAACGCAAAGTGGGCGGGGCGGGGAGGGCTTTCAGGCTATAGGTAAATTTAAACATTTTCTAGTTGACAATTGATGGAGTTTATCTCAAGACCTGGGATCAGTGGAAAGGAATGTTCAGGTTAAAATAAACGATTGTGGAGACCAAGTTTTACTGTGCAGAGGAATCTCTCAGAGAGATTCTTATGGTACCTAAAAGGGTGTCTGGCTCTTAGTTAATTATCTCCCGGATCTGGAAAGGAAGGAAGGAAAACAAACGGGAAAGGGGATTCTCTATAAGATGTGCATTTTTCCCACAAGAGACTTTGCAGGGCAATTTCAAGGTATGGCAAGGAAATATATTTTGGGGTTAAATATTTTTTTCTTGTCTCATAATGTTATGCCAGAGTCAGATTGAAAAGTAAGTCACGGCCGGGCGCGGTGGCTCACGCTTGTAATCCCAGCACTTTGGGAGGCCGAGACGGGTGGATCACGAGGTCAGGAGATCGAGACCATCCTGGCGAACACGGTGAAACCCCGTCTCTACCAAAAATACAAAAAATTAGCCGGGCGAGGTGGCGGCGCCTGTAGTCCCAGCTACTCCGGAGGCTGAGGCAGGAGAATGGAGGGAACCCGGGAGGCGGAGCTTACAGTGAGCTGAGATCCGGCCACTGCACTCCAGCCTGGGCGACAGAGCGAGACTCCGCCTCAAAAAAAAAAAAAAAAAGAAAGAAAAAAGAAAAGTAAGTCACGATACATACAGTCAAATAAAACCCATCTGATGAGAATTTGTGGTTTTAGGGCATGACTCTCTACATCCCTTAGGTAGGAATTTGGGTAAGATAAAAAAATCAGAGCTTAGCCCTCAGCTCCAATTCAAATGTATCTTAGTGTTTCATAGATGTTTTTAAAAAGTCCTCCAACAGCAAAAATATAAACTATTCATTTTCTAAAATATATGTGTGTATAAGTAAAAACTGCTTATATATTCGTGAAGAATTTCTACACAACCACAGACATTTTAAATGATGGCAACCAATATCAAACCAAATAAGCAAACAATTAAAAAATATGTTTAGCATGACAACCAGTATAAACCAATTGCAAACAATTTCATGTTTTCCCTTTGTAAGGTTAACTATTTATATTACAGCCACTAAAGATACAATTTCCAAAGCACTGTTTTCAAATTTTATACTTTTTTTCAAAAGGAAACAATAATGCCTGATAATACTTACATGGGCCATTTTAAATGCCAGATTGTAACATATTTGACATAGAAATATTGCCAGATATTGTGCAAATGGGCCTAACTGGTACCTCAAATCATTTTGGGAATCAGTAATAATGAGGCTATAAAAAATGATCTTCATTTTGCTGGTACAAAATATAAAGGACAAAATGCTTAGGTATTTTATCTTCAGCTCACTTCAGAGTGAAAAGATTTGGGAATACATGACTTAATAACCAACACTTACAAAATAATTCACTTTTATAATGAGTTATACATTTAAACATAATTAACATACTTGAAAAAACTGGCCCTAAATTCAATCTTCAACTCTAAGAAAATCATATTTTAATTGCTAATGATGAAACGCAGGCATTTGTTTTGATATAGTATTGGTAATTAAGAAACTGAAGAATTATGGATAAAACAAAAACACGTATGCGCATCACCTGTAAATCCTCTTTGGTCTAACTTTGAGCCATCAATGACTGTTCTCTTTAAAGTTAATTTCAAAAGGCAACACGAAGAAATTGGTTCACAACATATATTAAACTTCTATTCTGTTGAAAACTATATTATTGACTGATACTTCAGCAGTTTTGAGGGTGTAGAAATTTTAATCTAACAGGTAAGTGTAGGGCAAATGAAAATATACAAAACTAGATCCAAACAGAACAAGATGAGAGGAGACACTGAACAGAATAGCATAGCATCTGAAGAGGAAAAGTACCAGCTCTTTAGTCAGACTGCCTGTGTCTGAATCCTGATTCTATCACTTATTAGTGTGGCCTCAAACAAAGTAATTAACTTCTCTGTGCCTTATTTTCCTTATCTGTAACTGGAAAAAATAATACAAACTTACCTCAAGGGATTGCGTTAAAGATCATATGACATGTAAAGTGCTTAGAATAGTCAAAGATACAAAGTAAGTGCTCAATAAAAATTAGCTAATTATTATTATAAGACTAAAAGGAAAAAATATTTCTGAAACCAAAACAGTTAAGAATGGCTAGCCAGTGGAACCAAAGGTTGAAGAGAGATCCAGAAGACAGAGAACAGAGACAGGAGCACTGAACCTACTGGTAAGATTTCAAAAAGAACAGTTTAAGTTGATAAGTGAAGATACAAGTTAGACCACTAAAAGTCTGGTTGTTGATAGGAATGAGGAAGCCAGAAATCTGTACATATACAAAAATATGGAAAATAAAGACAACAAAATGGATAAAAAGAAAGAAGAGGCAGGAGTCGGGTGTTTTGGTCAATAACAAGCAGAGAGATGTCAAATAAGTGCACTGAAATAAACATTTTTGTCATGGTAACATGTTTTTAGAGATACCCAGCTGCAGGCTGCACCGACCAATTTGATGAAAGAGTTAATAAGTTATGATAAGAATATCCATCTACATTACTCATAGCCTTACCAAAAAATAAATATAAAATAAGGAGGATCACCACCACCTGCAACAAGAAAATCCTCCAAATACCCACAGAACTCAGTGGTACCCTAGGCAAGATTAGTAAACTTTAAAAGGAAATAGTAATGGTCACATCTACAATTTTCATCTCCATGAGTACACCTATGATTTCTGATTGCATCCAGCTTTTCTGTTCAATAAACAGTTGTGAACATTATAATCGACTTTTTTTTTAACCAAAACTAGTCATGTTGGCAAATTAGGTAGTACTGAGAAATTTAATTAGTTATAGCAGTTTTCTTTGTGAAATATGTTTTTACTCAGTTTTGGATGCAGGTGCACTTTTAAAAGTAAAGCAACAAATTTCCATAGGCTACTGATGTCTCTCAAGTAGGACTTGGCTTTACTAGAAAATAGTAAAAGAGAACATAAAGTCAGATTTGGCAAGTCTTCACAAGGCATACAAAACCAATTGCAAAGGTTTGTTAGTAATTTTCAATATTCACAAAGAGAACA
The DNA here is from genome assembly GCF_000951035.1 of Colobus angolensis palliatus. NCBI lineage: Eukaryota > Metazoa > Chordata > Mammalia > Primates > Cercopithecidae > Colobus > Colobus angolensis. The sequence goes on along the minus strand of NW_012119821.1, from coordinate 3,480,661 downwards.
TGTTTCTTCACAACTTTTTTCTATTTTTGAATAATGACAAACATACAATACTTATTCCACAAATAAACCCTCACTATATAAATGAAACTCTTTTCTTATTCTTTTTTAAGTGCCTATTAGCAAAATTTGTTTCAAAATACCATTATAAAAAATATGACAAATTCAAGCCTGGGGTCTAATATTAAATTCATTTTCCAAAAATGTAATTAATTAAAATGAAGTTATAAACAAATCTCTGTCCATTTTAGAAGACCATTAATTTTCTTGTACAGATGAGCTACTGCTCTGGAGGACCATTAATATAACACCTAATTTTCTCTTTTTACTAAATCTTGCCTAGAGCAAGACAGTGAAGTTCTTTTATAATCTCCATTAAAGTACATGAGGGTTTACTTCTTTAATATTGGAAAGTTAAAAGTTTCAAGATACTGACATGCCATGGCACTTTTGAAAATAACATGCCTACTAAATGGGTCAATATTGAATACGTCAAAACAATCCATTTGCCACCAAGAAATAAAAATATCACCGTACGCAAAGTGTTCTTAAACAGGATGACTAACAATAAACATCACCCAAGAAATTTCTCCAAAGACAGTGGTTTCCACAGGGAAAAATAATAAATTGGTGACAGAGCCTAATGCTAAATAAATGTCCTCTCTAAATTCATTAAACACCAGCAATATTCAGCACATTTTTCTCCCTTTAAAATATGTTGATAAGCCTCCACTGAAATGGTTTCATCATCTCTTAGTTCTCTTAATTTCAAAATCTGTATTTTTACATTTTACTTTAAAAAAAAATGGATGGCAAATGAGGACACATATACTTCTTTTCTTTCCCCTCAAATTCCATATAAAATATATTTCTAAGAAGAAGAAACAATGATAGTGCAGGAAAATAATACCACTGCAGACCAAAAATTCTGAAGAAGTTCTATAAACAACAACAACAACAACGAAGAGGAAGATGTGATTAGTTTAAAGGCAAAATCAGATTTGAGAAAATGCAGTTAAAACAAGAAAGGGTGAGTCTGCTATAGAGGCTCAGAGAAACTCAAAGCTCATGGTCAATAAATAACAAAAGCAGGAGTATATTTTCCCAAATGTGATTTCTGACTGTGGAGAGTCCCAGATTAGAGACACAGAATAAGGTGGCAGCCAGTTTATGCAAAGGTGGTCCCAAACCCACGTGAAAAACTTCTGCAACCAGGAATACCCTGCCCAGCCACACCCACTTCTTTTGCCCTACAGTTACTGGATGAAGGCTTCTGTAATAAGAATCTACATACCCCAAGAAGTATAAAGGGATTCTCATTTGGGCTGATGAAACATATACTCTCCAGCCACCAAGACTGTTCAGTCTAGGCTCTCAACTATTCAACAAACAAGAACCAACCAAAAATCACCAAACACTTGAGGAAAAATTAGCAAGAAAGTCACCAAACTTAACATATTGAAGAAATAACACTCAGTAGAGTAAAACAAACAGAGGAAAATGTTAAATATAATTATCATTTTCAGTGAGATTTGAAAAGATAGCACACTGACAAAAAGAACAATTATGAAAAAGAGTGCTACAAAATTAAAAACACGACTAACAAAATAATGACAATATAAAGCCTTAAAAAAGAAACTGAAAAATTAAAGGACCTTTGAGACCAGACTGGCCAACATGGTGAGACCCCGTCTGTACTAAAAATACAAAAATTGGCCACGCATGGTGCCGTGCACCTGTAATCCCAGCTACTCTGGAGGCTGAGGTGGGAGAATCACTTGAACCCAGAAAGCAGAGGTTGCCGTGAGCCAAGATTGCGTCAATGCATTCCAGCCTGGGTGACACAGCGAGACTCTCAGAAAAAATAAATAAATAAATAAATAAAGAACCTAGAGGAGCTATAAGACAAAGACAAAAGATCATTTAGAATCCACTGCAAAATGAGCAAATATAAAGTAAGAGAAAAGGAGGATAGATCTAGTTCTAGTAGCTACTGAATGAAAGAATAAAACAGAGAGAACTGAGTAGAAAAAGTAATCACAGAAATAAAAGAAGAAAACTTCCCTTAGCTAAAGGTAGATTCAGGTTTCAGAAAAAAGCAGAGGTGCAGAGAGAGGCAGCTAAGGAAAAGCATTAATAATATGGCATCCTAGTACCAAGCCCCAAGGATAAAAATTCCAAAATCTTCCAAAAAGAAAGAAAGAAGATGAAGGGATGAAAAAGGATCATCTACAGTGGTACAAAAATTACATTGATATCAGAATTCTTTTTAGCAATATGAGAAAAGTCAATAGAATAGTATTTTCAAAGACCTAAGATCAAATTACTTAAACACAGAACTCTATGTCAAGTCTAATTAGCAATGAAATGAGAATAAATATACATTTTCAGTCATGCAAAGACAGGCTAGTTTAATACCTTCAGACACAATCTAAGAATTATTAAATGATCAATTCTAGTAAAACAAACAAAAAAATCAATCTAGAGAAAAAAAGATGTGGTGGTGTCCAAAAAGTAGTAAACTAAATTTAAATAATTATTTATGCATAATTTTAAAAGGAAATAATCTAAAATTAAAATACAAAAGTATTCTAGAATAGTAACAGGGAGGAAGAGAATAAGTGTGCTATAGATCTTGTCTAGGGGAGGAATAGATATGCTACAAAATTTAAGACATCGTTAGAAATGAGTATTGACATTCAGTAAGAGTGAAGGTTTCAGATGTGTTCACAATACAATTTTTATTCTTTAAACAAGCAGATGTCCATGAATGGAAAAGAAATCCAATTTATATGCCTTTAAATTCAATATGAATTTGCTTTTCTTCAAATATACTCATATTTGTAGATCTGTATTGATATGTAAACATTATTTACCATTATACCATCGTGGGGCTGCTGAACCCTCTTTAAAACAAATTGGACAAAAATGATTACAGATAGCCTTGAACATTCTACATCACACAGAACCAAATAATGAAATTGGGTATACAAAACTGTGATTCAAAAAGCTTCAGGATTAATTCGTGAAAAATTACTTCTCCCCAAATTCAGAAGATCACAAAATCTTTATCTTCTAGGCACATTATACAAAGTGGTCCACATATAAGAATCTTAGAATTTTCTGTTGCTGATATTTCAATTAAAATTGATCTGAACCCACCATAATATTCCTTTTGATATATTATTTCTTTTGGAAAAATTAACTTAATTTTGAAAAGAGCTGACTGCCTTAAATGTGTTTACAAAAAAGAACATGAAGTCTTAAACTAATACCATGATTTCAGGTAAAGGGCCCCCTGCTAAGAAAAATGCTGAGGGTCTAAATGAGCCTTCCATTTACTGTGTACTCCTGTGTACTCATTAAGAGCAAACCACCTGTCAAAAGCTGCTTTGTCTTATTGTTTCACTTAAATGCCCTCCTACGCATTTTACTTTCATAAATTTCATATGAAAATAAATAAATATTTCTATATCATGGAGTATCTGGAACTGGTTAGTACAGAAGTTGAAAATATTATTAGCAGAAAAAGAGAAGCAGTCCATCTTTCTACCAGTAGATAACGAGCTATATATTTAAAAATCTCTATAAAGGCCCTTTGTAAAGGTTGAGCATCCCTAATCTGAAAATCTGAAATTCTCCAAAATCTGAAAGTTTTTGAGCACTGACATGACACTACAAGTAGAAAATTCTCTAAGTGACCTCATGTGATGGGTTGCAGTCAAAATGAAAGAACACAGCACATAGTTTATTCAGAATGTCTCCTCATCCCTAGAGGATCCATTTCTTGGTCCCTCAAGTGTTTCCAGCATTTCTTCTTATCTAAAAAATAAAATAAAATACAGTGTAGAGTAACATTTTAATAAAACAGCATTGTAGGTAAAGTCTGAAAGCCTGCCATTGTTTGTTGTTGTTACTGTTTTAACAGCTGATACAGGTATTCTGGTGATGCTATTATGCTGCTTAGTTACACTGAACTCATTTTTTTCACTGTTAAGTACATATATGTAAGTCTAAGAAAATGGCTGTTTATCAGTAACATGCAAATTCAGAGTCAGGAATGACAGTGATGCCAAACACCACAGAGTGTCCACATGGCTGGCTGAGACAGGGATACCTTTGCTTTCTGATGATTCAATGTATGCAAACTTTGTTTAACGAGGAAAATTATTTAAAAGATTACATTAAATTACCTTCAAGCTATATGTTTATGGTATACATAAAAAATAAATGAATTCACGTTGAGACTTGGGTCCCATTCCAACATATCTCATTATGTGTATGAAAACATTACAAAATACAAAAAAAATCCAAAATCTGAAACATTTCTGGTTCCAAGCATTTTGGATAAGGAATATTCAACCTGTATATTGTTTCAAATGCCAAAGATGAGAAAAATGCCCATCCTTTGATTTCTTTAAATATAAATCCAAGAACCTTTAATCAAGATTCTTCAGATCTTAACTGTCATATACGTGCAAAGGGAATTTCTATAGCACCCAAAATACAAGGTGTTACAGTCTATTATCGATTAAAACCAACACCTAAATTATATTTCACTATAATCATGTCAAAGCTACTGACTGTCACAGAAAAATAATATTCTTCATATACTCAATAACCTCAAAATGAACAGAAGTTGTATACTACCATTTGAAGTTTCCACTCATCTCCAAGATCAGTACCATTTGGTGATTCAAAATCATTTTGGATGAAACATGGTTAACTCTCATTATATTGTAGATTCTTTTCTTCTTCTTAGATATCCATTCAGAAGATAGGTACAGCATTTTAATAAAATAAAATATTACAGACATCACCCTTGGGATATTTTTCAAATGCTTTTGGAAATTTTTTATAGAAGGTAATTTCAGTCATGCATATTTGGGCTAATTTATTTAGCTGAGATTGAATACGAAAGTAGCTCAATATGCATATCCATGAAATTTAAGGAAATGAGAAAAATTAAGAGTGGATCTAACTGCAATGTTTCTGAACACTACATTCAATTCCCACTACTAAATGGTTTAAAGATAAGAATTATGTTCTTCTTTTCTACTTAATGAGACTAACATTTCTTAATGTTTTAATAAAATATTCTTTATGTCTTACAGGCAAAAAAGATACAACCCGAAAAAGTAAGCATTCATGGGTTGTATCTTTTTTGCCTGTAAGACATGAAGAATAAGTAACTGAATACATATATTCAGTTAGTATATATGTACACTATTAAATAACAGTGTTAGCTTATGCTATTATTAAATTCAAACTAAGATTATAAAACGTAAAGACTATCTAACTGTTCCTAAATTATATCTCATCAATATATTAGCAAATGTCTTCAGAGGAAACAGTAGTTTCCATAGATGCCCAAGATTCGACTACTTCTCTTGAAAATAGAGTCTGCTTTAATTTGTGAAATATCTGTATAATGGGGAACAAATACTTAATGAACAATAAACTGAAGGTAAGAACATAATGGAAAAATCAAGCATTTAAAAAGCCAGCTTCAGAAAACAATGAACAAGCATAATAATAAAAACAGGTTGCACCTATCTTCTTGCCTACTTGGTAGCATCACTTAGGAGCTCTGCGCACATGGGTAGCTTTGGACACGGGCAAGTTTCGCTTTAGGCAGGAACTTAAATGAACTGGTAGGAAAACTGCACCTCCCCGCCCCACAACCCAAGCCAGAATAACATAGGCTTAGTTGTGGCGTGCCAAGAGGCATGACGGAAACGTCACTCTTTCCCATATGGTTCGTTGCTCAGAAGAACTAAGATCAGACTGGTTTCTAATCTGGGTTGCAAAAGTGAAGTAGGGGAGCCAATTGCCCCAGTTTCAGATATGGTCCTTTAATTCAGTCTCCTGTTTTGAGCTCTATATCTTCATCCTTGCAGATTCTCAGACCAGAGACTCTCCAGGGTTCAGGCAGGCTGATCATTTCCCTCCCATCTCCTCCTCTGCACTGCTTGTTCCATCAGGTAGCTCATTCCCATGTTTCCTTCTAGTAATTTCTTGAAAACATACAAGTGCTAGTAAGTCTCTCTGGTTTTCTTTGCTCCATGGATGTATTCCTTTATGTATATGCCTCTATGCCTTTGTCTTAGTGAGGTGTCAGGAAGGATAAGAAGTTATCATGTATGCTCAGTCCTCCATCTTCAATCAAATAGATTTTTTTTTTTTTCCTTTTTAGCCAAACTACTTCCATGTAGTATCTCCACTTGTGTATACAAATCTTGTCTGCTAACCCATAGAACAGCTACCCTTTCTAAGAGCAAATAAAAACGCCACAGCATTTCAATTTAATATAAATTGTATATGAATTGAAAATTATACCTGAAAGATAACACATTATTACTACCGTACCCAATGCATAACTAAGAAAACCAACTCATCTAGTGAGTCTCAAAAAGATACACTTTCTGTTTCAGGTTCGAAAGTTTCCTTACAAACTAAAAGATAAAGAGGTAATTTTTTCCAGTTATCACAGCGACTGAATTCGTTCCAAGATAATGAAAACTAGATGTTTGAAAGTAAAAAGTTAGATTTCTTTCAAAACAGGGAATGAATAAAAAAGATCAACTATGGTTAATACATGGAAGTTTGAGGGAATATAAATTATCATTATTCATAAAATGAAATTTGAAAAATATAACAATATAAAACTTGAACATTCTGGAAACATAATAACTTTATGATAAACATACCACTAAACAAATATAATTGTTAAGTGATTTATGTGAATCATAGATAATTAAATCATTATGTTGACTTTATTACTTTACTGTCATTGTCGGTTCATATCATAAAATCAGATGTGGACCTAATCTCTTGCCAAGAATTCTCCCAAAAAACACAAATGTAACAAGAAGCATAAGCCATATAAAGGCAACTAAAAATCTGTACTACATTACACACTCTATTTTTAAGATTTTAATTGGCTATAGTAAGAGAAAATTATTTTATAAACTATAATATAGTTTATTTGATATAAATCCATTGACCATCACAGTCGTGCCAGCATTATCTTTCAAAATTCAAATGTTTGTAACCCATAAGGTGTAGATGTGAACATGGGGGAATTAACCCTGACTAGTCTCTTCTTATTTCTAAATTCTCTAGTCAATTTCAAATTCTCAATATTTTATTAATACTTTAGTACTTTACTACCATTACAAATAAGAATTCCTTTTTATTTAATATCAAAGTAACTTCCAAATCATTGTGATGCAACAAATATGATTAATTAAAATCTTCCACTGAAACAAATGAGCACTACAAAACTGGATTTTGTGGTTTGACATGGCCAGGCCATTTGATTTATCCAGATATCCAACAGATGAAAGATCCAAACACAAATCCACAATAATCACTGAAATAATGTTTGAGGGCATACCTCAATATTTTCATAAAACAAAAATAAAGAATATTTCAATAAAAAGTAAATACTTCTTTGTAATTATCTGTTATCTGAAACAGCCCCAACCATATCAGTCCCAAATATACCAAGGTAATGAGAATGTATGATGAAAAATATGACTTTAAAGGAAGAATATGGATGGTAACCATGCTCTGATGTGAATATATTTTTCTTTCACTAAAAACAATAAAAATTGCTAAAGACAATATCATTAACATTTAACACAGCTTAAAACTATAATAATGGGCACGATACCATTTACTGTTACTTATTATTACTTGGTTTTAGAAATCTCCAGGATGTTCAAACAAGATGTCAGTAACTTAAATTCCTTTTGTTTCAAATAATATGCATGGTGAGAAATTGCTTGTATGTTTTTTTCTGTCTCTGGCATTCTATTTCAATTTTGTCAGTATATTTCTGGATCCAAGAGATAGCAACATACATGAGTTGCTTCACATGACAGATTTTGTTTTTATTTTAGTGTTGTTTTTAAAGTTGGTAGAAAAGGAAAACAAGAATATTTGCACAGCCAGGCCATAGTAACTCAACTTTGTCTCTAACAGAACCAATAGAGACCTGTATGAATAACTGCTACACGGAAGGCCACTCCCAGAAATTGTGCAAGTCTTTAGACCAGGACAAATGTATTAAAACAAAACAAAATTACAACAAAAACGGAACTTCACAGGCTATTTTGATGCCTTACTAGGGTCTGGCACACCTGGCATAGATCAGCATTAAGGGCTTTACTTTCTCGTATTTTCCTTTACCTTTCCCAAGTCTTCGTTGTAAATGACTTTTATTCTTTCTCTGTCCAACAGGCTACCTGCTTTACAAATGCCTAACTCTTAACATTATACTTTTTCTAATTACCCCTCACAGGGCTGCCTTGTAGTTCCATCTGTATCCATCTGTATCTGAACTGAAACTTTCAGTGCTGTCCAAAAGTTACACTTAAGTCAATTTATGCACTCCTAAATTGTAATTAAGAGAAATTCAAGGTCATAGAAGGATGACTATTTAATAAATATTCTGATGTGAGCACATGCTGGCTTGTATAGAGCTTAAAGAAAAATGCTCAGTTATTTATTTTTTGGCTTAGCACAGTATTTTCTACTCACAGCAGTAAAAGTGGTATTTTTGGTCAGTGAATATGATTCTTTTGTTTGCTTAGGTCTTGAAATTTCCATCAATAATTCCTTGTACAACTTTTATTAAGTTTATAGCTATTGCATAATTTTGATACTGTGTTATCTTTTTAACTTTTAAGTTCAGGGGTACATGTGCATATTTGTTACATAGGTAAACTTGTGTCATGGAGGTCTGTTGTACAGATTATTTCATCACTCTGATATTAAGCCTACTACCCATTAGTTATTTTTCCTGATCTTCTCCTTCCTCCCACCCTCCACCCTCCAATAGACCCCAGTGTGTGTTGCTCCCCTATGTGTCCATGTGTTCTCATCATTTAGCTCCCACTTATAAGGGAGAACATATGGTTTTTGTTTTCTGTTCCTGCATTAGTTTGCTAAAGATAATGGCCTCCAGCTCCATTTCTGTCCCTGCAAAGGACATGATCTCGTTCTTTTTGATGGCTGCATAGTATTCCATGGTGTATATGTACCACATTTTCTTTATCCAGTGACAGGTGTTTAGCTTGATTCCCTGTCTTTGCTATTGTGAATAGTGCTGCAATGAACATACACATGTGTCTTTATAATACAACGGCTTATTAATATATTCCTTTGGGTATATACACAGTAATGAGATTGCTGGGTTGAATGGTATTTCTGCTGTAGGTCTTCAAGGAATCACCACACTGTCTTCCACAATGTTCAACCAATTTATGCTTCCACAACAGTGTATAAGTGTTCTCTTTTCTCCACAACCTCACCAACAAATGTTATTTTTTTGACTTTTTAATAATAATCTTTCTGACTGAGATGGGTATCCCATTGTGGCTTTGATTTGCATTTCCCTAATCATCAGTGATGTTGAGCTTTTTTTCATATGACTGTTGACCATATGTATGTCTTCTTTTGAAAAGTATCTGTTTATATCTTTTGCCCAATTTTTAATGAGATTGTTTGTTTTTTCTTTGGAAATTTAAGTTCCATATAGATACTGGATATTAGACCTTTATTAGATGCATAGTTTGCAAAGATTTTCTCCCATTCTTTAGGTTCTTTGTCCACTCTGTTGATAGCTTCTTTTGCTGTACTGAAGCTCTTTAATCAGATCCCATTTATCAATTATTGCTTTTGTTGCAATTGCTTTTGGTGTCTTCATCATGAAATCTTTGCCTGTGCCATTGTCCTGCATGGTATCGCTTAGGTTGTCTTCCAGGGGTTTTATGCTTTTGTGTTTTACATTTCAGTCTTTAATCTACCTTAATTTTTGTTTATGGTGTAAGGAAAGGGTCCAGTTTCAACCTTCTGCATATGGCTAGCCAACTATCTCAGCACTATTTATTTAATAGAAATCCTTTCCCCATTGCTTGCTTTTGTCAGGTTTGTTGAAGATCAGATAGTTGTAGGTATGTGGCCTTATTTCTGGGTTCTCTATTCTGTTCCATTAGGCTATGTGTCTGTTTTTGTACTAGTACCATGCTTTTTTAATTATTGTAGACCTGTCATATAGTTTGAAGTCAAGTAGTGGGATACCTCCAGCTTTGTTCTTTTTGCTTAAAATTGCCTTGGGGGCCGGGCGCGGTGGCTCAAGCCCGTAATCCCAGCACTTTGGGAGGCCGAGGCGGGCGGATCACAAGGTCAGGAGATCAAGACCATCCTGGCTAACACGGTGAAACCCCGTCTCTACTATAAAAATACAAAAAACTAGCCGGGCGAGGTGGCGGGCGCCTGTAGTCCCAGCTACTCAGGAGGCTGAGGCAGGAGAATGGCGTGAACCTGGGAGGCGGAGCTTGCAGTGAGCTGAGATCTGGCCACTGCACTCCAGCTTGGGCGACAGAGCGAGACTCCGTCTCAAAAAATAAATAAATAAATAAATAAATAAATAAATAAAATTGCCTTGGGTATTCAGTCTCTTTTTTGGCTCCATATGAACTGTAAGATAGTTTTTTTCTAGTTCTATGAAGAATCTCAATGGGGGTTTAACAGGAATAGCATTGAATCTATAAATTGCTTTGTGAAGTATGCCATATTAAATATTGATTCTTCTTGTTCATGAGCATGAAATGTTTTTCCATTTGTTTGTGTCACTTCCAATTTCTTTGAGCAGAGTTTTGTAGTTTTCCTTGTAGAGATATTTTGCTTCCCTAGTTAGCTGTATTCTTAGGTATTTTCATCTTTTTGTGGCCATTGTGAGTGGTAGTGTGTTCTTGATTTGGCTCTTGGATTGACTGCTGTTGATGTGTAGAAATGCGAGTGATTTTTGCACACTGATGTTGTATCCTGAGACTCTGCTGAAGCTGTTTATCAGCTTAAGAAGCTTTTGGCTGAGACTATGTGGTTTTCTAGAAATTGGATCGTTTCATCTGCAAACAGGGTAGTCTGACTTCCTCTTTTCCTATTTGGATGCCCTTTATTTCTTTCTCTTGCCTGTTTGCCCTGGCCAGGACTTCCAATACTATGTTGCATAGGAGCGGTGAGAGAGGGCATCCTTGTTTTATGCCAATTTTTAAGGGGAATGCTTCCAGCTTTTGCTCATTCAGTATGATGTTGGCTGTGGGTTTGTCATAGAAGACTCTCATTATTTTGAAGTGTGTTCCTTCAATACCTAGTTTACTGAGAGTTTTAAACACGGAGGGATGAATTTTATCAAATGCCTTTTCTGCATCCATTGAGATAATCATGTGGTTTTTGTCTTTAGTTCTGCTTATGTGATGAATCACATTTATCGATTTGTGTATATTGAACCAACCTTGTAGCCCAGGGATAAAGCCTACTTGATGGTTGTGGATAAGCTTTTTGATGTGCTGCTGGATTTCTTTTGCCAGTATTTTGTTGAGGACTTTTGTATCAATGTTCATCAAGCATAGTGACCTGAGGTTTTCTTTTTTTTGTTTCATTTCTGCCAGGTTTTGATATTAGGGTGATGCTGGCCTCATAGGATGAGTTAGGGAGGAGTTGCTCCTCAACTTTTGAAATAGTTTCAGTAGAAATAGTATCAGCTCTTCACACATCTGGTAGAATTCAGCTGTGAATCTGTCTGGTCCTGGACATTATTGGTTGGTAAGCTATTTACAACTATCTCGATTTCCAAGCTCAGTATTGTCTGTACAGAGGTCCAGTTTCTTCCTGGTTCAGTCTTGGGAGGGAAGATGTGTTGAGGAATTTATCCATTGCTTCTAGATGTTTTAGTTTACGTGCACGGAGGTGTTCATAACATCCTCTGATGGTTGGTTGTATTTCTATGGGGTTAGTGGTAATCTCCCCTTGTCATTTCTGATTGTGTTTATTTGAATATTCTGTGTTTATTTGAATATTCTTTTTTCTTCATTAGTCTAGCTAGTGACCTATGTATTTTATTAATTTTTTTTTTTCAAAAAACCAGCTCCCAGATTTGTTGATGCTTTGAGTGATTTTTTGTATCTCAATGTCCTTCAGTTCAGCTCTGATTTTGGTTATTTCTTGTCTTCTGCTAGCTTTGGGATTTGTTTGCTCTTAGTTTGCTAGTTCTTTTAGTTGTGATGTTAAGTTGTAAGTTAACTTGAGATCTTTCTAAGTTTTGATATGGGCATTTAGTGCTACACATTTCCCTCCTAATACTGCCTTAGTTGGGTTCCAGAGATTCTAGTATTTTATATCTCTGTTCTTAGTAGTTTAAAATAACTTCTTGATTTCCTGCCTTAATTTCATTATCTACCCACAAATCATTCAGGAGAAGGTATTCCATTTCCATGTAAGTGTATGGCTTTTGTGTGTGTGTGTGTGTGTGTGTGTGTAATTTTTTTTCCTCCATTACTTGTTAGGTGGTAATGGTGCAGTAGCATCTTAAAATACCTTACTTTTAAGATTCAGCCGGGGAACCTTCTCCTATTCTTTACCCCTCCTCAGATACTTCTCTATTGTACCCCCATAGTTCTTGTACATCTCATGACATATATCACTGTATTTTAATTTAATAAATTCATTTGTCTATTCACTAGACTGGCTTCTTTGCATTATAAACAAGACTTCACATAGATGCTGGGACCTCAAAGATTTCTAATAAATACCTGTCGAATTAAGGAAACATGAATTTATGTTCTGTATCACGATGCTAGTGAAAATTTATTACTGTGTTTATTTCTCACAATGAATAAACATGGGGTGTATCCTGTGTCCAGTGGGAATCAATTATTGATACCCAGTGATGTAGACAAGTCGTCGTAAAAAAGAAAAAAATGAAGGAAAGCAGCCTCTTCTTTTACCAGTCCCCACCTCAACCATATAATTTTATTTAAGAAAAAAGCTGTGATATCAATTTCTCTGTACCATCAACAGTTCTTGAAGTTGCCTTGACAAGCACAGACTTCTGGAATCAGTCCAAATACATGACATATAGATAATAGTATGTGTGTATGTGTAGACATCTTTAGTAGAAACAGCTTTTCAGATACTGACTTAACATTGTCTTCCTCCCAGCTTTCCACTGACTTAATGATTTCAGATACAGTTTCAAATTGCATCTTAATTGTGGGGAGTGGGGATGGTATTTAGTCTCTGGCTCCTGTTTTTTAAGGTTATTTCTGAGACTGCCTTGGAGTGGTTCAACTCAAAATAAATGCAGTTTACTGCCCGTCACTCCATATTCTTAAGATGGTTTTGCCAGCTTTTAGAGCCTCTCAGATTTTCTAAAATAAGGTCAAGCTGATTCTACATTCTATTAGTGGTAGGTATTAGTGCTGTCACTTCGGCAAAATGTTTTTGACTTGAGATAGAATCATTAATCTAGGGATATCTTGTTAATAAATTTACTGAATACTCACTTGGACTTTTTGATGTAGCAGCTTTTAATACTACAGCTTTTTCATGTGAGCTAGTTTACTTCTGGCTGAACTCTATTTTTATTTAATTGTTTAAACACCAAGATACTTGGAGAATCATATTCTCCAAAGTCTCCATAGTCTGACAAATAGGAATTTGTATGTTTTATAATTTCTAACTGTTTTCCTCAAAGTCATTTCAGAAATTAAAATATCTAAGTTTTCACTTCCGGGGTGATATTTTCTGGCAGTGGATATAAGACATTCTTCAATTCAGTTTGAAAGAGTAAAATTTCAAGTTTCTGTTTTCCTTAACTAGGCTATCCCTGAACATGTTTGTAATGCAAATTGAGTCAGTCAGATCTTGGCTTTCTTGTAACTATAGTCTGGTGGTCTTAAAAAGAACTGAAATCATATAGAGGATGTTACATGGTACAGAATGTAGTGGTTACCACTGTACTTTTCTATATTCATAGTGCAGTCAGCATTTAATTTTGAAATATGACAAGTTGTCTATTTGTTCCACTAGTAGTACTTCTTGGACATCACAATCACTTCAGGCTGTGCTCTTAATCCTGTCCAGGGCATTATTTAATGAAGAAAAATAGGATCAAAAGAAACATTTTAAAAATAAACATTTTAATTAGCACTTGAACATTTAAGCACTTTCATTAATGTTTCCCCAGATGGAGTCCCTCAACTAAATCAAGATTTTATCTGCTTGTCAAGGTCCATCTCAAATGCATTTCTTTTTTGAAGCCTATCCAATGAGAATTATTATTTACTCTTCTTATATTATCTTAACATCATTTTTATTCCTTTATTCTAGTGAAGCATAATATTGTGAGATCAGGTATTTTATGCTACAGAACCCTCTCACCTCTAAAATCTTATCTGAAAAGCTCAATATATAAAAACAATGAACAGGCAACTTCTCTGGCTGAAGCAGAAGTAGGAGGGCTGGAATCCTATATACCTCTTTCTGCTCTCCCCTTTCATTCCCACTGGGTCAAAAGTACCTGTTAAGGACATAGTCCCAGAAACTGGCTGTTGTTCAAAATAATACAAGCTTTGGAAGCAGGCCACTAGCTATTGAACCTTGAGAATTCAATCTAAACTCCAGTTCCGTTACCTGTAAGATGATGATAATAATAGTGTCAAATCCTTAGGATTGCTGAGAGGATTTCCTAAGATAACTGTTAAAATGACTTGTACAGTGCCTGGTATGTAACCCTCTACAAACATTTGTTAAAGTGATTGAAATTCTCAAAAACCACATAGCTAATTAATGGCAGAGCCAAAACTAAAACCTGACAAAGGCAATCTGTCTACTATATTATCATACTAATAGGCAACAGATATGCATATATATACCTTAACAAAACTTTCAAAACTGAAATGACTTTTTCCCCTAAATCTTACTATACAATTATCTGTTGCCTGTTATTAGATATGGTCAGAATCTTCATAATCATTGGGTCTCTCTGTGAAACCTACAGCAGCTATCGGCATTCACCTTCATAGCTGTTATCTTCAGAGTTAAGGAATGTATATTAGAGTCACCTTAGGAGATAACTCAGGGTCCTATGACCACAGGTGACATAGGTCTGCCTTTTAGTTTAATGTAAGGCAGAAACTACTAAGGATTTTTTCACAAGTTGAGGGATCCTCTGAGAGGTTAAATTTACCCAGGCTAACTAAAAGCCAAATTGGCCAGGCATAGTGGCTCACGCCTGTAATCCCAGCACTTTGGGAGCCCGAGGCGGATCACGAGGTCAGGAGATCGAGACCTTCCTGGCTAATACAGTGAAACCCTGTCTCTACTAAAAAGAAAATACAAAAAATTAGCCGGGCATGGTGGCAGGTGCCTGTAGTCCCAGCTACTTGGGAGGCTGAGGCAGGAGAATGGTGAGAACTTGGGAGGGGGAGTTTGCAGTGAGCCAAGACCGCACCACTGCACTCCAGCCTGGGCGATGGAGTGAGACTCCGTCTCAAAATAAAAAAAAAATGAATAAATAAATAACAAATTAAAGCAGAGTGTGAGAGGATAGTTTTACCATATTAAGAACTAGACGGCTTGTATTTTATTTCACATACAGTCTGTGGCACTTTTTAGTAAAGGTTGTGTCAGTAAGTGAAGTTTTTTACTTTGGTACAGTATGCAGATTTTATGGTGGTTCACAAAATTACAGATATGTAGGTATTTGCGGTTTGCCATTTACTTTAAAAAAGTTCTGAGGCAAAATAAGTTGTTTTGATTTTGCTCCAGAGTCTAACCTAATCCTCTGTCTTCAGTTTTATTTTTAATGGTAGAAACCATTTCAAAGAAATGTCCACATACAGTAAAAACTACTTTTCAATATTATAAGGAAGCAACAACTAGATCCTTTTTACTAAAGATGATACTCAACTTCATGTTCTAATTTCTTTGGCTTACGTCTTTTCTCTGATGAACCTCAATTAGTAGTCCTGAATTGACCTAGGAATGGAAACCTCTGCTTCATTTCTCGTCTACCCAAGGACCATAAACTAGTCACTTAATCTTACTGGGCCTCAGATTCCTCCTTCTTAATGTGAGGAATTTGACTAAATAAACATAAAAAGTCTGTTTTAACAAAAAATGGATCTACCTCAGTTTAAAGATGTAGAGGAAAATTAATCTTGTAGCCTGGAATAATTTTTCTTGATTTACATTTTAAGGAGCCAACAGTTTATAAACAGTACACTATGCAGAAAGTGATTACCCATCATATTAGAACAACAGCTGCAAGTTTGAAATCACCACTCGGCTTTGAAAATCTTAACCACTATTTTACCTTTAAGTTGAATTACGCTAGTTGACCTAAGTAATACCCAGATTTACTGGAGTTTGATGTGTCTGTTGACACCAGTGATTCTTCTTTCTCATTCCTTTCTCCTGATTTCTTGCCTAGGACACCGAAGCGGGAGAAACTCTTTAAGTGGAACTTCCCAGGTTCTCTGTGCAAAGTTCTCATGCAACATGGCTAAAGAACAGCTGTGAAGAACTCCTACCAGCTGCATAAGGTTAGCTAGTTTTGGAGAATGATGGACCTGCCAAATGTTTGACTAGAAAATATTTTAAATATTTGAGATATCACAATTTATAAGAATTATGTGTTTATGAAGTTTTCTCAGGAAAAGCTAATTTATAATTAAAATATTACAATTAATCTTTATGCTTGGGATAGGCAGATTTCAGGAGGAGATTGCTGTATTCTCCCCTCTTTCCTTTGCCTTCATTCTTTTCTCTCTTCTCCATTCTGTTTATTTTGCCCTCCTCATCTCACTTTACCTCTCTCTTCCCACATTTTTCTTCATCTTTGTTTCTTTTTTGTTACCTCTTCCATTTCTCTCATTTTTCATCACCTGCCTGCCTACACTTTATGTTCTTATATTTATGTACCCTTGCCTTCTGTCTTTCCTTTGTTGAACCTGAAAGAGGACTCACTCTGGCCTCACATAGCCATCTACTATTTTCTGCCTGTCTGTCCTTGTGCTCACTTTTATGAAGCAAAGTACAGGAGAAATAAATTCAAGGGTGTCGTTATGTTACGACACCTCAACTCTTCTACTCTGATACTACCACCAGCCATTCTGGACTCTATTCTCTTCGGGGGGAGTGAAAAATAAGCTAAGTTATAAGTAGATAGTGCCAATCAGTTGAAGAAAAGAGAAAGTTTCTGCCTTGTCAATCATTTAAACACAGCAAACCTGGAGCAGTCCTCATGTCATGTATAGCTGTAAACTCTGTGAGAACAGGATCACCCAATGTACCACCCTGCTCTTACTGGTAGAATTCATTAATTTATGAAAGGTAATCGTAAATCACCTTATGTGCTTAAATAGTTATGACAGGGTTTTTAATTGGTTTGCACATGGATTCTGATCAAATGACAGCTGCTATTGTTTCCACTGTTTTGACCAGCATTTTATGAATCTTCTATATGTCATGGAAGTTGGCATTACCTGAGAAGGCCACTCCAATACAAAGCTAAATGTTACAACAGTTAGATTTTATTTTCTTCCTGACTTTTAAAATGTATTGCTCAAAGAGAGGTAAAGCTCATATAAGGCCCATGTGAGCTGCTTTTAGCTCCAGAATCATGAGTTTTTCAAAAATTAAAAAAAAAAAAACCCTCTAATCTTCTCCCCTTGTCTTCAGTATCCATTGATTAAGGCAATTCTAATAATTCTCACAAATGTGTGACTAAGTCTATGATGAGCCTTCTTTGAAGGGAAATCAAAGTTTTGATGGGAGAAATAGAAGCTCATTCAAAAAGTATTTGTTACTAATGCCAACAAATTTTGTGAGTTTTGCTGGTTAACCAAGAACGTATAAAAAATCCACTATGATTCTTGTGTGAAAAGAGTTATTTTCGTATAGGAATTTTGGTTGAAAGGCATGGTTTAAATTGAGTATAAATTTGCGATTGGCAAAAACACAAGCTTTGCTGTTCTGTTTAATTAAAGAGACAACAGTTAAGAACTTCACTGAGCTCTTCAATAGAAGACATACACTTTTTTAAAAAATCAACTTGTTGATGCAGTATGCTGTTACTATGCTAGAATTGCTTTAATCTTGGAGAAAAACAAATTTTTGGAAACCTAAATGTAAAGGTTTCAAAGAAATTTAGGATCATCCAAATCATTAGTATAAACCACTGAAGACATTAAACAGATCCATATTTGTAAGTGACAGAAACAATTACTGGTTTTATCCAGTGGTACTATGTCAAAGCCCAGTCTCTCCTTCACAAACCTGGTTCTGTGCTTTGCTGGAACAAAGCACCCATTCCCTGGGTGTTTACCCCATATAAGGAGTATGAACTGGGGGTTTTCATCTTGTTGCCAGTAGAAATAGATTTTTATGTCTTAAGTAGAATTGATATTGTTAAATTGAATATGAACTCCTGGGGAGCCTACGTATTTTTTAATTTTCAAAACCAACTGTAAAATGTGGAAGTATAATATTAGTCCTTCTATGGCACATAGGGTACTTACTTATGAGGTTCTCAGAACAGAAGCTTGAGGTTAGTTGAATAAAGCTTCATGGGAATTTAAGCTGGTTTCTAATTATTAACATGTAACATTTAGGGAAATATTTCAAAATTACATTAAACCAGTTAAAAGTGGTCAGGATGACATATAATAAAATCATCAAAGATTTGAGAATTGCTTAATTTAAGTTCATTCAAAACTCTTGCCTTTTAACCCATTAATCATGAAAAATTCTGTTCTTAATTGTCATGCAGTCCAGTAAATATGAGCAGTTTTTCTGTCACCAGTGCCATGAACAATCTGACAATTTCCTGATAATGTTTTATTATAGTGGCTACAAATAATTCTGGAAATGGTATTTTAAGAAATATCTTGCTGAGAAGCATTGTTTCTTCCAGGAAGTAACCTTTCATATTGGTCTAAACAGTTCAAGGAGATGGCCTCCTATTGGAACTCTAGGGCATTACTATTTTCAGACCTTGTTTGTGTGCAACATGAGCCATATTGATTTACAGATAATATAAATTTATTCAAAACAAAATACAGTAACATTCTGGGAGCAGATTGCTTTTACTTTTATTAAATTTATCTTTATTACAACTAAGAAAATTGCTTTGAAACAATGACATTCTGACCCCTTAGCTTTGTTGTCATTTAAAATATTTCCCGAAGTTTCTACTGTTATTCTAACTCTTCTCAGTAGGAGTTGATGATATTAGTACAGATCAGAGGATGTAAGATTTAACACCACTGCTAACTTGAAAGAAATACAAAATGTATTTATTGCATTTTATGAGCATTGCTCATAATTTAACCATAATAATAAAAAGCAGATTACAGATAATACCTGCTCATGTGATTGAAATACTTCTTAAGAGAACTTCAGGTTTTTGTTTTTTTTTTTCTAGAAGCAGGGTAGCACTATGTTGCCCAGGCTAGTCTCAAACTTTTGGGCTCTGGCAATCCTCCCAGCTCAGCCTCCCAAGTAGCTGGACTACAGCATGTGCCACTGTGCCTGGCAAATTTTTTTTCTGTAACATTTATCTACATTTTAAAATAAAAGCTTGGTGTAGTATTTTTTTTCAAGTTTATGAACTTATGATAGAACTAAATTGAAAATCATGTGATTTGTAAAACTGTAATGTTACATCTGTTTTAATAAAACTACCAAAGAGAAAAATGCTCAAATTTAACCATTACTATTCTGCTCTGTAAACACTTCCCATCTCTCTCACACTAAGAAATCTCTACACTAGCCTACAAAGTCTAGGCTAGTGATGTAGCCCATTTCAATTTACCTCTCTGATCGTATTTCCCACCATTCTCTCTCCCTCACTCAATTTACTTGAGCCACATTAACCTGCTTGCTGTTCATCAAACATACCAGAGACATGCTACTTTAGGGTCCTTGTACTAGTTATATCCTCTGCCTGTAACATTCTTCATTCAGATAGCCACAATCTTTGCTCAGTGCTCATGTCAGCTTCTCAATGAGGCCTACCTTGATCATTCTATTCAATAATCGCAATTTGCATACCCCCACCCCAACACATTAACTCTTTTGCTCTACTTCTTAAAAAAATCTATTTTAGATTGGTTTTAGTTTCACAGCAAAATTGAGAGGAAGATACAGAAATTTCCTATATAACCCCTACTATCAGTATCCCCCACCACAGTAGTACATTTTTATAGTGAATGAATCTATATTGACACCTCATAATCACCCAACGTCCATAGTTTACATTAGGGTTCACTCTTGGTGTTGTAAATTCTGTGAGTTTGGATAAATTGTAAGTATCATACATGGCATTTACTGGAGCCCTAAAAATCATCTGTGTTCCATCTACTCATCTCCCGCCCCCAACCCCTGATCTTTTTTACTCTCTTCACAGTTTTGCCTCTTCCAGAATGTCATATAGTTGGAATCATGCAGTATAGAGTATTTTCATATCGGCTTCTTTGAGTTAGTAATGTGTATTTAAGGGGTCTCCATGTCTTTCACGGCCCGATGGATCATTTCTTTTATTTTTCTTTTTTGAGATGGAGTCTTGCTCTTGTCACCCAGGCTGGAGTACAGTGGCATGATCTCGGCTCACTGCAACGTCCGCCTCCGGGGTCCAAGCTATTCTCCTTCCTCAGCCTCCCTAGTAGCTGGGATTACAGGTGCCCGCCACCATACCCACCTAATTTTTGTATTTTTAGTAGAGACGGGGTTTCACCATGTTGGCCAGGCTGGTCTTGAACTCCTGAGCTCAGGTGATCCACCCACCTCAGCCTCCCAAAGTGCTGGGATTACAGGTGTGAGCCACCGCACCCAGCCGAATCATTTTTCTAGCACTGAATAATATTCCATTGTCCTGATGTATCAAGTTTACTTATCCTCTGGAAGACATCTTGGATGCTTCCATACCCAAGGTTATCTAGGTTTTCTCCTCTGCTCTACTTCTTCTGTTACAATAACATGTATCATTTGCTAACAAACTATATAATGTTCTTATTTCTAAGGAATATAATGTGGCAAATGAAATATATAAAAGAGTGTTCAAAGATAACCTAAGGTAACAGGTGGGCACAAATAATGTATGTATGCTATAGAAGAAAATCAGGAAAATAATTTTTAAAAACTATCAGACTTGAAGAAAACTATTAATCTTAAGATGCAAGGGCTGAGCAAGTTATCAAGCAGACTGAATGAATAAAATACTCGAATCCAAATATATTCTCTTGAAGTTTTATCCACCGAAGATAAAGAAGAAAATCGTAAGAGATTCTAAGGAGGGAAAAAGATGTTACCAACAAAAGAATGTGAATCAAATTGGGATTCTATTTCTCATCAGCAACCCTAAATTCCAGGACACAATGGAGGAAATGTCAAGGTTCTATAGGAGAATGATTTTGAAAACAGAAGTCTACATACCTGAACTATCTATTAAATATGAAAGCAAACAAAGATAATTCAGACCTTCAAGAACTCTGAAATTGTATCTCCAGTATGCCTTTTCTGTGGAAGATCTTTGTGGATATATTCCAATTAAATGAGGGAGAAAATTGTAATAGATGAAGAGGTGAGAGCTAAGAAACAACAAATCTAACCGAGGACTGTAATAGGAAAGTGAAATACCTGAAATGCTTAAATGACAGCTTTTCAACTGTTCAAGAAAGCAAGTGATTCAACCTGGAATTCAAAATGGAACAAGCAAGCAACATTCCTACAATTTGCAGCCAAATGGAATTACAGCTTTTTCCATTCTGAATCCTGTAGGACCAAAAACATTCCTGAAAAGAATTAAGTATTCATTATCAACCTGTTCTCTGTTTTTAACTATGTTTTGACTGATGAGCTTCTTATTAGTAGCCCACACTCTCTCTTCTCAATTGTATCAGTTTGCTAAAGTAGGTGACAGCACATTTCACAAATGGAAAAAATAAGTGGTAAAAATATATATGAAAGGCACAGATCTAAAATTATATTAAACAAATGATTGATTTTTATGTCCTCTTACAAATACCTTTACATTTGGAGAAGTTCACTGGTAAGATGTAGACAGACTAGGTGGGGGTTTTCCAGTAAAATGAAAGGTGTCAGACTCTGAAGAGACTGCTCTTATCCAACTCTTTTCTAAGTGGCTGTTAGCAGAGCTGCTGCCCTTTTCCCCCAGCACTCCTGCGGCTGCAGGTGAGCTCTTCCCTGTGCTCTGCTACCATTATACTTTAAGGGATCTCTTCACAAAACAGACTCTGAGAACCTTTTAAAATCAGTACTCTTTAACCTTATAGGTGAAATTATCCAATTGGGTATGTTTTTAGAACGAGTACTATTTTTTTGGAAGTTACTAACTCGATCTGTGTGTAAATTATTTACGGATGAATGGAGTTGCAGTCAAATTACCTTATTTAAATGCATCATTACTGGACACTTCAATGGTTTCTCCATTTGAACACTGAATTTTACTTTACTTCAAATATATTTGCATAAGCAGTCTACATCATTCATGATTTACCAGTTTTACTGTATTAAAGTAATAATTTTACTCATCTTCAAAGCCATACGCATTAGATTATTGCTACCATGAGAATTTATGTAAATGGGTAATTGTTCCTGTCCATGTGACCTTGTGCTAATAATTATTCTAAAATTGAAATTTTTTTCTTTTCATTGCTATTCATTACTTTTTTGTTTTTAAACAGGCAGCCTTTCCATTGCCAGATTTAAGAGTGTGTTTGTTAGCAAAGCCACGCTAGTTGATTGACATAGCTGTCCAATGGCTATCTCTGTCTTTCCTTGATAGTATTTCTATGAGGAATTTCCTTGCATTACTCTGATGCTTCTGAACTTTGGCCTCCACTGTCACCTGACTTCCATAGCAGATGTCCACTCAAAGCCTAGTCCTTCTACCTACAATGCCAGTGAAGCTTTTGACTCCTTTCACTGTCTTTCTCTTCCTTCCCCTACTGGGGACCCTGACTCTTCAGACACTAGCATCACTGACTGAAGATCTTCCCATGTTTGATTATTACTCTTTACCTCTTCTGTTAATGTAAAAACTTCATCTTTCCAGTTATCAAGGATTCTTCTAGAACCCTTCTTTCAACATTTTGAGGTCTGATTTTCTATGCAAATGGCTTCCCATCTGAAAACAATGGCTAAAAATCCTAACAATGGCTTTACATCATCTGTCCTACTACAACCCTCTCACCTCTCCTCTTCCAATCTCCCTCTTGTTTACTGTGCTTCAGTAAAACTCTCTCCTTGTTCATGAAGATACCAAGCTCATTTTCTTCTCAGGGACTTTGCCCTTGTTGATTTCTTTACCTGGAATGTTCTACTTCAAGAACATTCCTCATGGGTTATCCTCTCACATCTTTCAAATCTTTACTCAAATGTCACCTTATCAGTGAGGGCTTCCTTGACCACCTTACGAAATTACAGTCCCCTTCATAGCTTGAAAGTAAA
Organism: Colobus angolensis palliatus; assembly: GCF_000951035.1. Classification (NCBI taxonomy): domain Eukaryota; kingdom Metazoa; phylum Chordata; class Mammalia; order Primates; family Cercopithecidae; genus Colobus; species Colobus angolensis. The sequence goes on along the minus strand of NW_012119821.1, from coordinate 3,457,339 downwards.
TATTTTATTAGACAATCTAGTTGTTTTACTTTTTTGTTTATTGTCTGTAAACCTCTACTAGAATACAACTTCACAAGGGTCAAAGACTTTCATAAACTGTTATGTGTAGTTCCCCCTTATCTGTGGGAGATATATTTCAAGTCCCCCAGCGGATACCTGAAACTGCCAGGAGCACTAAGCCTTATATATACACTAAGTTTTTTCCTATTATACATGCCTATGATAAGTTTAATTTGTATATTAAGCACTGTAAAAGATTAACAATAACTAATAAAACAGAATAATTATAACTATATACTGTAATACGAGTCACGAGAATGTAGTCTTTCTCTCTCACACATAATCTTATTGTACTGTACTCACCTATTTTCAGACCACAGTTAAACACAGGTAACTGAAACTGTGAAAAGTAAAACCATGGATAAGTGGGGGAATAGTATATCCTAAATACCCAGCGTAGTGCCTGGCCCAGTCGTAAGCACTGAATAAATATTTGTTGAATGAATAAATATTACAAATGCTATTGTGCTCCACATTTTATTCAGGCACACCATTTAGCTGGAATTGCCCAATCCCTTTAAGGGTAAGAGCATAGAATTACAATCAGACTGCCTGGATTTAAACGTCATTTGGGTGACCTTATACATGTACTTAACTTCTGTTTGTTTATCCTGTATCTCATAGGTTGTTTGAGAATTAAACAAGTTAATATATGTAAAGCGATTAAAAGAGTACCTGACAAATATAAGTACTCTGTAATTTTATGTATAACGAATTATTCAACATCAAATTTTATAACATTTTTCAGCTTATTGATCTTTGTTTTTTTATTTATTTTTACTTTTTTGAGACGGAGTCTTGCTGTTGCCCAGGCTGGGGTGCAGTGGTGTGACCTTGGCTCACTGCAACCTCCGCCCCCCAGGGTTTAAGCAATTCTCTTGTCTCAGCCTTCAGAGTAGCTGGGATCATAGGCACCTGCTACCACATCCAGCTAATTTTTGTATTTTTAGTAGAGAAGGAGTTTCTCCATGTTGGCCAAGGTGGTTGATCTTTGTTATTTCTGAACATTTATGCCAAAGTCCTTTTTGATGTGAAGAGTACTGGTACCAACACCATGGATTGAATTTATCCTGCCTCACTTGTCTACCTTTTGATTTTAATCATGATTTTGATATTTCAATTTAAAAGACTTTTTTTTTTTTTTTTTTTAGGACAGTGATAGTCAGTCTGTGTGTCTGCAGTACTCATTATTGGGCCCCCACTTATAACATCTCAAAGTCCTCCATTTCTAATTAGAAATTCATAACCCAGCAAGCCAATGGGTAAGTTACAAAAGGCAGCTTACTTGTGGCTAGATAAACAATAAATCCAAATGTAACTTGGACTTCTGAAATTGATATAGTATGCAATCCTGGCATGCTGTTTAGCATCAGAAGCAGGGTTTCTGCCAATTAGAATGTGTTAGTAAAGTCTGTGGTTCTTTCCAGCTGCCATACAAAATTCAGTTCAGTGTAAAGTGGCTCTTCAGCTTGGGGCAGTTGACTACAACTAACTTAGATGACCTCTTTGCCATGGAGGGGGTGTGAAGTAATATCATTCAGTCCAGAAGTACTTGTTTTAAACATATCTTGAACTGTTCTTTAAATACAAAATGACGTTTGTTTTTTGTTAAACATTACATTTTATATTCTGCTTTTTTTTTCTGGATTGTCTTGAAGTAAGTACTCTCGTATTCATGTTCAATTGTTATTTCCCAATTAATTTCTTTAAAGAATTTTAAGTAGCCAATACCAGTCATATAAAAGTTAAAATAAACAATACACTTTGTGGTGACAATTTTAAAAGAGCGAAAGCATTTTAGCTATCATACTAAAATAGTTTTATCTTTCCCTTTAGACTGTAGGAATCTGAAAGTCAGAAGAAAATTTTGCCCATTGTTTAAGAAATAATGTTTGTCATCAGACTAAAGCTGCTAAAGTAGCCCTTGACCTCCATAGATTTTAGTGAAGTATAGCATTCATACAGCAAAATGAGTTACCACAAAACAAACATACCCATATAACCACCTCTAGCTGAATAAATAAAAGTCCTCTTACTGACCCCTTACCTCTACCATTTTTGTTCTCCAAAGTTAACTACTGCTAACTGTTCTAATATTAAACATTAGTATTGTATCCTTTTATAAATACAATTAGTCAGAATGTACTCTTGTTGACGTGAAAAAGCTGTATTATTAAAAACTACTACATCAAAAATTCCAAGTGAGTGGTCAGTAAATTTATTAAGAAGAATCCCTGGATTAATGATTCTATCTCAAGTCAAAAACATTTTGCCAAAGTGACAGCACTAACCCCTACCACCAACAGGATGTAGAATCAGCCTGACCTTACTTTAGAACATCTGAGAGTCTCTAAAAGCTGGCAAAACTATCTTAAAAGTACGGAGTGATAGGTAGTAAACTGCATTTATTCTGGGTTTGAACCACTCCAAGGCAGTCTCAGAAATAACCTTACAAAAGAGAAGCCAGAGGCTAAATAGTATCTCTATTCCCCACAATTAAGATGCAGTTTGAAACTGTATCTGAAATCATGAAGGCAAGGAAAGCTGGGAGGAAGACGATATGAAATCAGTATCTGAAAAGCTGTTACTACCAAAGATGTCAACACACACACACACACACACACACACACATATTATATATCTATATATCATGTATTTGGACTGATTCAAGGAATCTGTGCTTGTCAAGGCAACTTCAAGAACTGTTGATGGTAAAGAGAAATGGATATCACAGCTTTTGATATCAGTTTTCTTAAAGAAAATTATATAGTTGAAGTGGAGACTGGTAAAAGAAGAGGCTGCCTTCCTTCATTTTCTTTTTTAAAACAACTGGTCTACATCACTGGGTATCAATAATTGATTCCCACTGGACGCAACTACAGGATGCACCCCATTTTTTTTATTGTGAGAAATAAACACAGTAACAAATTTTCACTAGCATCATAATGTAGAAGATATGTGTTTCCTTAATTCAGCACGTATTTACTAGAAATCTATGAGGTACCAGCAACTATGTGAAATCCTGGTTATAATGCAAAGAAGCCAGTCTAGTGAATAGACAAATGAATTTATTAAATTAAAATACAATGTTATATGTCGTAAGATGTTCAAGAGCTATGGGGCTACAGTAGAGAAATATCTGAGGAGCAAAGAATAGGAGAAGGTTCCCCGGCTGAATCTTAACAGTATGGTATTTTAAGATGCTACTACACCATTACCACTTAACAAGTAACAGAGATAAAAATAAAACAAAAGCAAAAACAAAAACATAGTAAGGCTGCTTTGCTACATGGTGCTTCCTTATGCAAACCTAAGGAGATTACTATGCTCTTTGAGACCTACTTTTCAATGAACATAATTCAGAATACCTAGACATTGGAAAATACTGCAAAACAGACAGAATGAACCTTTATGATATATGAGGCAAAGAATCAATAGTGAACAAAACCTAATAAAGTTTATACTCAATGGACTGTATCATTAACAGTGAGCAAGCTATTCTTGATTTTTTTTGGGGGGGTGACTCAGGTATGAGTAATCATATATCTAATTAGTGTTTTTAGGTGGTCTAAATAAAGGACTATAAATAAAATAAAGGATATTTTAAATAAATACCATTTAAATTGCCGGGATTTTTTTCATCTTAAATAACCAAAGACCTGAATTAACTCAGGCTATGTTACTTTATGTTGCCACACAAAATTTAACATAATAAAGATATATCTTTTCACTTGCTGGACAAACAAATTGTGCTTGTATTCTGTTGCATGAACAACTACATTCAATTACATACTGTCTTAATTTATTTTCTAGCTGTTTCACATATGAACCATTTGTCTTCCAAATTAGATGATAAACTACTTTAGTGCAAAATCATACTGTCTTCTCCTTTTGTATCCTTTAGCAGCTAACACAGTGTTGGGCTATAGAATTGCTCAATAATTGCTTGTTGAATTGAACAGTACCCTTAATCATTGCCACTTCTTGTCTTTGAAGTACAGTTGAATAGATGTAATGCTATAGTGCTGTCAAGTCTTTATGCTTTGTCCTGCTTCTCTGTCTACCTTGCCAGAAGAAGGTAAATTCGATCTTTATATTTACTGAGTGAATGCTGATCCTGCTAGGATTATTAACAATGACAATCAATGCCAGTTCAAGTGGTAAGTTTTATTACATATGAATACCTGTCCCTAGAGATTGAACCCAAAATGCCTGTATATCAGACTAAGCCATTACTGTGTTTGTCTGCCCCGACTCAAAACAAATCGTCAATCTTAGATACAAGTTTGATGTCCCATCTTTCATTCTATGAGTAGGATTTGGGAAATAATAGAAAATAATTATGTTTAAAGTAGATAAATTATAAATGCTCTCTATGTACTCCTTCTTTTATGCCTAAATGTAAAGGCAAATCAGCATATTTTAAATGTGAAGCTCCTCTACTATAAATTGTAATGTCTATAGGCAAATATTTATTTTACACTATTTTATAAAAAGATAAAATAATCTACCCTACTTAATCCTATCCTGAGCTGGGAGTCAAAAATATGATTCCCACGCTAAGTTTTCAAATACAAGAATATGTCTCAATGCTTACTCATTTCAGTAATTTTCCTTTGCTCATGACAAAAGAAAAAACTGAATTAAGAAACAGTTAAAGTTTGTTTATAATTAGGGCTAAGTTACAACATAAGACTAACAAGGAGAGACTCACAGTGATCCTAAAAGATCTTATTTTAATAAGCCTGGAAGGAAAAGGATCAGAATTCAGACTTAAATTTTACAATCCTAATATTCATGAAAAAACACAATTTATGCAACCACAAAAGCATTCATTTAAAAATCACAGCAGGACCATATTATTTCTTGAGGTTTAACTGAAAATTTGAAATAAAAGGCAGTGGTCTATTAAAGGTTCTTTGTCAAACCTATTAATTAATGCAAATTTTCAAACTTTTTTAAAACCTACAATTCTGGTTATTGAAATAAAAATTACTACATATGAAAGTGATAAATGTGATATTTTCTTTAATTTGCCTATATTAATTTAATATTAACATATAGCTTGTGTCATCTGGCAAAATCAACAATGTGAATAAAATTTTATTTTTTTGAACTTTAAGTTTTAAAATTCTAGCCTAGAATATAAATGATGTTAGCTATCAAAAGAATGATTTTGTGGCTGACATTGCACTATATTTCTTCTCAGTTTTTAAAGGGGAATTAGAAGTGTATTTTTCAACCAAATCACTACAATAACTGTTATTTATTTGGCTTAAAACTCTTATGTATAAGCTAACTTGACTTTTAAGGAAAGCAGGAACGAGGCCAAAGTGAATACCTTAAGAAAGAATCATAGTAACTGTATTCACATTTATGGCTGCAATGAAAAAAACCTCCTACTTCATAATCCTGTCTCCTATAAAAGATTTTAAGCTCCACTGAAACGTATGTGCATTATTCTGATGACATTTTATTCTCTTTTTTGCCTTGCTGACATTTATAACATGACCTGGTTTGGCTAAAATTACCAGGTGAAAAAAGTAGCTGCAGTGTGATAAGTGATTTTACCTAGACACGATGTCTGATTCCCACTGGTATATATACACACTGATGTCCCTGGGTGAGAGAACTAATTCCTGCTACTTGTCTTTTTCATGATTAAAGGCACTGATAGTAACTTTTTAACATTCCTTGCATCTAAGCTGAGAAACTGAAAAGCTGTGTGAATGCTTGGCATCACCAATCAAGTCAGAAAACATGAGGAGAAAAAACATCCTGAAGCCAATACCTTGGATAATGAAGATAATAAGAATAAAATCACCTAAGTGGGCAGCCTTAGTATTTCTGGACATGTTCCATAACCCCCCCAAATAATAGTGGACTGGTTATTACCTGTGTCAGAGGAGACAAAACATAAATGTGGAATTTCAAGCAGAGTACTATTTCGTGGCAGGACATATAAATTGAACAGACTTTTTTTGCAGATCATATTAAAGATGTAGAGAAAATGAGATTTCAAAGATCTTGTGAAAGACAAGAGGAAATCAGAAGAATATCTAAAATGAACTGATGGAGGATAAAGAGGATGGGTAACCACAATTAAATTACCAGAAAGTTATCAGAATTATTGGTAAGAATAATGTTTGTTCAAAGGAAACCAAGCCCTGTTGAAGGAGAATGAGATGCTTCATTAACGAGAAAACTAGGTAAGATCTACGGGCCTTGAAATAAGAAAAGATCACCATGAAATTTCTGTTAGAAGCAAGCTAAATCCAGTAATAAAGTAGTGATATTTTTTAAGTGATCAACTTAATTTATGGCAAGGATAGTGAACCTATAGTATAGAGAGATACAGACCCTGCTTTCCTGCTTACCACTCTGTGAAATCAGAAGGCAAAAGAGGGGGAGAGTGAATCAGCTGAACAGTATACGTTAGAGCAGTACACTTATCTACCCTTTGGGCCCGGGTCATAAAATAATACAAACTCATACGAAATGAGAGTGAAGTGGGAGAACGTCTGAAAAATATTTAAAACTGAAACTCAGCAATCTGACTATATGTAAAGTCTCTAGTAATTCATACTTCCTGCTACTTTAACAGAAAATAGGAAGATCCTTGAAATTCTACATTTATGTTTTGTTTTCTGTCTCCCAGCTGCCAGTCCACTATTACCTGTGAGGGTTACGGAACATATTCAGAAATATTAAGGCCATCCACTTAGGTGATTTCATTTCTATTATCTTTATTTCCCAAGGTATTGGCTTCAGGAAAAAAATTTTTTTTTCTTTGTGTTACTACAGCGGTTGGTTTTCTAAGTTGATTGGTGCCTTTTAGTCCCAAGTCCCCCAATATTTCTACTAAATTCAATGACAAACTATTTTCCAATCAAATGTCTAGATATCTGCAGGAGTGAAAAATAGTGACTCTAAATGCACTACTAAATAGAGATACACATGTAATTAATACAAACTGAGAAAAGTCTATAAGCTAAAATATAATTTTCTGCTCTTTAAAAAAAAAAAGGAAGTACAAAGTATAAACATGAACTTACAAACTTGGAAGAGTTGAGGTGTCAGTTAATGTCTAAAATATCATTTGAATTTTATTGAATGTTTAGAAGCTCTTGTTTAAAATGTACTATTTGAAATCAATAGGGATGAAGTAGTTTAACTTCTGGTTATGAGAAAAACTGACATGGTCATACAAAACCCCAGAGATACCAGTAATAAGATACTAGATTAAAGCAAACAAACTACTTAAAGATACTTTAAACTTTCAAATGCAGACATAAGGCTGAGGAGAGTTTTCTTTTGAAAACTAGAAGGGGTAAGAATTGAGAGTTCATACTGGCTCCAGGGCACTGACCAAACTCCATAGCTACAGCTACAAAAAAGAAGAAAAAAATGGCATCACACTGGCTAAAGATGCTAGAACTTAAGAGTTGAGAGCTGGAAAAACAGCTGAAAATTTAAAGGAAAAATCTTAGCACCAACCTAATCTCAGAAAGCACGAGACTCAAATTCAGAGCGCAAGCTGCACAAATTCCTGGCTGACAACAAAAATTACACATGAGCAAGGGAGGCCTATGAAGCCTAGTGAAAAAGCGGGAAGAGAAAAAAAAAAAAAAAAACAAGATTTTAAAATCAGTGATTCTTTTATTAACTGAGAACATTCTTCGATCATTTACAGCTTGAGTGGTAGAAAGATGACTCTAGACAGGCTTGATGTGTCGGAGTACAGGGCCCAAAGCTGGCATAGCTACTGTCAATTAGGAGGAAATTCTGAGACACAAAGAAACAACAGAGAAGATGAGCATCTACCAAAATCTTTGGGCTACCACATTATGCATGTACAAGGGGGACCTACAGGTGCTCAGGTTAACAAAGTAGCAGAGGAAAGGTGTAAGCTGAATACCTCACAGGAGACAGTTTGTGGTTTCAACCCAAGGAAGTCAATTGCCTACTAGAACAAAAAGCCAAGGTCCTCGAAAGGATATGACAGAACCCAGAGTCATTTCACTATGTGTTTCCCAGTGTCTAGTCTTCAACCAGAAATTTCTACATACACCAAAAAAAAAGAAAAAAATCCCCCCAAAACAAACAGGAAAGTCTTCAAGAAATTAGGAAAAAATACACTCAATACAAATGACTAACTGGGCTGAGATGTTGAATTTAGCAAGTAAAATAATTCAAAAAAGCTATTATAAATATATTCAAAGAACTGAAGAAAAATATGCTATCAGTGAGTGAACACAGAATAAATCTCAAGAGAAAAATAGAAACGAAAAAAAAGAAAACTCTAGATCTAAAAAGTATAATAAGTGAAATAAAATATTCACCAAATGGGAACAACAAATTGGAAATGGCAGAAGAATCAGTAAAACTGCATTACGGGTTAGGAGAAATTACCCTAGTTTATGGCGAGTCCCATAAACTAAAGATTAGCCTACAGATTGTTAAAGGATATTGTATAAAATGTTAAAGTAATATTCTTATCCATCTTTTATTTAAATTTAAAAGAAAAGGTTAAACAATATTGCAATGTTTCATTCACTACAAGCCTAAATGTTATCACAGAACTATGGAACTATCAAATACTTATCAGCATTTAAAGTCAAAATAAAATGTAATGCCAACAATAATTATTATTAATTCAATCAACAAATAAGTGCATCAACAATATCCCACGTGATATGGTTTGAATATTTTGTCCCCTCCAAACCTCATGTTGAAATGGGATGTCTGATGCTGGAGGTGGGCCTAGAGGGAGGTGTTTGGGGCTTGGGGGAAGATCCCTCATGAATGGCTTGGTGCTGTCCTCACAATAAATGAGTTCTTGCTGAGTGCATATGAGATCTGATTGTTTAAAAGAGTGGGCCGCCCCTTGTTCCCTTTCACCATGTGATATGCCAACTCCCCCTGTGCCTTCCACCATGATTATAAGCTTCCTGAGGCCTTACCAGAAGCAGATGCTAGCACTATACTTCCTGTACAGTCTGCAGAACCATGAGCTAAAATAAATATCGTTCCTTTGTGTATTACCCAGTCTCAGGTATTCCTTTATAGCAGCAAGAATGGATTAATATACTAGGCAATGGCTGGGAACTGTAGAGACAAGTAAAAACAGAGATGGCTCCTATCTACATAGGGTTTCCTAATTCTAGTGAACAAGAATAAACGAATTCCCAACTGAAGTCCTCATATAGACTAATGATTTATTTGAGCAGCAAGATTTATGAACTATCCTTCACTGAAAAAATACATTGCTTCAATTTTTTAAAAGGATTAAGAGTTAAACGACCAACCTCAGAATCCTTAGAACTTGGATTGAGAAACAGAAAGATCACGGTTAAATGAATAATCCAAGAGATGGAAGCTGAAAATGGAAGCTTTGTTCTTAAAAAATATAAAACAAAAGAGACAAACAGTAAAACTATTTCCATGGTCTTATAGTGGTGCTTCTAATACATGCTTTACTTTTTAACAAATTTCTAAAATGAATTCAGCACATGGAAACATAAAAATACTGTTAAGCAGTTCAGCCAAGAATACCAAATGGAATAACCATCATTCTTAACGCTATGTTCAGTGGCTTCTTTTAATCAGATAATTTCAAGTGTTGCCTTTGAACCATTCCAGTCTGGTTTCACCTCTTCTCACTGACTCCACTCCTGTGATCATGCACTTCTTTCAGGGTATCTTACAATACATTATGGTCTCTTCAGCGTTTTTGAACATACGATTCCTGCACTCCAATAACATTCTCTCCAAACCCCTTCTGTCCCTGTCTGACTCAACCCTATGGTCTCTGTCACATAAATTTTTCCCGAGCTTCGCTGGATTACGTTAAATCTCCCTAGACTATGTTCCAAAAGTACCATGAGCTTTCTGCTTTCTTAGAACTTATAAAATTTCTAATTAGAAATTTAATGTTTCATTGACCAGTATGTTTGCAAATATATTCCCAGAGCCTGAGACACTTTCCACTACATAATTTGGAGCTGAGTAAATATTTGTTTAATAAATGATATTCAAATAAAATGTAGATAATCATATCCTTTTTTTGTCTCACATATTACATTGTAATAAAAACTTTTTTCTCTGATCTACAAATTTAATTTACCTTATACTTCTCAATACTAAATAAAAATCCTCTGACTTTTCTAAAGTAATTCCTAGATTTGACTTCGTCACATTTTATCCTATCTCCTTTTTTTAAAAAAAATATTCAATATAGAAAATATCTGACTCCTGTTACGACTGATATTTATAATTTATAGGTGACGGCAAAATATAGTGAAAAATAGCAACTTCAAAGAAATAAGAACATAGACAATAAAAATAAAATAACACAATGCTATTACATATTTTATATACTCCAATCAAGAGGAATCTGAAGATATCAACTAAAATAACCATAATATTAAAAACGGGGGCCAGGAGCAGTGGCTCACGCTCATAATCCCAGCACTTTGGAGGTCGAGGCAGGCAGAACACAAGGTCAGGAGCTCAAGAGAAGCCAGATTAACATGGTAAAACCCTGTCTCTACTAAAAATACAAAAAATTAGCCAGGCATGGTGGTGCACACCTGTAGTCCCAGCTACTCGGGAGGCAGAGGCAGGAGAATTGCTTGAACCTGGGAGGCGGAGGTTGCAGTGAGCCGAGATCCTGCCACTGCACTCCAGCCTGGGCAACAGAGCAAGACTCCGTCTCAAAAAATAATAAATAAATAAATAGGCTAAATGTTGTTTTCTTTTGAATTCTAGCTCTTTTGTGAACAAAAGGCCAAAATGAAAAACTGAGATAATTTTTTGCACGATTATCTTTCTGTCCAGCCTCATGCTCCTAAAAAGAATATTAAATTCCCTCATAAAACATTGTGTCAACTTTACAAATATAAGTAGACTTTATTCTACTTCTGAAAGCATATTTCCATTTAACTAGATGAGTCAATGAGTCAATTTAATATAATTTAAATATAAGAGTTTGATACCCTAATGGGTACAGAAACTATAATTATTGACCAAAATAATTCTAATGCATATTAAAAGATTCCATGTTTTTACTAAAAGAGATTTCAGGATGAGCAGATTTCCAAATTAAAATATTAAAATTTAATTCCAATAGTCAAAACTAAGTTTTGTTAAGGTCCTTGTAGACTGCCTTACTATTTTCTTCAACTCTTGAGAATATTTTCATGAGAACAGAGTAAAAGACTTAAATTAGATTTAGCTATCACTGAAGAGAGTAAGAAGTTGCAATTTCATTTCAGTTATGCTCTGTGCCTTTCCCTAACTTCTTAACACCCCAGATGGCATTAACATTTTTCCCCTCCTATGACCACATCTCTATTTGGAACATATGCACTTACCAGTATTATCTGCTGCACCAAGGATTACCTACATCCACTCCTGCTAACTAAAGAAGATGCACACATTGACAGATTCAGTTCATCTTCTCACAACCTGCTAAAACAGACTTTTTTCTTTTCTGGTTGAACTAACTACCTGCCTATCTACCTCCCTCCCTTCCTATCTACCTATCTAAGTTATGTTTTCTCTGGTAAGAAAAAATGTTGGAAAATAAGCAAAGAACTGCAAAAATCCATCCTTACTTTCCTCTTGATTTTCTACTCATTTAAATAAAGAATGGTGGCTAGAACAACTAAAGCATAATGTTCAAAAACAGAAGCTATCCTGCATCTTCCAAAAAGTAATAATGCAACATTTCATCTGTGCATAGCTCACAGTGAGGAGATGCAGGTATCTACACTTTTCCAAAGTCAAACAAAATAATCACTACTAAGACCTAAACCTAAGATCTTTTCTTCACAGCATTTCGAAGAGCTTGAAAACACAGGCTCTCACCAGGGTTCTGTAACTAACTAGCAATGTAACCATGAGTAACTATACAGCCAAGAGTACCCTCAGTAATAAGATTAAGGGACTGGTGCTTACATTCAAGACCAACAAATTTGTATGCCTGCTGTACAGTAACAGACCAATATACTGAGACAGCAGGGTTTGTAACACAGAAAGAATTTAATGACTACAGGGTGGCTGAGAAAGGAGATGGGAGGAGATCCCCAAATCCATCTCCCAGAGGACTTCTGGGCCAGGGATTTTAAGGGGATAGTAGAGGGCAAGGGGTTGGAAAATTGGGGTCATTGATTGGTTGGAGTAAGGGAGATGAAATCATGAGGATACAGAGTGTGTTCTTTGCTGAGTCAGCTCACCGTCAGACCAGCTGGTGCCTGTAGTGTCACTGGTATGCAGGACCTGAAAGAATATCTTAAAGGTGCCAATGTGCCTTTGGAACAGTTAAAAAAAAAAAAAAAAAAAGAATATCTCAAAGGGAAAACTTAATGTATCATAATGTTCAAGTTGTTATCTATGGAGCAGTTAAGGAGAACTATAATCTAAGGTCTACGTGATTCTAGGACAATAGGCACCAAACAACTGTGAAGAAGCAGACCAGAGAGCAAGCCTGACCTAGTGATTAATGCTGAATGTGCTGCAAGCTTGGTTTTGTTTCTCGCTATCCCTTCTTCCCTGATTAATTTTGTAAGTTTATAGGGAGTGTTTCATTTAGAAGATAGTCCCTTTAAAATAATTATTTTAAGCCCACTTTACAGATTCCCATAGGGTAACAGGTATAAGCTGTTATTATTTGTTGTTTGAAGGCATTAACTAAAGGTGCCACAAATTTAGAAACATAATTTTTCAGTTGATGATTTAGATTTACGAAGTAATTAAGTATATTTGAAAATCTGGAATAATAGACATGTAAGTTATATTATTTTTCCAGTGTTTATACAACACTTGGGTTACATATGTATCCATGGATCCTTATAACTCTACTCTTCTTTCTCTCACAAAAAGTCCAAGGCTGCCACGCTCAGAAACTCTGACCTATACAGATATGTTCCCTGCCACACCCTAACATTCTCAAAGTTTATTATCTACGATGTTCACCTCTGTCAAAGGAATAAAAAAAAGGAATAAAAGAATTACAGGGAAAAGATAAACACGATCACCTCTCAGTCATCTACTGTGACATTCTCTAGGGGCTTAGAATTCCTTTACTTCCTGGTTAAATCCCCCACAACTCAAGTCACGTAGTCTTCACTCCTGAAGAACATGAATGAGGCAGAATGTGCTTGAGAAACTCAGTACCTAGATTGTTATCTGGAACTTTAATGCCTGATTTTGCTCCCTAGGTACCTATAAGCAATTTTTGGATGTACTGTTATGTCTTATTATCTTAAAAAACACACTTTAATATGGCTTCTTCTACTTAAGAACCAAAATTGTCTCCCAATTGTCTATCCTAGGAAGCTTCAGCTTTGATAACTGACTTTCAAGGTTGGAATAACCTGGGCTCCCACTATGTATCTAAAACAATTTAACATATAACCTTATGAGCCAAACCTGACAACGACAGTATAAAAAAGTAGAGACTATTTAATTCCTTAATAAAAAACCTCTATCAAAATATTATCAAATCCGTCAATGTATGAAAAAAAAAATACCAGCACGAGGTAGAGTTTACAAAAAAATAGAAAAGATATCAACATAGTTAATTTCTTCACAAATTAGAAAGAAAACATGTGATTCAAAAACCATAAGATTACATCATTAGACACTGAAAAGTATTTGGTATTTTCAGCAGCTACTTGTATTAGTTACCTATGGCTGCTGAAGGCAAATTCCTACAAACTCAATAGCTTAAACGAAAAGAAATGTATTCCTTCACAAAGTCCAAAAACAGTCTCACTGGGCAGAAAACAAGGAGTCAGGAGGGCTGCATTCCCTCCTGGGAATCTGCTTCTTGCTTTCTCCTCCTTCCAGCTGCCAGCATTTCTTGACTTGGGGCCATTATCCTAGTCTCTGCCTTAGTGATCGCACCATCTTCTCTTCCATATGTCTGTGTCAAATCTCCCTCTGCCTCTCTCTTGTAAGGACACTTATTATTGTGCTTATGGCCTACCTAGATAACCCAGGAGAGTCTCCCAATCTTTTTTCCTTTTAAGTTAACGCTTACATAGTCCACAGATTAGCAGTTTCTATCTGTGGGGAGCTGTTATTCTGCCTACAGCACTACTAGTTAAAAAAAAAAAAAAGAAAGAAAACTATCTGCATTGGTTTGCTAGGGCTGCCATAAGAAAACGCCACAGACTGGGTGGTTTAAACAACAGCCACCAACAACAGTCTCCAGATTTTCAACAATAGTCTCCAGACTTTCCGTTCTGGAGGCTCAAAGTCCAAGATCAAGTTGTCCGCAGGGCTGGTTTCTCTTGTGGCTTCTCTCCTTGGCTTTTGGATGGTCTTGTCTCATAGGTTTTCTCTATTAAAGCAGACACCTGGTAGCTAGTCTTTTTCTTACAAAGACACCAGTCATACTGGATTACAGCCCTACCCTATAACCTCACTTAACCTTAATTACCTCATTAAAGGCCCTATCTCCAAATACAGACACATTGGGAAAGATAGCTTCAACATACAAATTTTAAGGAAGCACAATTCAATCTATAACACACTCTAAGAATATTAATATGGGGGTAGAGTCAACACCCTATTCAAAGCTAGCTGGGATTTTCCAGTGACAAAAGAAGGAATGTAAGTTCTTTTGGAGCCCTTACTACTCTTCTACTATTCAGAATTGTCCCTAAAATGTTCTCATAGTATGTATTCTTTCTTCTATTCTGCCTCACCAAGAGAATGCTTCCTGGGAATATGGTTCTACTTTCCTTGCTTCCAAGAAAATTTGTGTCAAACAGAGATTAGGGAAGCTCTTACAGCCAGCCCATATACCTGTCCTAAGTGAAGAACTCTTGGTTTTATCAAGTTGGATAAATTTCTTTAGAAAACTGCATTTTGCTGTCATCAGGAAGCATCCTTAGAAATTGTGTGAGGAAAAACTCTTTTTAACAGTGAAAAATAATAAACAACTTAAATGTACACAGTGGTATTTATAAAGAGTTCACTATTAAGAGTGGTTGATTTGGAGCAGTGTGAGTACGAGGCAAGAACCACCCATAGATTGACCAAAGCTCGCACGCCGCCGCATCCTACGCCCAGCACCTATGTTCTACCAGCATCGCAAGAGAAAGGCTGAAGGGGATGCTAAAGGAGATAAAGCCAAGGTAAAGGACGAACCACAGAGAAGATCTGCGAGGCTGTCTGCTAAACTTGCTCCTCCAAAGCCAGAGCTCAGGCCTGAAAAGTCCCCTGCCAAGAAGGGAGAGAAGGTACCCAAAGGGAAAAAGGGAAAAGCTGATGCTGGCAAGGAGGGGAATAACCCTCCAGAAAATGGAGATGTCAAAACAGACCAGGCACAGAAAGCTGAAGGTGCTGGATGGAGATGCCAAGTGAAGTGTGTGCATTTTTGGTAACTGTACTTCTGATGACTGTACAGTTTGAAATACAATCTTTATCAAGTTTTATAAAAATGCAGAATTTTTACTTTTTTTTTCAAGCTATGTTGTTAGCACACAGAACACTTCATTGTTGTTTAGAGGAGAAGGGGCATACGTCACTAATAGAGTGTCTTCGAAGCTGGATTGATGTGGGGAAAACACATTTCCCTTCTAGTTCTGAGAGACTTCCTCTTGGCTTCCAGGAGGAGGGATTCCCTGACTTTGACATGCATGGCCACCTTGGCACAAAAGCCTTGTGGTACAGAGAAACAAATTAGTTTTTATGTCCTCTTCTCCCTTTCCACCTTTCAGCATAGACTTTACTCCCTTAAACCCAGACATCTGTTGGGACCTGACCCCCACTCATTGGTTACCAGTGTGCCAGGCAATCTGGACTTTCCAGTGATGCCACTGAGATGGCACCTGTCAAAAGAGCAGTGGTTCCATTTCTAGATTGTGGATCTTCAGATAAATTCTACCATTTTCATTTCACTTCCTGAAAGTCAGGGTTGGCTTGTGAAAAGTTGTCAAACAACACGCTAAATGTGAAATGTCAACCCTCACTCTAAACTTTGCCTGTTCAGAGCATCAGATGAAGACTTCATTGGGTTTTATAGTGGCTTTCTGATTTTCAGTAGTCCATTGAAGAAGGGAGTTTGAAAGTTGTTGTATACTGTTAATGAATGTCTGCCCATGTCCTGCCTGAAATACCACGACTGTTTATGGAAAGTATCTTTAATAAAGCTGGCTACAGTTTGGCTTGGAAAAAAAAAAAAAAAAGAATGGTTGATTTGCACAGTGGGATTGAGGGAACTTTTTTTTCTTCTTTATACTTGTTTGTATTTTCCAAATCTTCCCTAAGGTAATTTATTACTTTTAGAATTTAGAAATCCTTTTATAAAAATATATAAAGTTCTGGTTTTTAATAACTATGTAATGACTATGTCTACTCAAAAGTATCTTCAAAATGACCTATTTAAAAATCTATCCCCTCAAAATATCTTAATAAATCCTATCATCTTTTTTTGGACTAAAAATATAGTGTAACTACTGAAGAACAGGTTAAAAAATGTTAAGAAAATTGTAATTTAGAATTGATATGATTAATTTATATCTACTTTAGAAATTTCTAGGCTAGGACCAGGTGTGGTGGCTCACGCCTCTAATCCCAGCACTTTGGGAGGCTAAGGCAGGTGGATCACGAGGTCAAGAGATCAAGACCATCCTGGCCAACATGGTGAAACTCTATCTCTACTAAAAATACAAAAATAAGCTGGGCGTGGTGGCGTGCACCTGTAGTTCCAGCTACTCGGGAGGCTGAGGCAGGAAAATCACTTGAACCCCAGGGAGGGGGAGGTTGTAGTGAGCAGAGATCGTGCCACTGAACTCCAGCCTGGTGACAGAACAAGACTCCGTTTCAAACAAACAAACAACAACAACAAAAAGAAATTTCTATGCTAGACATGTGTAACATTTGCTGTTGACTATAATGTTTGTAATAGTTCTGGTGAAAATACGGGACTTATATAAAAACATAACCTATTATGAAACTATTTCTGTGAGAACATCATATTTGTTTTATGCTTCTACCGAAAGCACAAGAACAAACTTTCCAGTCCATATAAGTACTGTATACATGCTAAGTGTGATCAGTTTTCCTACTTTCTGTTAACATACATTTAAAAACTCAATCGTCCTCAATGAGAAATCTTCTAATTTGTTGTCTGTTCTTTTTCCAATAATAAAAATCTCGTGTAATGGTTAAAAATATAAATTTTAAAAAAGGATTTCCTTAATGTTAAAAATGCAGGCAACAATATCGGATACTGGGGTTCTTTTAGTATTAAACCTCTAATCTGCCTAATTGGAGAAAATTATCAGTGTGGTAATGGTCTGGATTGTTTTATTTCAGAACTGTTCCCTTGATATCAAATTCTATAAATGATAAAGCCTTTCCTTTCCCACGAATGGCAACTTTAGAAATTGCTTTTGTATTTTGACCGCTATATTAAGAAGGACAAAAAAACTTATTTTCCTTCCATGTATTCAGTATATTTTCCAATATTCATCTCCAAATTTTCTTCACAAAAGCAATGTTTTTTTTTAAAGACTCCATATTGATTACAATAAGAAATATTAAAAGTATAATTATAAATAAATGAGAATAAAAGGAAATGCTGTTTTTAAATTAAGTACTATATTTATATAAATTATATATATACGTGTATATATATTTTAGATGGAGTCTCGCTCTTTCGCCCAGGCTGGAGTGCAGTGGCGTGATCTCGGCTCACTGCAACCTCTGCCTCCGGGTTCAAGCAATTCTTCTGCCTCAGCCTCCTGAGTAGTTGGAACTACAGGCACATGCCACCACGCCTAATTTTTGTATTCTTAGTAGAGACGGAGTTTCACCATGTTGGCCAGGATGGTCTCGATCTCCTGACCTCATGATCCACCTGCCTTGGCCTCCCAAATTGGTAAAATATTTAATATAATCTTCATGAATTTTTCAAATTTTATAAAAGCTAGATGTAGTAGTAATGACTCCCTCACTAAATGAATTTGACCATACTGCATCAATACTAGCCATAATACTTAAAATACTTTGAAGTATTTTCTTTAATATAAACTTTATGTACTTACATTTGTATAAAATGTTGACTATACAAGTATTCATTTCTTTTTCTTATATTGGATAACACTCAAATTTGACATCCATTTGCAGATTCAAACACTATTTAAAAATGATGTTAATACCTTAAAATGAGAAATAGCAAAAGTATAATTATTATATATCAATAAAATATATTTTCTCTCAAAAGAAACTAAACCAATGTGGGTAAAAACTATATTAAGGATTACTTTTTAGGAAAAATACCACGAACTATTAAGAAAAAATGAAAATCCTTCTCTATCTGCACAGAAGACTGTGCAGAAAAGACTTCTAATATCTCAACTGATCTCTAGCCCCACAATTTGTGACTAATAAGTGGGTATGAAGGTATAGAAAATCTGTTTCACTTCACTAACAGGATTATAAAAGAGATCACATTTCTCCAAAACATTATGATAAAAGCTTGCTACACACTGCTTTGATTATAAAAAGAAGAATCACTGCAGGAAATAATGCAGCAGACATTTAACTGGGTATATTTCCTATGTTATGTATACTGAGGTCTGGAGTCCCAAAATTGAGGCCATAATTTAAGTGCAGATAAATGAGGAAATGAAAATACCAATGAAAAGATCAGAGATGAAAAGATATTTCAATGCAATTAATTTAGCAAATACTGAGCAACCATTTATTGCCTGGTTTTGAAGGTCACATACAACACCTTGAAGAAACTTCTATATGTTTTAGTTTCCTCATCAAAATGGCAATATTATTTAATTTTTATAGTGGTTAAGATCGAATAAGGTAATATATAAAAGTGCCTGTAACAATTAAACATCCAATGAATGACTGTTCATTCTATTTTTATTTATTAACATAACCAATGTGCTTCTTTCTTTGGTGACAGAATAAAAAAGTTTTGTTTTCAAAAATTTAATTTCCACATTAGCAAAACAGCTTCACATTTGCTCATTAATGTAGCTGGTAAATTTCATGAGAGTGAATACTGTAATTGTGAAATTACTCATTGTCTACTTCAAAAACATTAATGAAGATAATAATTATATTTTCTATTTCTTCTCTTGCTCATTTACAACTGTATGGTTCTACTTTCCAAGAAGTTTGCATCCCTTACGCAATACAAAGGTCCAGAAAGCAATAGCTAAAGGTTTAAAGACAAAGTTTGACTCTTAAGTCCAGTTCAGAGAGAATGAAATATTCCCAAACACAATAATCAACTACTGTTTAGGCTACCCTATATAATGCACTACTATTATCTGTGAGCCACAGAGTGGGGGTTCTGTATTTTCATAAAAGCAGGTTTTTCTAAATGTGATAAATAAAAATTCAAGCCAAAGTTGTTTTAAAATATTCTATTCCATGAAAAGGACTGAATGTAAAATACAAAAAAATTCATTTTTGTCCCTTTTAACAACAAATTTGGGTATATAAGTAAAATTTCATAAATCATTCACATTTTATCAATCACATTAATATGGTATTTGTACTAAAATATTAATCACATAAAAAATAACACCATATTATGAAAAGGCCACAATTTTCTGGAAAATAAAAATAAGACTGATAAAAAAATACATGGTATCTACATTTTTCCAGAAGTATATGCAATATAGCGAGGAAATGAGATGGCAAATGATTACTCAATGTAAAAGACTTCTGAAGAGGTTACAAATCCATTGGTCCTTAACCTTTCATGGGTTATAGACTTGAAAGTACTCACATATGCTTCACAGAAACAATGTGTGCACACATACACAAAATACGGCAGACAATTTCAGGAGTTTCATAGATCTTCTGAATAGAGACCCTACACAGGTTAAGAATCTTTACATAGATCCTTAATATTCAGTGATTATTTTTACCATGATCCAGAGGTCCAGGGTCTATGCTAATTTGTCATTTTGCTAAGACCCACAATTGAATCATACTAACAGAAAGCTGTAAGACTGCTGTTCAGTAACAAGAACTCAACTAGCAAGGGAGCCTAGTATTCACATCTGTGTGAGTCTGGCAACTTTACAACCCATATTAGTGGAAAAATTATTAAGAATTGCTTTAGTGGTAATCATTAATATATTCAGAAGGTCTCTGAACTTCTCATATTAAAAAAGGGAAGATTGTTTTTTCACACCCTAGGGCTCCTTGGCAAGTTATATCATAATGGTATTCCAGCAGAAAGCAGACCAATAAAATATGACAAACCAATAAAAAAATAAAGCATATTATCTTTATAGTCATTAACATACTTATTAAATCCCTAACATATTAACTTCCTATCATTGTGTAATTTACAGAGATAAAAGATACAGACCCAATCTTCTAAGAGCATTCACTGTTATACACCAGGCTTATACCTGAAAATACTGACCCCAAAAACCACATGACATAAATTTTATTATGGATACCCCAGAACAAGTAATTATAAGTGTCAGATATATACAGAACATTCCAATTTCTATAATCATTAAAATTCTAACATAGATTTTCCGATAGCCTTCGATGATTGTACTGTTATACACCATTATGTTGAAACAAACCATTAAAAATCCAGCTAGTTTTCTTAAAGTTGGTCTCATAAAATATGATGAATTCATTATTTAATTTCAACAAAATGTCAAGAGTAACTTCATGAAATAGCGTACAGCTTACATGCTTATTTTAAAATCAGAAGTTCTGGGCCGGGTGCGGTGGCTCAAGCTTGTAATCCCAGCACTTTGGGAGGCCGAGACGGGAGGATCACGAGGTCAGGAGACAAGACCATCCTGGCTAACACGGTGAAACCCCGTCTCTACT
>NW_012119821.1:3378011-3436379 GCF_000951035.1 Colobus angolensis palliatus | reverse complement strand
GTCTCTACTAAAAAAATACAAAAAAACTAGCCAGGCGAGGTGGTGGGCACCTGTAGTCCCAGCTACTTGGGAGGCTGAGGCAGGAGCATGGCGTAAACCCGGGAGGCGGAACTTGCAGTGAGCTGAGATCCGGCCACTGCACTCCAGCCCAGGCGACAGAGCGAGGCTCCGTCTCAAAAAATAACATAACATAACATAACATAACATAACATAACATAACATAACATAACATAACATAACATAAGAAGTTCTATACATCTATCACCCTGGCCTATCTCTTCCTTTACACCCACATGATCCTCTCTATCCAACTCCCCTCACATTCTACACACACACACAAACACACACACAGCATTTCAGTACCTTCTGTCATTGGAACCTCATTTCCATTTCTGATCTTCATTCCCCTTGCAGGCCTGCTCTGCAAAAAGCCCCAATCCAGAAGGACAACTACTGGCTTGGATATGTAGATACATTTACTTCTATTCTTCAAAAGATAAAAGGATGCCTGGAGAGAGGATTACTACTTCTACTTTTATAACTTCAGGAGGGAAAAATACAGTTTCTGGCTTTTCAAACTGTAGTTGTGACTGTATTTTCCCATCAAACCACTGCTACAGATGGTTGTTTCACTCTATGGTATTATTTATACTACACTAAGTTACATTACGAATTAAACCAACTTTTGAAAGCTGGAACAGAAACCCAAAGGGTATTTATCAAGTTGTGTTCAGGGGAAGAAATTTCGAATTAAAATACTGATGATAATAGTTTATTGTGTATGGTGAGTACAGGGCACCATGGCAAATAGTTTACATATATTCTCATTTAATCAACACAAAGAAGTAGATATTATCATTACTTGACACATAAGAAAACCAAGGCTCAGAAAGTCCAGAGCTAGAAGTCAAACGTTGTTCTGTCTGATCCAAGCCTGTGCTCTGAGCTATCACACTTCACTGTCTTGTATGTATGTTTCAAGTTTTAAATATCATTGTAAAATATAATCTTATTAATATTTCACGAACAGTTGACTGCCTCTGTATGTATGTGTGTGTGTGTGTGTGTGTGTGTGTGTGTGTGTGTGTGTGTTTAATGCAGCTGCAAATAGGCATATATTAAACTTGTTTTGACCTTTGGAATCTACTTATTTAAAATTCTCCATCTATTTCAGAAGCAATTAAAAATGCACCTATGTATGTTATTTGAGCATTACTAGAAATTTCTTTATATAAATCCATATTAATGTGCTAATAAGTAACAAATATATATACAGTCATGCACTGAATAATGATGTTTTGGTCAACGAGGAACTGCACATACAATGGTGGCCCCATAAGATTAAAACAGAACCAAAATTTCCTATGGCCTAGTGATGCTGTAGCCATCATGATGTGGTAGTGCAATCCATTACCTTTTCTATGTTTAAATATACAAATACTTAACATTGTCTTGCAATTGTCTATAGTATTCAGCACAGTAACATGCTGTATAAGTTTATAGTCTTGGAGTAACAGGCTATATGATACAGCATAGGTGTGTAGTAGGCTATACCATCTAGGTTTGTGTAAGTACACTCTATGATATTTGCACAGGGATCAGATTGCCTAAAACACATTTCTTAGAATGTATCCCTGTCATTCAGTGATGCACAACTTCATATACATACAAATATATGTACATATACATACACACACACATAAACCTAATTATACAGAGATATAAACATCCCTTATTGGTTCAATTTATCTGAAGAACTCTAACCTAATGATTCCATTGTAATTTTGTCCAAAATTTAGCAACATTTAAATTATTAACAAAATATACCAAGCATTGATAAAAAGCTAAAATAGTATTAAATATAATAATAATTTCAAATATTAAGTCATCTTCCTCAATTCTGTTCTTGTAACTATGTGTTATTATTACCTTTTCCAGAGGAATAATAATAATATTAGACAAAGTAAAAAAAATGTTTTTAAGAAAATTACGTGCTTGCTTCTACTTTTAATGTACCATGTGAGAGAAAAATAAGTTCTTTACTTACATGAATGATTGTGAAAAGAAAAATCCCAACACTATAAACACTTGGACAAGATCGTATAGTAAATAAGTAAAACCTGGTTTTGAAATAAGGTGGCAGTGGTAAACGTAGTAAGAAGTAGTTGCATTTAGCATATAACCTGAAAGTAGAGATGACAGGATTTGTTGACAGACTGTACGTGGAATATAAACACACAGATCACCACAGACTATTCATAAATGCTTACTAGATAAATAACAATGTCTAATAGTAAGTTTGTAATGTGATCTATTAGTTGTCAACAAATACACCCTAATTTACTGAGCAGTTCTCAAAATACTTATCTTATTCTCCATATTACTTAGATTGTATTTCACAGCTTCCTCTGCTGTCATCCCTACCATTAATGCCTTTTAAAATATAATTATTCATCTTCCAAGGAAAAAGATCTATAAACACACATATAAACACATCAGTATGCCTGTATATGTGTGCTTGTGTGTGTGTGTATATAATATATATATATGTATATATACACATATAATTTTAATAGCGTAAAATGCTTAAGTTTAACAAAATACATAACTGCTATGGTTTGTCTCCTCAAAAACTCACATTGAAATTTAATTGCCATTGCAAATGTATTAAGAGGTGGGACCTTGAGGAGGTGATTAGTTCATGTGAGTACTACCCTTATGAATGGGTTAAGACTATTATTGCAGGAGTGAGTTAGTTATCAAGGAAGTGGGTTAGTTATAAAAAGAATAAGTTTGGCCTCGATTTTTTCTCTGTCTCCTAAGCACAACTCCACTTCATGTGATGCCTTCTGCCACATAATGATGCAGCAAGACGGCCGTTATCAGATGCCAGAATCCTGCTGTCAGACTTCTCAGCCTTCAGAATTATGGGTCAAATAAATCTTTTTTCCTTACAAATTACTCAGTGTGTAGTATTATTATTGCACCAGAATAAAGAGAGTAACTATATAAAATGTTTTTTAAAAATAAGATGTCACCATTTTTGTGAATGAGTAGCTAACAATATCTTAAAGAAGACTGCTAAATAGATCTGTACAAAAAATTTTAAATATATATAAAAACATATTTAAGTGATGTGTGGAGAAAATTAACTGAAAATATTTTAACAAGCATGCTATGATTTCAGATAACACTGAATTCCTTGCTACTAACCGCTATTGAATTTTATATGTTGGCTTTTTTTCTTAGTGTTTTAAGACCATTTAACTAGGAGGCAGAAGCATGGGTTCAGTTCAGTAGTACCACACATACTAGCCATATGAATAAACAAATAAGTCTTTTTAACTCTCCTGGTCTATTACTTCCTGTACAAAACAAGACTAACAGTAATACTTGCAAGGTACTTCTTTAGAACTAAAATTCATACAAAATATTCTGAGCTTTGGGTTTATCTGCCAAGAAACACTATTTTGAAATTAGTACTAACTACAGATTTCATGCACCAAACTGGCAATTATGTTGTTAGTGGTCAGTTAAGATAATCTTTTCTGTTGTGAAACAGTGAAACTACTAAGTGCCAAATTTACAAAGCCTGAATCAGTAACTAGAAAATATTATATTTAATATCTTGTTTTATAAAGGTCAGGGGAACGCAAAATTAAAGTTAAAATTTCCACACAGAATTATAGAAAAAATTTATTAAATTAGTCAAAGTACAGCATATGATGTGCAAACCACAAACAAAAAGAAAAAAAAAGTTGATCTAATCATATCGCTTGGAAAGGCTTTAGGGTAAGACTTGGAAAAAGTGGAATAGCCATGGAAGAGGAATCAAATTAGTACACCAAGAACAAAGAAAAGAGAGAGAGAATCTGGCACATAAATCAAAAAGCAAAAGTAAAAATTTAGAAAATCACCACTCACAATAAAAGATTTTCCCAATGTTTGATCTAACAAACAAACTACAATTACAATGGATAAACAGTACCTGCATCCCATAAATACACAGCTATAACTGTGTAAAAGTTTAAGTATCACCACTCCTATTCAACATAGTGTTGGAAGTTCTGGCTAGGGCAATCAGGCAGGAGAAAGAAATTAGGAAAAGAGGAAGTCAAATTGTCCCTCTTTGCAGATGACATGACTGTATATTTAGAAAACCCCATCATCTCAGCCCAAAATCTCCTTAAGCTGATAAGCAACTTCAGCAAAATCTCAGGATACAAAATCAATGTGCAAAAATCACAAGCATTCTTATACACCAGTAACAGACAAACAGAGAGCCAAATCATGAATGAACTCCCATTCACAATAGCTTCAAAGAATAAAATACCTAGGAATCCGACTTACAAGGGATGTGAAGGACCTGTTCAAGGAGAACTACAAACCACTGCTCAATGAAATAAAAGAGGACACAAACAAATGGAAGAACATTCCATGCTCATGGATAGGAACAATCAATATCGTGGAAATGGCCATATTGCCCAAGGTAATTTATAGATTCAATGCCATCCCCATCAAGCTACCAATGACTTTCTTCACAGAATTGGAAAAAACTACTTTAAAGTTCATATGGAACCAAAAAAGAGCCCACACTGTCAAGACAATCCTAAGCCAAAAGAACAAAACTGGAGGCATCATGCTACCTGACTTCAAACTATACTACAAGGCTACAGTAACCAAAACAGCATGGTACTGGTACCAAAACAGAGATACAGACCAATGGAACAGAACAGAGCCCTCAGAAATAATACCACACATCTACAGCCATCTGATCTTTGACAAACCTGACAAAAACAAGAAATGGGGAAAGGATTCCCTATTTAATAAATCATGCTGGGAAAATTGGCTAGCCATATGTAGAAAGCTGAAACTGGATCCCTTCCTTATACCTTATACAAAAATTAATTCAAGATGGATTAAATACTTAAATGTTAGACCTAAAACCATAAAAACCCTAGAAGAAAACCTAGGCAATACCATTCAGGACATAGGCATGGGCAAGGACTTAATGTCTAAAACACCAAAACCAATGGCAACAAAAGCCAAAATAGACAAATGGGATCTAATTAAACTAAAGAACTTCTGCACAGCAAAAGAAACTATCATCAGAGTGAACAGGCAACCTATGCAACGGGAGAAAATTTTTGCAATCTACTCATCTGACAAAGGACTAATATCCAGAACCTACAAAGAACTCAAACAAATTTACAAGAAAAACAAAAACAACCCCATCAAAAAGTGGGCAAAGGATATGAATAGACACTTCTCAAAAGATATTTATGCAGCCAACAGATACATGAAAAAATGTTCATCATCACTGGCCATCAGAGAAATGCAAACAAAACCACAATGAGATACCATCTCACACCAGTTAGAATGGCAATCATTAAAAAGTTAGGAACAACAGATGCTGGAGAGGATGTGGAGAAACAGGAACACTTTTACACTGTTGGTGGGAGTGTAAACTAGTTCAACCATTGTGGAAGACAGTGTGGCAATTCCTCAAGGATCTAGAACTAGAAATACCATTTGATCCAGCCATTCTATTACTGGGTATATACCCAAAGGATTATAAATCATGCTGCTATAAAGACACATGCACACATATGTTTATTGTGGCAGTTTTCACAATAGCAAAGACTTGGAACCAATCCAAATGTCCATCAATGATAGACTGGATTAAGAAAATGTGGCACACATACACCACGGAATACTATGCAGCCATAAAAAAGGATGAGTTCATGTCCTTTGTAGGGACATGGATGAAGCTGGAAACCATCATTCTCAGCAAACTAAAGCAAAGACAAAAAAAAAAACAACCAAACACCGCATGTTCTCACTCATAGGTGTGAATTGAACAATGAGAACACTTGGACACAGGAAGAGGAACATTACACACTGGGGCCTGTTGTGGGGTGGGGGGAGGGATAGCATTAGGAGATATACCTAACGTAAATGATGAGTTAATGGGTGCAGCACACCAACATGGTACATGTACACATATATAACAAACCTGCACGTTGTGCACATGTACCCTAGAACTTAAAGTATATATATAAAAAAAAGAATAAAAGAGGTAACCCTTACAAAGCATTCAACAGAAATTTGTATGCTTCTACAACCAAAAGATAAAATAACAGGAAACCGTTCAGACTTCCCTGTTTGTTCTCAATCAGAGAAAGCTTAGTAAAAAAGCAAAATGAGAAAAAATATGTGGTCACCTCTATCTCTACTCACACAGTGAAAAAAGAAAGCTTGTGTTCACCTCCACTGAAATTACTTTTATGTATTTCAATTATTAAATACTTAAGGTGTAAATATCACATAGACCAAGGTAGATTACCATGGTCCCTATCCTTCTAAGAACTTAAAATTATAAACAAAGGCATTACAAAGAGTCAGAACTCAAATAAATAATCCACATTACCAACATGTACAAGGAAGGCATAACTGTTCATTACTGCACAGTGCATAACGAGGAGTCGTGCCTGCTTCATGTATAGGAATGGCTAGCCAGGAGATATGAAATGCGAAAGCTTCCAAGAAGTGATGGACTTACAGGAGGTTTTTTTGGTGTGGGGAGGTGAACAGAGGGTATTCCAAAGGCTACACAGGACTTGGAAAAGGCTCCAGAAGTGTAATAAAATGTTTATAACTGACTACGGCTGGTCAAATCACTTTTACAACATGGTTAGAGATACTAACCTGTATGTTCCCTTTTCTAGGATTAGTGCTAAATGTTTTACTTGGATTGTTTAACCTATACTTCTCTTATTTAAGGTAGAGTTTATTTATTTCAGCAAAAAGGAAACTGAACCAAATAATGAAGTGACTTGTTCAACTTCACTAGTAAGCAGTACAACCACAACCAAGAATAGAACCTAGGCACTGCAATTCAGGAGCCCATGTTCTTACCTACCATCTCTACTAAACTGCAACTGCATAATAGCAGGAATATGAAGGTCTCTCATTCCCAGAGATTTACACAATGTCCCACCCATAGTAGACTCTCATTAAATAACAGCCAAAAGAAAGAATGGGAGGCAATGTTAAAGGTTGGCAGTGTGATAGAGAGAAAATATTGATTTTTGGCTGGGCATGGTGGCTCACACCTGTAATCCCAGCACTTTGCGGGGCTGAGGCAGGTAGATCACCGGGAGTTAGAGACTAGCCTGGCCAATGTGGTGAAACCTCATCTCTACTAAAAATACAAAAATTGGCTGGGTGTGGTGGTGCACGCCTGGGGTCACAGCTACTTGGGAGGCTGAGGCCTAAGAATTGCTTGAACCCGGGAGGCGGAAGTTGCAGTGAGCCCAGATCATACCACTGCACTCCAGCTTGGGTGACAGAGTGAGACTTTGTCTCAAGAAAAAAAAAAAAAATGCTGAAATACTGATTTCTTTCCCCTCTCTGATACTGCAATATTCTGAAACCAGTTGAGATAAACTGATGAATAAAAGAGAACATCAATATTATATTTGTATAACTTCTTGAAGGACCAAAAAGAAGAATCCAGAAAGTAAGAGATCTCTCACTATACTCATGTCCTTCTCTAAGACAGGGAATTACTCATTTCAGTGGTTCACAACTTGGACATACAGATTCATCTAAACTATTAGTAATAAAACAAAATGCAATTCACATCAATACAAAACAAGCTATTGGACATTTATAACTCCTAAAAATTAAATGCCTATATGCTTATTTCAAAATCATGGGAGTGAAAAAAAGCAAGTACTCTAGATTGAATATAACACACATCGTGATATAATAATTATAATTAATAGAGAAATTTACCTGATTCAAATAATTCAGCTCAAGAAGGGAAAAAACATATGAAAAGTACTTCTGATTCTCTCAAATGTTCACTAACCTTAGTTCTTAAAAAATAAAAAAGCTTATTAAAATAGCAAAAGGAAAAAACTAGATTGTATCTTTGAAGATTTTTTCACACAACATTTCTATTTACAATTTTTTGAGGAGATGGAGAGAGAAGAGCTGTTGCTTCCTCATGCCTACCAATCCAACAGAATGGGGTTCTCAAAGGAAATTAGACTGAATATCCCACACTGGCTGGAATATGTATCTGATTTTAAAATCTGCCAAAGAGGTTTGCTTATTGCAGTTTATCTTCCAAAGAGTACATACGAATTTTATTTTTATTTCATCAATTATATTCTCCAAGAATATTTTCCTTCCTTTAATACATGAACAACTGTCCCCAATTTCTTTCTTTCTTCAAATACATGAACAACTGTCTCTAATTCCTTCCCTTTTCCTTTCCCTTTCCCTTTCTCTTTCTTTCCTTTCCTTTCTTTCTTTTTTTTTTTTTTTTGAGATGGAGTTTCACTCTTGCTGCCCAAGATGGAGTGCAATGGCACTATCTTGACTCACTGCAACCTCTGCCTCCCGGATTCAAGCAATTATCCTGCCTCAGCCTCCCGAGTAGCTGGGATTACAGGTGTGCACCACCACACCCAGTTGATTTTTTTACATTTTTAATAGAAACAGGGTTTCACCATGTTAGCCAGGCTGGTCTTGAACTCCTGACTTCAGGTGATCTGCCCACCTTGGCCTCCCAAAGGGCTGGGATTACAGGCATGAGCCACCATGCCCGACCACTGTCTCCAATTTCTATGCTTTTCCAGTGCTAGAAATCAATGATAAATGTGCATATGGGTTTATCTACCCATGAGAAAAATAGAAACTGCTGTTTCAACTCTAAGGCTACTCAAGGGAACAAACAGATTAGGAAATTTAAACAGTTCTACTGGCCTAAAATCCATAATAAATTTGTAGAAATTTCCTTCATGACTTTTGTGAAATACACAATCATACCCTACCATAAATTAAATATGAAGCTCCTTGGGAGGTGATGCCTCAAACGTTTGATTTGAAGATATTTCAGCAATGAGCTAATAATTTCAGAAAACAATTTTCAGAATTAAGTATGATGAAATTTTATTCAACTTTGTTTCTAAAGTGCTCTTTTACTTCCAGACACTATCATACAAATGATACATGTAAACTAACAAAGGAGGAAAAAGAATCAGTGGAAATGATTCCAAGTATTTTAGGGAAATAAGAAACACTGAGAATAATATAAAGCAAATATGTAACTGAAAGTATCAAGAAAATAAAGTAAAAATCAAATAGATGCTAAAATATGTTTAAATTAAAAATACTCAAGTGTTCTTAACACGATGTGAAGCTGAAAGGAACTGTTATAACAACTTATTTCTTAAAAGGAGCCATCTTGACCTCATTTTTTAATTTTATATTTTTCCAAGGTATGAAATAGAATGCTATTTAGAAAGGAACATACAGATACACATAAAACATATACACACAAAAACATACATGCACGTGTCTATATGTGTACATACACAGAGATCTAAAGGCATATGTGTATATATATATGCATATATGTGTATATGTATATGAGGTAGTTTTCAACAAATCCTGTAACTGAAAGGAAGGCTAGAAAAGTCAGCTAATAAAACAGATTACTGGAAACTTCCTCCAGGTAAAGAATGATTACTGCTTTTAGATGATGGTAAAAATTCAGTAACACCAGACGCTAATACAGGTAGTATACTCATTAAGATTTAATGTACTTTTCTCTTTCAACAACTAAACACGGAGGGACTGCAGGGAATTGTTTTTTATTGCTAGGAAAATCATATAATGGTCAGAAAAGTGAAAATAAATGTCCGTGAAAAATTCTGCTTGCTTTCATTTGTTTAAGGAATGCTTTCACTTATGAAGAGGTTCCTTCCTCTCTTTCATTTAGAATTTAAAATTTATATTTTCGATATTACTGCTTTCAGAGTTAAGGTGGTTTTGGACAAACAAGATCATGACCATTTAGGAATCTATGTTTAAAGGAATAAAACAAAGAGCGGCTGGAGCTTGGCAGTCATTTTACTAGTTTGATTTAGCAGCATCTAACAGAGATGGCAAGTTTTATCATGCACCTTTAACTACCAAATTCACAAAACAAACAGAAGGTTTACCACGGGAGGTAGAGAGTGATCAGACTATATCCTCTACTTACTCTTCCAGTAAAACAGCATGAGTTGTCTAAAATTGCGATGGGAACCTGGGAGCTCATCAAAAAAACTGAGCTCTAGTTGAACGTCTTCTTTAATAACGTATACCACGACCTCCACAGTAACTAAAAGGTTCACATGCAGACATCCATTGTATGACCAAATATTAATATTAAAATGGAGTGTAATGTTAAACTTGCAATGATGGTGCTGAATTTGTATTAAGCATATTAAGTTTCAATGAATGATTTTTTGTTTGCATCTTATTACTGCTTTTAACATATTCTGTAAATCAAAATAAAGGGGAAAGGCAGATTGGTGCTTCAGTTATACTTCTGCCTGTAACACAGAGGAAGATTATACTATTAGACATTTCCTCCTCAAAAACGGCAGATAATCTTCTTAATATTCAGTACCATCAGGAATCAGAACTAAAAAGAAAATTATTAAAGAAGGTTAAAAAAAAGGAGGGGGGAGAGAGAAAACATCTAAATGAATATGGTATTAGAAACAATAACTTAAGCCTCACTGTAGTATTTCCCTATATGAACCCTTCATACCACCTTTCAGAAAAGTGGAATTTAATGACATAGAAAGATAATTTAATTGGGAGTCCAAATATTTAGATTCTATTCCCACCTGTGTCACTTGCAGGATGTGTAACTTTGGATAAATTAAAAACCTTACTTTGTTTCACAGACTTAAAACCCAACCACAACTAACCACAACTCTCTTTAACGCTTCAGTGTAGTCCATGTCAGTCTGTGACATTCAGCTGGGATTTCTGGTTTCTGGTCTGGCATGTAAGAAGCTTGGAAGTCACCATTTCATCCTAACAACAAATAAAAATCTCAACAAACTGAAAAATCAACGATTCTTCTTGGATCTATAAGAGAAGTAAAGTCATGGGGTAAACCATTGCCCCCCAGATTAGAGAAACAGATATAAATACAGAGAATTTTAACTTATTGGAGTAGAAACCCAGAAGCAGAAGCCTCCATGAGAACTAGTGCCAGTGTAAGAAAACTTAAACAGCAATTAACTGCTGGAGTCAGTGTGGACAACTGTAAAAACGGAAAAATGCAGGAGCCTCCATAAGGAGGCGCCTCACTT
Source organism: Colobus angolensis palliatus (assembly GCF_000951035.1). Classification (NCBI taxonomy): domain Eukaryota; kingdom Metazoa; phylum Chordata; class Mammalia; order Primates; family Cercopithecidae; genus Colobus; species Colobus angolensis. Next base: position 3,425,211 of record NW_012119821.1, on the reverse strand, counting down.
CTGTTGAGTTTAACCTCCAGAAGCCTGATCTGGTTCTCACAGTGAATACCGGAGAAAAATCCACTCATGCTTCCAGCAAAGGAAAGGACACACCGTTTTTAAAATACGCCAGATCATTCTGTTCTTCTTACCAAGGTCAACCCACAGAGGAAACTATTTAAACAGAGCTTAACCTAATGGAGTTCTATCAGAGCCTAACTGACTTACAGGAAGGAAAATATCCAACTCCAGTGGGCACTAGCCTTCCAGGTGGGAGACAGAAAATACCCAACTCCAGCTCACTCTAGCCATCTGTCCAACTGGAGAAGGGATAAAAACACTGAGAAGCACTTGCGAAGTTCACAGTCAAGAGGCATAGGCTTGCTAAAAAACTGATACTTAATCATAGGACAATAGAATACTTCTCTTCTCCCAACATAAAAACACAGTTTGAAGAGGACAGAAGGAGCATCAGAACCAAACACAGCTATGGCAGGGATGTTGGAATTATAAGACCAGGAATTTAAAACAACTGTGATTAATATGCTAAGGGCTCTAAGGGATAAAGAAGACAGCAATAACAGATGAGAAGTACAAGCAGAGAGATCTAAGAAAGAACCAAAAGAAATGCTAGAGACCAAAAACACTGTAACAGAAATCAAGAATGCCGTTGAATGGACAAAACTCAGGAAACAACCTCTGAGCTTGAAAATATCTCAACAGAAAACTTCAAAACTGAAATGCAAAGACAAAAGAAAACACACACACACAAACAACAACAAAAACAAAACAAAACAACAACAACAACAAAACCCAGGAGGAAATGTAGGACAACTACAAAAGGTATAACATATGTGTGATAAAAATCCTAGAAGAAAGAGAAAAGAAAAAAATGTAAAGCAATAATGACTAAAAATGTCCTCAGGTTAATGTCAGATATGAAACCACAAATCCAGGGAGCTCACAGAGCACCAAATGAGATAAATGCCAAAGAAACTACACTTAAGGATATCATATTCAAATTACAGAATATCAAAGATAAAGACAAATCCTGAAATATGCCAGAGTGGGGGAAAAAAACATCTTACTTACAGAGGAGTAAAGATTATTACATCCAATTTTTCCTCAGAAACAGTGCAAGCAAAAAGGGTGGAGCGATGGGTACAAAAATATACATGTAGAAAAAATGAGTAAGACCTACTGTTTGATGGCATAACAAGGAGACCACAGTCAGTAATAATTTAATTGTGCATTTAAAAATGACTAAAATAATATAATTGGATTATCTGTAACACAAGGGATAAATGCTTTGAGAGGATAGATACCCCATTCTCCACGATGTGATTGTTACACATTGCATGCTTGTATCAAAACATCACAAGTTCCCCATAAATATATACACCTACTATGTATCCACAAATATTAAAAATACAAAGAGTGGAGTAAAATATTTACTGTTGAGGAAAAAACCCACCAACCTAAAATTCTGTGCCCTTTGCAATCACCCTTTAAAAATGAAGAAGAAAGCCAGGCATGGTGCCACATACCTGTAATCCCAGATACGTGGGAGGACTGCTTGAGCCCAGGAGTTGAAGACCAACCTGGGCAGCATGACGAGACCCTGTTTATTTTAAAAAGTGAAGGAGAAATAAATGTCCTCTCAGGCAAATAAAAATCAAGAAAATTTTAGGCTAGTGGACCTGCCTCACAAGAAATGTTTTTTAAAGTTCTTTAGAAAGATGTTAAAGGAGATAAGTCAGAAACTCACATCTACATAAAGAGGGAGCATTAGGGAAAGAATACACAAAGGCAAAATAACTTTTTTTCATTCTTAATTGATCTAACAGATCCAAATCATTATTATTTTGAACAAACAGACTTTTTAGATACAATATCAAAGCTACAGTCCATAAAAGAAAGAAGTGACAAACTGGACTTCATTAAATTAAAAACAAAAAATCTATACTGGGGAAGACACTGTTAAGAGAATAAAAAAGACAAGCCAAAGATGACTAGGAGAGAATATCTGTAAATGACATGTCCGATATAAAGGAATGTTATCCAAAACATATAAAGAACTCTCAAAACTCAACAATAAGAAAACAACACAGCTTAAAAGTGAGCCAAAGACCTAAACAGATACCTCATCAAAAAAGTTACACAGATGCCAAATAAATATATAAAAAGATGCTCCACACTATATGTCAGTAGAAAAATCCAAATTAAAACAAAAATGAGAAACTACTACACACTTACTAAAACGGCCAAAATCTAGAACATTGACACTACCAAATGCTGGTGAGGATGTGGAGCAACAAGAACCCTCATTTCATTGTTACTGGAAATGCAAAATGATATAACCACCTTGGAAGACAGTTTGGCAGTTTCTCACAAAACTAAACATGCTGTTACCATACAATCCAGCAAACATGTTCCTGGTATTTATCCAAAGGAGTTGAAGACTTACATGTATACAAAAATTTGCACGTGGAAGGTACAGCAGTTTTATTTATACTTAGCAAAACTTGGAAGCAATCAAGATGTCCTTCAGTAGGTAAATGAATAAACTGTGGTACCTTCAGACAAGAGATTATTTAGTATTAAAAATAAATGAGGTATCAATGCATGAAAAGACACAGAGAAACCTTAAATGCATACTACTAAGTGAAAGAAGCAAATCTGAAAAGACTTCATACTGTATGATCCCAGCTATATGACATTTCTGAAAATGCCGAACAGGAGTGTAGAGGATTTTCAGTGTAGTAGAAATTACACTATATGGTACTACAATGGTGGATATATTGTCATTATACACTTGTCCAAATCCATGAAATGTATGACACCAAAAGTGAACCCTAATATTAACTGGGGTCTTCAGTGATAATTATATAGGTTCTTCTATTGTGACAAACATATCACTCTAATGGGGGATACTGGTAATTGGATAGGCTATGCATGCATAGGGGAAAGGAATATATGGGACATCTCTATACCTTCCTATCAATTTTACTGTTAACCTAACACTGCTCTAAAAAATAAAGTCTATTATTTTTTAATAAATAAGGTATGGTCATTCCATTAAAAATGACTTCCATAACAACCAATTATGTCAATACAATGTTTCCAATACTTTATAGTATTAGGCGAAGTCAAGAGACTGGCTTCTACAGCTGAACACCTATAAAAGGCATACAGAAAGGGAAAAACCAAAATGTACTTAAAAATTAAGCTCTGTCTTCAGCTGTAACTAATATTAAGGTCTTTCTGCTTAAGGGTACAATTAATTAAGGGTATATTCCTGAGTATGACTTGATTTAAGGCTATAAACTGAGGTTTAAAAAAACAATGAAAATTATGTGTGAGGTGTGTATAGATGTTGTAGAAAAATTATCAAAATAATCAAGACTGCATATGTGTAAGTGAGAGGAGGGAGCCAGGAGGGGCATCAGTGGTTGTAAAGCCTTCCGGGTAATAACCACAAGGAAAGTACCCACAGCTCTGGGCTAAACTGACTTGTGAATCTGCACTTAGTATTTCTACTTCTCCTACTGACTCAATACATAACCTAGGCAAGTCATGTGATCTCCCTGTACTTCTTTATGTGATTCTACTCAAAGGGTAATTGGCTATTTCACAGGGAACTATACTTTAATCTGCACTTTACTGCACTGTCAGAAAGGTGAATAAAGTGGCAAAATCCTTCCATGAATTTCTATTTCAAAGAAAATAAAATTCTGGGGCCAAGCACGGTGGCTGACATCTGTAATCCCAGCATGCAGGGAGGCTGAGGCGGATGGATTGTTTGTGCTCAGTTTGAGACCAGCCTGAGCAACATAGTGAGAACCTGTCTCTACAAAAATACAATGAAATAAAAACTAGCCAGGACTGGTGGCACTCAAGTCCCAGCTACTCAGGAGGCTGAGGTGGACGGATCACTTGAGCCCAGGAGGTGGAGGACGCAGTGAGCCAAGATCACACCACTGCATTCCAGTGTGGGCAACAGGGTAAGATCATATCTCCAAAAAATAATTCTGTTTTCAACTCCACTTATAATTTGGCAAGAAACAGAAAAAAAGTACTGTAATTTCATGTACTGTTTGGGTAAAATATTAATACGATGACATTGTGCAAAGTAATAAATGTCGTCCTAGGTGTTAATGTCTTACTAAGTCTTCAAAGTACACTACTACCAAATGGATGCTGAATGAATGAAATGAATTTTACAGTCTCTTCCAAAACTCAAAATTCTAAGATTGTAATGTAGGCTATGCAAAATTTGATAAGGCAACCCTACATTAAAAAATGCCAAAAGGGTTTACTTTAGAATAAATAAAATATTTATGTGACAGAAACACTAAACTTTCTTGATTATATACTTCTGATATAAATTACTGAAAATCTGTAAGGAGAAAATACTCACAAAATTGTTATTTGTATGTAAGCACACATTGAAAGAGAGAAGTACAGTTATAGCAATGCTCCTAAGCTTAATTTAGTAAATCATACATCACATGAAAACAATATCCATTTTTTTAAGGTTTTGTTCAGTGTCTTCTTCATAAATTTGAAAATTAGTAATATGATGTCCTTTATATATGAAGATGAAGATTTATCATTTAGAATATACTATATTAGCTATTTTTCCAGTCATCATATAGACTGTGAAAAGCCATTCATACATATATTTAGTATTTCTGTGACTAACGGCAAAAGGGATATTTGAATATAAGTACGTACTGCGCACAGCCTTAAATAATAAACATTTTTTTCTTTAAAAAAAAAAAAAAGCACCAGTAAAACATCAACTCCATAATCCTGACTCTTTAATATCATGTGATAATAATCTACATTAACCAAAGCAAGAATCACAGAGTTAACAGATTTGGCTATTAAATTTTTTTTAACATATTTATTTTTCCATAAATTATTGGGGTAGAGGTGGTATTTGGTTACATGAGTAAGCTCCTTAGCGGAGATTTGTGAAATTTTGGTACACCCATCACCCAAGCAGTATACACTGCATTATATTTGTAGTCGTTTATCCCTCACCGCACCCCTCTTCACCCCAAGTCCTCAAAGTCCACTGTATCATTCTAATGCCTCTGTGTCCTCATAGTTTAGCACCCACAAAACAGTGAGAACACACAATGGTTGGTTTTCCATTCTTGAGTTACTTCACTTAGAATAATAGTCTCCAATCTCATCCAGGTCACTGAAAATGCTGTTAATTCATTCCTTTATGACCGAGTAGTATTCCATCATACACACACACACACACACACACACACACACACATATATATATACCAGTTTCTTTATCCACTTGTTGGTTGATGGGCATTTGGGTTGGTTCCATGACTTTGCAATTGTGAATTGTGCTGCTATAAACGTGTGTGTGCAAGTGTCTTTTTCAAATAATGACTTCTTTTCCTCTGAGTAGATACCCAGTAGTGGGACTGCTGGATCAAATGGTAATTCTGCTTTTAATTCTTAAGGAATCTCCACATTGTTTTCCACAGTGGCTGTACTAGTTTACATTCCCACCAGCAGTGTAGAAGTGTTCCCTGATCACTGCATCCACGCCAACATCTACTGTTCACTGATTTTCTGATTATGGCTGTTCTTGTGGGAGTAAGGTTGTATTGCATTGTGGTTTTCATTTGTATTTCCCTGATCATTAGTGATGTTGAGCATTTTTGCATATGTTTGTCGGCCATTTGTTCTATCTTCTTTTGAGAATTGTCTATCATGTCTTTACTCCACTTTTTGATGGGATTGTTTTTTTCTTACTGATTTGAGTTTCATTGTAGATACTGGGTATTAGTCCTTTGTCAGAGGTGTAGACTGTGAAGATTTTCTCCCACTCTGTGGGTTGTCTGTTTACTCTGCTGACTGTTCCTTTTGCCATGCAAAAGCTCTTTAGTTTAATTAGGTCCCAGCTATGTATCTTTGTTTTTATTGCATTTGCTTCTGGGTTCCTGGTCATGAAATTCTTGCCTAGGCCAATGTCTAGAAGGGTTTTCCAATGTTATCTTCTAGAATTTTTATAGTGTCAGGTCTAAATCCTTAATCCATCTTGAGTTGATTTTTATATAAGGGGAGGGATAAGGATCCAGTTTCATTCTGCTACATGTGGCTAGCCAATTATCTCAGCACCATTTGTTTAATAGGGTGTCCATTCCCCCACTTTATGTTTTTGTTTGCTTTGTCAAATATAAGTTGGCTATAAGTATTTGGGTTTATTTCTGGGTTCTCTATTCTGTTCCATTGGTCTGTGTGCCTCTTTTTATATCAGTACCATGCTGTTTTGGTGACTATGGCCTTATAGTATAGTTTGAAATCAGGTAGTATGATGCCTCCAGATTTGTTCTTTTTGTTTAATCTTGCTTTGGCTATGAGGGCTCTGTTTTGGTTCCATATGAATGTCAGAATTGTTTTTTCTAATTCTGTGAAGAATGCTGGTGGTATTCTGTTGGAGATTCTGTTGAATCTGTAGATTGCTTTTGGTAGTATGGTCATTTCTACAATATTGATTCTGCCCAACCATGAGCATGGGATGTGTTTCCATTTGTTTGTGTCATCTATGATTTCTTTCAGTAGTGTTTTGTAATTTTTCTTGTAGAGGTCTTTGACTCCTCGGTTAGGTATATTCCTAAGTATTTTATTTATTTATTTGTTATTGTAAAAGGGGTTGAGTTCTTGATTTGATTCTCTGCTTGGTCACTGTTGGTGTATAGAATATCTACTGATTTGTGTACATTAATCTTGTATTCGGAAACTCTGCTGAATTATTTCATCAGTTCTAGGAGCTTTCTGGAGGAGTTCTTAGGGTTTTCAAGGTAAACAATCATATCGTCAAACACTGATGGTCTGAATTCCTCTTTACCAATTTGGATGCTCTTTATTTCTTTCTCTTGTCTGATTGCTCTGGCCAGGACTCCCAGTACTATACTGAAAAGGAGTGGTGAGAGTAGATATCCTTGTCTTGTTCTAGTTCTCAGACGAAATGCTTTCAACTTTTCCCCATTCAGTATTATGTGGGCTGTGGGTTTGTCACAGATGACTTTTATTATATTATGGTACGTCCCTTGTATGCTGATTTTGCTGAGAGTTTTAACTGTAAAAAATGCTGGATTTTGCTGAATGCTTTTTCTACATTTATGGAGATAATCATGTAATTTTTGTTTTTAATTCTGTTTACATGGTGAATCACATTTACTGACTTGTGTATGTTAAGCCATACCTGCATCCCTGGTATGAAAACCACTTGATCATAGTGGATTATCTTTTCAAATGTTGTTGGATTTGGTTAGCTGGTATTTTGTAAAGGATTTTAGCATCTGTGTTCATCAAGGATATCAGTCTGTAGTTTTCTTTTTTGGTTATGTCCTTTCCTGGTTTTGGTATTAGGGTGATGCCAGCTTCACAGCATTAATTAGGAAGGGCTCCTTCTTTATCTTGTGGAATAGTGTCAAAAGGATAGGTAGCAATTCTTTGAATGTCTGGTAGAATTCTGCTGTGAATCCATCTGGTCCTGGACTTTTTTTGTTGGTAATTTTTTAACTTACCATTTCAATCTCGCTGCCTGTTATTGGTCTGTTCAGGGAATCCAATTCTTCCTGCTGTAAGCAGCTAAGAGCTGTATCTTTCCAGAAATTTCTCCATCTCATCTTGGTTTTCTAGTTTATGTGCATAAACGTGTTCAAAATAGCCTTGAATGATCTTTTGTAGTTCAGGGGTGTCAGCTGTTAATATCTCCTGTTTTGTTTCTTAGTGAGGTTATTTGGATTTTCTCTCTTCTTTTCTTGGTTAAGCTTGCTAATGGTCTATCAGTTTTATTTATCTTTTCAAAGAACCAGCTTTTTGTTTCATATATCTTTTGTACTGCTTTTGTTTCAATTTCATTTAGTTCTGCTCTGATCTTGGTTATTTCCTTTCTTTTGCTGGGTTGGGGTTTGGTTTGTTCTCGTTTCTCTAGTTCCTTGAGGTGTGACATTGGAATGTCAGTTTGTGCTCTTTCAGTCTTTTTGATTTAGGTATTTAGGGCAATGAACTCTGCTCTTAGCACTGCCTTTGCTGTATCCCAGAGGTTTTGATAGGTCGTGTCATTATTGTCATTCAGTTCAAAGAATTTCTTAATTTCCATCTTGATTTCATTTTTACCCAATGCTCATTCAGGAGCAAGTTATTTAATTTCCATGTATTTGCATCATTTTTTAAGGTACCTTTTGGAGTCAATTTCCAGTTTTATTCCATTGTGGTCTGAGAGAGTGGCTTGATATAATTTCAATTTTCTTAAATTTATTGAGGCTCATTTTATGGCCTCAATCATATGGTCTATCTTGGAGAAAGTTCCATGCACTGTTGAACAGAATGCATATTCTGTGGTTGTTGGATAAAATGTTCCGTATGTATCTAAGTCTATTTGTTCCAAGGTATAGTTTAAATTCATTGTTTCTTTGTTGACTTTTTGTCTTGATGACCTGTCTAGTGCCGTCAGTGGAGTACTGAATTCCTCCACTATTATTGTGTTGCTGCCTATCTCATTTCTTAGGTCTATTAGTAATTGTTTTATATATTTGGGAGCTCTAGTGTTAGGTGCATATGTTTAGGATTGTGATATTTTCCTGTTGGACAAGGCCTTTTACCATTATATAATGTGTCTTTAACTGCTGTTGCTTTAAAGTTTGTTTTGTCTGACATAAGAATAGCTTCCCGTTTGCTTTTGGTGTCCATTTGCATGAAATGCCTTTTTCCACCCCTTTACTTTCAGTTTATGTGAGTCCTTATGTGTTAGGTGAGTCTCCTGAAGGCAGCAGATAGTTTGTTGAGAGTTCTTATCCATTCTGTGGTTCTGCATCTTTTAGGTGGAACATTTAGGCCATTTACATTCTATGTCAGTATTGATATGTGAAGTACCATTGCATTCATCATGCTCTTTGTTGCCTGCGTACTTTGTTTTTTTGTTTTTGCTTTTTAATGTGTATTTTTGTTTTATAGGTCCTGTGTGATTTATTCTTTAAAGTGGTTCTGTTTTAACATGTTTCCAGAATTTGTTTCCAGATTTAGATCTCTTTTTAGCAATTCTTGTAGTGGTGGCTTGGTAATGGTGAATTCTCTCAGCATTTGTTTTTCTGAAAAAGACTATCTTTCCTTCATATATGATGCTTAGTTTTGCTGTATATAAAATTCTTGGCTAATTGTTTTGTGTGAGGAGGCTGAAGATAGAGCCCCAACCCCTTCTAGCTTATAGGGTTTCTGCTGAGAAATCTGCTGTTAATCTGACAGGGTTTCCTTTATAAGTTAGTTACCTGGTGCTTCTGTCACACAGCTCTTAAGATTCTTTCTTTCGTCTTAACTTTGGATAACCTGATGACAGTGTGTCACGATCTTTTTGTGATGAATTTCCCAGGTGTTCTTTGTGCTTCTTGTACTTGGACGTCTACGTTTCTAGCAAGGTTGGGGAAGTTTTCCCGGATTATTCCAACAAATATGCTTTCCAAGCTTTCAGAATTCTCTTCTTCCTCAGGAAAACGATTATTCTTAGGTTTGCTTGTTTAACGTAATCCCAGACTTTTTGGAAACCTTGTTCATATTTTCTTTTTTCTTTGTCTTTGTTGGATTGGATTAATTTGAAGACCTTGTCCTTGAGCTCTGAATTTCTTTCTTATAATTGTTCAATTCTATTGCTGAGACTTTCCGGAGCATTTTGCATTTCTATAAGTTTGTACAAAGTTTCCTGAATTTTTGATTGTTTTTTCTTTAAAGTATCTATTTCCTTGAATATTTCTTCCTTCACTTCTTGTATTGTATTTTGGATTTCCTTGCATTGGGCTTCACTTTTCTCTGGTGCCTCCCTGATTACCTAAATAACTCACCTCCTGAATTCTTCTTCAGGTAAACCAGGGATTTCTTCTTGGTTTGGATCCATTGCTGGTGAACTAGCGTGATTTTGGGGGGGGCGTGTTAAAGAGCCTTGTTTTGTCATATTACCAGAGCTGGTTTTCTGCTTCCTTCTCATTTAGGTAGACTCTGTCAGAGGGATGGTCTAGGGCTGAAGGCTGTTGTTCGGATTCTCTTGTCCCACGGGGTGTTCCCTCGCTGTAGTACTCTCTCCATTTTCCTATGGACGTGGTTTCCTGTGAGCTGAACTGCAGTGATTACTGTCTTCTGGGTCTAGCCACCCAGCAAGTCTACCCAGCTCCTGGCTGGTACTGGGGGTTGTCTGCACAATATCACATCCTGTGATGTGAACCATCTATGCGTCTCTTCTCCGTGGATACCAGCGCCTATTCCAGTGCAGGTAGCAGGGGAGGGGGGACGGGAGGGTGGGGTGTACAATGGACTCCGTGAGGGTTCTTAGCTTTGGTGGTTTAATGCTCTATTTTAGTGCTGGTTGGTCTGCCAAGAGGTGGCGTTTTCCAGAGACCATCAGCTATAGTTGTATGGAGCGGGCCCATCGGTAGACAGGAGCTTAGAACTCCCAAGATTATATACCCTTTGTCTTCTGCTACTAGGGTGGGTAGGGAAGGACCATGGAGAGGGGCAGGGCTAGGTATGTCTGAGCTCAGACTCTCCTTGGGTGGGTCATTGCTGCGGTTGCTGTTGGGGAAGGGGGTGAGATTCCCAGGTCACTAGAGCTGTGTACCTAGGAGGATTATGGATGCCTCTGCTGAGTCATGCAGGTTGTCAGGGAAGTGGGGGAAAGTTGGCAGTCACCGGCGTCACCCAGCTCTCATGCAAACCAAAGGGCCAGTCTCACTCCCACGGAGCCCCCCAACAGCCCAAAGTCTGTTTCGAGGTGGTGGGCGAGACAGGCTTGAAAATTTGCCCCAGGCTATCTGCCTCCCAGCTGTGAAAGAAAAGGGCCTGGTTCTCTCACCTGTTGGGTGTGCACACCAGATTTGTGTCCTCCCCTGAGTTCTGGCCAGGAGGCTTCTCACCCTGTTCAAACTGTTACAAAGTTCAGCTGGAGATTTCCTTCTCTCTGTGGAGTTTTATCCCCTGCTCCCCTGGCCACTATCCTGATGGATCCCTGTGGTGTCACGCAGGAACGGCCTTGCTAGCGGACCCAGCGAGCTCCAGGGCCTTTCTGCTGCTTCCTTCACCCCTATATTTCGTTCAGCTCTCTAAATGGACTCAGCTCTAATTAAAGTCAGAAACTTCTCCCACAAAAAGACCTTCAGCTTCTCCAGGGGAGGTGTGTGTTTGGAAGAGGGTCTCCCTTTCCTACCTCCGCAGTTGGGGCACTTGCAGTATTTGGGGTGTCTCCTGGGTCCTGCAGGAGCAGTCTGCTTCCTTCAGAGGGTCTGTGGATCCTCTGGGATTGCTGGTTTGTTCTTGTAGTCAATCTGGAGCTAAAATTCACAATGCAAGCCACCACAGAGCTGCAAGCTAGTCCTGCCTCCCATCTGCCATGATCTGGCAAGAGCAAGTTTTTTAATATAGAAAGTAATATTACAGCTCTGTATGTCTAAGATTATTTATCCACAAACTTATTCTCCTTGATAACAGTGGCAAGTGGTAAATATCTTTTTCAAATATGTATCAATTATTCTAAATCCTCTGAATATGAATAGCTTTTAAAATGTTCATCTGTACTGTACGTTATTAATAAAAACAAGGACAATAGACTGACTTGCCCACCATCTATGTGGCTGCATATCTTTTTTTTTTTTTTTTTTGAGACGGAGTCTCCCACTGTCGCCCAGGCTGGAGTGCCGTGGCCGGATCTCAGCTCACTGCAAGCTCCGCCTCCCGGGTTTACGCCATTCTCCTGCCTCAGCCTCCCGAGTAGCTGGGACTACAGGCGCCGCCACCTCACCTGGCTAGCTTTTTTGTATTTTTCGTAGAGACAGGGTTTCACCGTGTTAGCCAAGATGGTCTTGATCTCCTGACCTCGTGATCCGCCCGTCTCGGCCTCCCAAAGTGCTGGGATTACAGGCTTGAGCCACTGCGCCCAGCCTATCCTGGCATATCTGTGCAGCTTTCACTGAGATCGGTTTTCGTAACGCACAGTCTCAAATGAAGGGGAATTCTTTGCTTATTATAACATTTCCTAATACTGACTCAATCAGCCTACCACTCTAAAGGGCCACAAGTTATGACAGGACTTTTAAAGTGAAGTGCTGAGTATCTGAATACAAAAACAAAATGAAAATGCTTGAAATTTTATTTGTAGCTTAATTAGTCCACGTTGAGTGGACTCCCCAAGCAAGCCATAAGATCATGATGCAACTTTGTATGGCAGTTAGCAGCCCCTGCAAATATACTTTATTCTGATAGAATCTACTTTGACTGTTTATTTTTAAACAGATTCTGACCCTCACTTACTTGACTGGCTGCCCCTCACAAGAAGAACTATACATGATTTTTAACACACACAGGCACATCTCATTGAAAAATGCATTATATTACAAAAATATACTTTAAGTTGAAAAAAATTTAAACCAATTTCCCCACAGAACTAATGTTATGAGCAGTAGTTAGACTTCCAGACTAGTTTATAAAATTTAATGTGAGATTTTATTTAATGTGTTCTTAGTTGAACAACAGAACACTTTTGACCTCTTAATTCTAGCTAGCTGGGGACCATCAGGAACAGGAGTAGCAAAAGGGCAGTGTTTATTAGTATCATTAATAGTACCAGTGGTAATAATATCAGCCGCCATAATAATATTATGGAACACCCACCATGTCTAAGGATTGTAATAAATGCTTTACCTAGTTGATTTCACTTAATTTCCATAATTACTCTATGAGATAGGTATTATTATTTTCATTTTACAGGTTAAAAAATGGGCTTTTGAAAAACTAAGTGACTTGACTAAGGTCACACAGATTAGAAGTGGCAGGGTCCCAGGACTCACACTTAGGTCCACATAACTTCTAAAGTCCATGCCATCTACCACTTTCCTACACTGCCAGGCTTCAAAATACCCACCTTCCTTCCCACGGCCAAAATTCCCAATCCTTCAACAAAAGTGATCCCAGCTACATAATAGGAGAAACCATTCTGATCTAATTTACACTGGATATAAATGACTCAATCTTGCCAGAAGTAGTGTTTTCATCATCTAAAAAAGAAGGCAAGTTAACCCAACTGTATTCAATTATGGCATATTAGGTAGTGAAACAAAAGTAAGGAGAGCAGTTTTCAATGGGAAACTTAAGCCCTACTTAAGAAGACATCTATACCTATCTGAGTGCATCTTTTCTTTTTCAGAAATACCACTACGCCACTCAGTGTGATACTGAGAGACCCATCAATCATGTGGCCTTCCTTACACAAACCCTAGTAGTCATGAGAGCCAAGCAGGGCCAGTACATTTTTCCCCCTGCAAATTACTAATCACCATTGGGGAAAACAACAGTCAGTCACACTTACTTGAAATGCAGAACTGTAAGAATGATACACATGTGCACATAGGCAGTCCATGGAGAAGCCCTGTCAGAGAATAAAGCCAACACAGAGGAAAGCAAAACCGAAGAATGCAGAAACAAAACTGTGTGGTGCTGGAATCCCTGGATTCTGCCATGGCTGAGGCTTGTTTCAATGTAGCTGTTTAAGCCAATCAGTTTCCTATATTTGATTTCGGTAATCTGTGTTAGGTCTCTGGTGCCAGCACTCAAACGAGCCCTCACTTAGAAGACTCTTGAGGTCGTGTATTCTGGGCAGTGCTTTTGGAAGCTCTTTTCTTTACCCATTTCAACACCCACAGATATGGTACAAGCAAGAAGGAAAATGAAGAAAATTTCAATTTCAGATCAGGAATGACAAGTAAATGCTAAATACAGGCATTTATGAATGGTGTTGGGAAAGTTAAAGAAAGTATTGATAAAATATTTGCCTACTTAGAATATATACCAAAATCTGGAAATAGCCTGCTTCTGTCATCCATAAACTCGTATTTTCACTCATGTTTGACAGAAAATCACAATATTATAATGTCAAAACTGTAGAAAGTTATATAAGGCAACGGGGTGTAAAATGTAGCAAAGTGCTTATTATAAATAGAATATTTAGTTCTAGCAAATTTGGTAATATGTTTAATCTGACTTTTAAAAATACATATTTTACATGACTTAAATATTCACTTAAAGTGTTTGTTTCCCAACTTGTACTCTATCAATTTAAATTATCCTGAAAGTAAACATGTAGCTATTTCAAAGTTTTATAGAACTTAAGGTCTGAGTTTTCATTCTTATCTTTCAGGATTAGTATTTCAGCTTAAAGTTATTAGTTACTTTCCTTGTCAATAATATTTCAGGTACAAAAGTTATATGTAACTAAAATATAAATAAGAGGTATTCCTCAAAATATGGTATCAATACTTTACGATTCCAACTCAAGATGATTTAGCATTTATATTCCAAAGAAACAGAGAACCCTTGGTTGCCAATGACAGAAAATCTAACCCAAACTGGCATAGGCAAAAAGGCAGTGTAATGGGTCATGTAACTGAAACTGTAGGATTGGAAATCCTTTTAGAAATAGCTGGGTATTTATCAAACTACAAAATATGGTAGCAATTTCTGTACATATGTGTACCACTTAAGTTGTATTTAAATGCACATAAAATTATTTTGTATATAAATAGAATTCCACAACATAAATACACTGTCACTATTATCTGTCCCTCCATATATTAATCACATATTTTAGCTGCATATTTAACTTTCAAACAGTTCCTAATTATAAAAGTTTCATAACATTTTCTAGTAGGTATATATTTAGGCCTCAAAATATACCATCAGGACTCAGTTTCTCTCCCTCCATCCTCTCAGTTCTACTTGCTGACATTTTGGTCTTCTTCTCAGCTCCATGTGATGTGTGAGGCTGTGGTGCTTGAAGCTGCAACAGCTCTCGTTCAGTGGAGGTATCCTGATATACACTCATCCAATCTCAACCAGTCACTGTGTTGAAGGAGATAAAGCGTGCTGACTGCCTAGGCATAGGTCACATACACCATCTCTGAGTTGGTGGAAGTAGCCTTACTCTAACAGCAGGAAAGGGAAAGATTCTTCAGAGAAAAATCAAGGGATGTTTTTCAGAAGGTCAGGAGTACATGCCTAGTACAAATTATTTCCTTTCATAATAAAGATAATAAACAGTAACAAATAAAAACATGCTTTAAGTTGTTTTCATCTTGCTAAAATATATGAACAATTTCTTGAAGATAGTACTGTTCATTAGATTTTCACTACTGTTTTCTTCTGATGCCATAACTTAAATGATGTAAACTTTTATTTCCTCTTTCTTAAATTCCCTTTACAGTGTTAACTGAAATTTAGGGTTTTGGCAGCTGTGGCTATAAAAAAGTTGTAACATATTTCCAAACAGCTAGGGATTAAGATCCTAGCTTTTTCCAAGAGAATTGTACTAGTCCAGTTGTTGGTCACAAAGAATGGAAGTGATTTCTGGTTAAGTTAAGCAGGAAAGAATTCAGATGGCACACAAAATGATGAAGCTGAAGAACAGACCTGGGAAACAAGATAGCACTAAAGAAGGTTAGGAAGCCAGAACTGCAACCAAAATCACGCCGGAAAAAAAGACAGCCTAGGAAGCCTCTGCTGAGAATATGGCACCACCACCACCGCTGGAACCAGTATCTCCACTGGTATGAGACACTGGATGCTGCTCTAGCCACTAGAGGCTGAGGTGGGAGGACTGCTTGAGCCCAGGAATTGGAAACCACTAGAAGAATAAAGTCTAAACTGTCCCTACTTCTTTGCATCACTTTTCCTAGATGTGAAGTCTCATGCAGAGATTTCCAACTGCTTGATGGAAACTCTAGCTGTCACGGGAGGTCATATGCCCCAAACTCTAGCTGTCACAGGAGTTATGAGAGGAACTATCTGTTCCACTTTGGCTCCCACAGAGGGAGGTAGAACCTAAGGCACGCAGAATAAACCCTAACATACAATGAGGCATCAAAAAAATTTTTATTCTTGTAAAACACTGTTTAAGGAATTATGTGGCAAATGTTGTTTTCACAATGATATTATGTGACTGATAGCACAATCTTCATTAATAACAAACACATGGGCTGGGTGCGGTGGCTCACGCCTATAATCCCAGAACTTTGGAAGGCCATGGTGGGTGAATTGCTTGAGCTCACGAGTTCACAAGTAGCCTGGGCAACATGGAGAAACCCCCTGTCTACAAAAAAATACAAAGATTAGTCAAGTGTGGTGGTGCACAGATGTGGTCTCAGCTACTCAGGAGGCTGAGGTGGGAGGACTGCTTGAGCAGAGAGGTGGAAGTTGAGCCAAGATTGTGCCACTGTACTCCAACCTGGAGGATGATAGAGCCAGACCGTGTCGGGAAGGGAAGGGAAAGGGAAAGGGAAAGGGGAAGGGGAAGGGGAAGGGGAAGGGAAAAGAAAAGGAAGGGAAAAACCATGTGCTCACTTACTTCAGTAGCATATCTACTAACATTGGAAAGGTACAGGTAAGATTAGCATGGCCCCTGCACAAATTCATGAAGTGTTCCATTTTTTAAAAAATAAAATAAAAACTATTAAAAAGAAACACAAGAAAGATATTCCTAATATCACACAATTGTTGGTAGAACAGAGGCAAAAGCTGATTACTTAAATCAACCTTATTGGCTCTAATTAGAGCAAAAAAAAATTCCATGCCCGCCACCCCCAGTGTATTCTGCCTGTAGAACATACTTGAAGTCAAGTGGACTTGATAAGGCAAAAACAACAAACCTAAGAGGTAATCAAAGCTTGTCCCTTAGGAGTTGATCATGACAGGTCATGGACAACTTATTTTCTTCTCCCTCATGAGTGCTAATTGGTCAAATAAAATCAGTCACTAACTGCAAAGTAGGTACCAATGTTCATCTAGGTTAGTTTCCATTATAGCTACTGGAAACTAACAGAGTAAGCCTTCTGCTGTAAACTGACATAATGATGTTTTAGGTCACCCCTAAAGATTCCTGTCCAGATCTGAATCTATATACTTGAAAAAGAAAAGCTGTCACTTGGTTCCTATATTACCAAACTGCTTCTGTGATTACAAGGTAAAGCCCCTTATTATTCTCTCAGAATTCTACCCAAGACACATGGCTATAACTTAAATACAATAAAGTGTAAGATATAAAGAAAGTATTTTAAAAAACACTGTTTACAACATAAAGTTATTTAAGTGTAAATATGTGGAATCCAGCAATTTTATTTATAAAAATGTTTGGTTAAAAAAAAGAATGTAATTATTATACTATGCTTTCTCAACTCAGTTAAATACAAACTATATTCATTTCCAAATTTCTGTTGGATATTTAAATTAGAATATACTATAAATATATTATATGTAAATATTAATATATGAAGTAATTTACAGAATGTTAACACATGAAGAAATTTAGAGATCATTTAATCTACTTTGTAGCAGTAGTCCAAATCACTCTTCCTTGTTACAGCCATAAATAGATAGGTTGCTGGATATTTTTTTTACATCAATATCTTTATACTAAAATTTCTTCAAAAATTAATTCTAATACTATTTACCAATCCATCAAATATGGCAGCAATCGCTATACATATGTATATTATCCAATTATATTTAAATGCATATACAATGATTTTGCATGTAAATAAAATTTACAAAACAAATACACTGCCACTGCTATCTATTCCTTTGTATGTTCATTACTTTATCATACATTTTAGCTAAATATTTAGCTTTCAGATAGTTCTTAAGTTTCATAACATTTCATTTATTCTACAGCATTAGGAGCTGAAAAGGGTCTAATATATTCAGGAAGAAAACAGACTTTCTGGGGTCTCTTCTGAACACATGTATTCCTATACTGTTTTTAAAGTGTTTTGTTTTAGTTTTTAGAAACTTGACTCATTTTTTTTTTTTTTTTTTTTACACTTTAGGATATACACCGAGTAGTAGTCAATAAATAATGAGATTTGATTAAAAGTGCCATAAGAAACAAAATACTCAGCTTCCTAATATTTGAAATTATTACATATTTATAGTTATTTTTAAAGCAAAAAGGAGAGGACAATAAAGGAAAAGTATATAGTTGTGCACCTATGATGCATTACTGGCTACAGTGCTTAATAACTCTAGTGGAATCACTAATAGTTTTTATCCACTTAAAATTCATTATGCTGCTAAGGAAAAGACACTCTAATAAGGCCAAGGACACAACTGATGCACTGAACCGGGAGAAGCTACAGTTGTTAATTTATTCAGTCATTTCTTCAACAAATACTTCCTGAGCTCCCTTCAGGTATCCAGTCCTATAACCAGTGTGATCTCTACTCTCTAGAAGCCAACATTAAAAGGAACAGGGAGAATGATAAATACATTATTACAAATGTGACAGGTGCTGTGAAGAGAAAGTATAAAGTAGGAGAACTCAGCCAGTTCAGGTCACGGTAAACCTCCTTCAGAAGACGACATCTGGTAACTGAACAGTTAGGTGGGAGGAGTTGAGGAAGGCAGAGAGTGTTCACCAGTTAAAGGATAGAACCTGAAAAAACCCAGAGAAGGAAGAGAATATTAACTATATTTCACGAAATGAGAAAAGTGCTTATAGCTAGAAAGGAGAGAGAGAATTGTGCAAATATAATGTTAGGGATATGAGACTATCAGAAGGTAATGGGAAAGCTGTTAAATGCTAAGTAGGGAAGTGAAAAAAAATTTACAAAAGCAGTTTGGGTTATGGGAGCAGAAGCTGTATTGGAACGGGCTAAAGACAATGAAAATAAACAATTTGTTTAAAAAGTTTGACTGTGGGGTGAGAAACAGAGTTGCAGTTGAACCAACAAGTTGATTATTTGTTACCTTCATTTGCTGCTTGGATTTATTTGAACACGTTTAAATGTTGACAGTAAAAAGCCTCCAGGGAGAAAGATAATGAAGATGGAGGAAAGAAAAATTCCTCAGATGATTAAAAGGGGTGGAACCCAGACCTCAGGAAATTATAGGTAACCATTAGCCCAATGTGTTATTTTCTCCAAAAATGCTTGATGGCAGTAAAGTCAGGTAAGATTCATCCAGGGTCAGAGCTCTTGCTGGGTGTTACAGAGAAGACTAATGGGAAAAGAACTTGCAGACACTGAAAAGAGAGTAAAGTGATTAGAGTCTAAGATAAGAAAATAATGAAAATAGTAAGGATCTAATACAGACACCTCAATGTAGTCAGAGGAGGAAGTAATCAGAGGCAAGATATCTGTATTCAACAGTTGTAAAATTTGTAATGAAGGCTCAAAACATGGCTCTCTTTGAGTAGAGTTCAATGCAAGAACTAAGGAGGTCAAGGAATTTTTCCACCAGGAATGCCCTCTTTGCATAGGACCCTCATCCTTTTGCTATGTTTTGTTCTCTGAGAACTCCATCAGTAAGACAATGGCATTCCTCCCTACTTCCCCACTCTAACTCCCACCCATTCTCACAAACTTTAAAACGCCAAGGAGAAAGCAGGGTGGGATCTGAGAAAAAGGAAAGCCAAGAAATAGACTGCTTGACCTTGCTTGTATTTTTTCAAGCTTTTTTGTAATACACAGACCCCTTTGTTCAATCAATACCTTACATAGAAACACAAATGGTAAAACAGAAACGTATAGCTGCTCTGCTAGAAGTAGGACCTAACGTACTGTTAAATGCCCCTTGTCTTTGTCCTTCCCACATACTTATATCTAGAAGACACCTAGGACTCACAGCACAACTGACCATTCTTGTTCAAACTGAACAAAAACATACAAATTCTATGCTTTCTTAAGACACACATTCTAGTATGGGTCATTGTGGATCACATAGGTTAAGACAATATGAAGATCTATGGGCACAAACCTCTAAGAAAAAACGAAGAAACTTTACTTGTATCTCCCTTTCTATGCTTAGCAGTAGGACTTGTTCATCTTTGGGAAGAAACCTGTATGTGCCAAAACTTTTATCACACATTTTGTATAACTGCCTTCTATTCTTTCAAAATTCTTGTCAGGAAGTTAAAATTATTCTCATTTTGCAAAATAGGAAGTTAAGGCCCAGAGAGGTCAACCAACTTGCCTACAGTCACAAAGTTAATAAGGGAAGTGGTCAGGATTCAAAGCTGATTTCAAAGCCCCAAAATCGATTATATCACATTGCCTCCAAGACTCATCAATTTAACAATGTTCCTCTACTACCATTTATATATAAAATCTTCTGGCTAAAAGCCCATAAAATGTTTTCTCATACATACTATTAAAAACAGCTCAACCCTAGAGAATTATCATGTAACTGTTTTAGATAAATAGGGCATAACATAGGCATTCTAACAGATCACTGCTGAATCTGTTTTCTTTTGGTAAATAACAACTCCACTGCTACTGGAGTAAAAGTTTACACTGATTTTTTTCAGGTTTGGTGTTCATTATATCTTAATTCTAAACCAACACTGATGAGATTGTACCCTAGGAGCCAGTGTTAACCAATATTATCAACCAGAAAGGCTGGGTGGAGGTGAAATTGCAACTACTAAAAATATCTCTATGAAGAAGTAACAAAAGTCATGGAAACAAACATTTGAAGAAAACAGCCACTAAATAATAGGCTCATGAGAAAAAGAAGCCCAAATCAATTCAACTTATTGTAGAGGAAAGTTGATTTTAATCAAGACCTTCAGAAAAAAAACTAAAGGTCAGATATATAGTTAAGAAAAATAAAGAAAATGTAAATACATAATTAGGGAGTGAATACAAAAGGAATGACATGCTGAATTTAAAAAAAAAAAGAGAGTGAGAACTAAGGACCACAAAGAAATGTCTGTCCTTTTTCTATGTGTTATTATGGTAATAAATACATCTATTGGTCTTCCAGAAACGATGTGAGATCCATAAAACTTATTTTACTAGTCATTAAAAGTATTTGTTCCCAAAAGCACCATGACCTCAGTAATTTAACATTTGGAATTTGAGAACAACATAGTTAACTGTGATTATTAACCCTTAACAGGAGACTGATTAAAATAATTAAAATCCACATAACATCTAAAAGTTATATTTTGTTTAAAATAACACCAGTATGCTCTGCAGTGCATGGAAACATAAATCTC
This sequence comes from Colobus angolensis palliatus, assembly GCF_000951035.1. Taxonomy (NCBI): domain Eukaryota; kingdom Metazoa; phylum Chordata; class Mammalia; order Primates; family Cercopithecidae; genus Colobus; species Colobus angolensis. The sequence goes on along the minus strand of NW_012119821.1, from coordinate 3,404,169 downwards.
AAAAACATCCTACCACATTTCTAATAAGCACTAGTTCTATTCACGTATAGCCTGCCACCGAATATACTTGAGTATGATTACAGTGGAGACATTTCCTAAGGGCAACAAAGGAACTGCTTCGTTCATTATCAGCTATCCAGGTAACCCAAAACTAAATGTAGAAATTATATTTCTACATTCATTCAAAAAGTGTTTATTAAATGGTTACTCTGTGGCAGGCAGTGTGCTAAGTGCAGTGAATATATTGGTGAACAAAACAGAAATGGTCTATTTCTTTAAAATATACAGAAACGGCATTCTCTCAGAACACAAAGAAAGTTACAAGTTTAAATTAAATACTACTTTGAAGATTTTTATTAATTTCAAGGAGGCTTATAATTCACTTTCATAAGGATATGGGTTATTTAAGTCCTCCTAATAGTCCCTTGGATAACTGAAAGGTATGTTAAAAATAAAAAAAGACTTTCATTTTAATGAGTCTATGTAGTCATCGAAATTCTAGGGCATGAGCCAGCTAAAACCACATTTTCAAAACTACTTCAGTCATTTACATTTTTCTTAAGGAGTCTGCTAAGATCTTTAGGTTTTAGGTCTTCTAGGAACATTTTTCTTTCGGTTCTTGCATCATCCTTAGTCTCTCCTATAAATATTAACATTTCATATTTTGACTAACTCAATGTAATGTTAGATATTATATGCCCATGGTAATTTATTTCTAGGTTCTCTGGTGAGTCAATGGCCTCTCTCATCAACAATCTCTCTATGATCATCGTATTAGTCTGTTCTTACACTGTTATGAAGAAATACCCAAGACGGGGTAATTTGCAAAGGAAAGCAGTTTCACTGACTCCCAGTTCTGCATGGCTGGGGAGGCCTCAGGAAACTTACAACCATGGGAGAAGGCAAAGGAGAAGCAGGCACCTTCTTCACAGGGTGGCAGGGTGGAGTGAGTGCAAGCAGGGGAAATGCCGGATGCTTAAAAAACCATCAGATCTCTTGAGACTCACTGTCATAAGGACAGCATGGGGGAAACTGCCCCCATGATTCAATTACACTACTTGATCCCGCCCTTGACACGTGAGGATTATGAGGATTACAATTAAAGATGAGATTTTGGGTGGGGAGACACAGCCAAACCATATCAATCAAGTATTTATTATTTTCTGGACAATCTGATTTTTTCCACTTGGAGATAGAATTTTAATCCCTTTTTACTCCGCTTTCTAACTTTTTAAGATTTGTATATGTCAACATTCCCTTAAATCTCCTCAAATAGATTGTTTTCCTCTTAATTGATAATCTTTGTGTTTTCTCTAGAATACTGTTTTGTTTCTCTAAATTTTATTAATATCTGAGAAATATTCTAAATTTCTCAGCAACAAAGTTTCTTTGATTTCCCACTTTAATGTATCAATTTTTAATCACCTCAACCCACTTTTTTTTGCTCAAACTCTCAAAACACAGCTGAGCTCCCCGACACCCATCCCCCACCTCTTCCCCATTTTAGTAAACAATACTACCATTCGTTAATTCACAGAAACCAGAAACCTATTGTTCTTAATTTCTCTCCTTTCTCTTTCACCTCCCTCCCTGCCTTCCATCCATAACCTTAATATTAAATGGTAGCCTAGAGCTAGAGTACTATCAGTTCCTAGAATAAAGAAACTTTGTTTTTGCCTCAGAGCCAGCATACATTCAATTGTCTACTCGAATATTGTGCCTCCCTCCTAATAGACCTAGTTGCTTCTCTTCTGTGGGTCTCAATTGCAATGCCATCTCCTCAGAGATCACCACACCTAAAATAGTTTGCTAATAGTATCAATTATCACCTTGTTCTTGTCCTTCACATGACATATTTCAACTGGCAACTATATAATTTGCCTGTTTACCTGCTTTTGTCCATATATATGTCCCCTAAGAGAATATAAACTCCATGAGGGCAGGAGCTATGTCTATCCTACTCTTTATCTCCAGCTCTAAATAAGCCTGGCACATATTAGCTATTTGGTAAATATTTACCGAATAAATGAATATAGTAGAAAGTTTACCTAAAGAAACACTGAGATGTTGGCCAATTTTATAATCTCCTACTACCATTATAAGCAAGAGCACAGTGCTAGAAGTTAAAGATCACCTGCTTAAATTAAAAAACCTTCCTTCTCATTTTCATCTTGATTAGGTCAAATGGTTCCACCATGATCTCTAACAGTGATTCTCAAAGTATGGTCCTTGGACCAGAAGTATCCGGCACATTTCAAAATAATATTTCTCTAAAAATATTTGTAGAATTCAACAAAACAGACTTCCTATTATTATTTCCTTCTTTATGTGGATTTTTATGATTAACCATGTTTCATACTTTTTTTTAAATCTATGACTCAAAACTCAGTACCAATAATGTAGATAGGTTTAAACTACTCTGATTTCTGCTAATTTCTTTCATACTAGTTGTAAAACCCTAGCGCAGCTTTAATTCACATTGTATCACTGTTTCACACAACTTCAGAAGATAGAAGATATAAAGCATAATCTTGGTCAATAATATGAACACTGGTAAACAAACATCCCAAAAGCATAAACGTCAGCATTTAGAATTCACATATTGAGTATCAACTGACCATACATTCACATACCACTTCCAGAGATCTCAGTGTAATCCAACAGAGAAGTACATGAGAGAAATAAAATAGATTTCTAATTAAAATGAAAGTACAGCAAGAATAATAAACAGTTTTTTAAATTTTATTTTATATTTTTTGGAGACAGGGTCTCACTCTGTCGCCCAGGCTGGAGTACAGGAGCACAGTCTCAGCTCACTGCAGCTTCAACCTCCCGAGCTCAAGTGATCCTCCCACCTCAGCCCACCAAGTAGCTGGAACTACAAGTGTGTGCCATCATGCCCAGGTAATTTTTGTAGAAACAGGGTTTCACCATGTTGTCCAGGCTGGTTTCAAACTACTGGGCTCACGCAATCTGCCCACCTCAGCCTCCCAAAGTGCTGGGATGAGAGACAGGAGCCACTACATATGGATAATTAAGACTTTTAAAATAAGCATTTCCTCATTTTCTCCTAAAAATTACAACAAAAAATTCATTAAAATGATAAGAATTAAAATGTAGTCAATACCTGATATACTACAATATATACAATCCCCCTAAATGACCCCAAGTCAAAAAAAAATTGATTTTTATAAAAATAGCTTTAAAAATACATTTTTTTAGCCAGGGTTTTTTTTGTTTTTTTTTAATTTTAGTTTCACTAAATTTGTTTTTCAAATAAACTTTTAAGATTGAAGGTCACAAAAAGAGAAAATGTATAATTTCTTAAACAGAATGAATTGCTAATAGAAAATTTCACAATAAATTGTATTCTCTAGGCAACTATTATTAAAAATGAGGCACTAAAATTATGTATAAAAATCAAATCCATTATTCCAAGACTAATACAGGAAAAAAATCAAATTAGAAAAAATATACACTTCTCTCGTACTCCATTTCAGTGGCTTAGGACCTAAACAAAAGATGAATAACTGAAAACATAATTTAGTGAACACATTTTAAAATATATCCTAAGCAATAGATCAGTGACAATTACAAATTTAGATATACTATTGCTAATTTGTATTAAACTATATCCATCAAGGTTTCTATAAACCTGAATGTATGTATTATTCCACTCAAAAATGTTTTATACATATAACTGAAAATGTACAGAGATAACCTAAGCGCCTCTAAGTGTATACAACAGATATAATCAATTATTAACCCTAAAACCTCAATTCATCCCAGCCCTCCTTCCAAGTTACTTTATTTCTGTCCATGGAAATAGCATTCTGCTTGCTACACTCTTCTTCCCTTTATTTTCTATAGAAAACTGCCATCTTGTTCAATCATTTTCCCCCAAGAAACAACTTATAGATTTGAGTTTTCTACTTCATTCCTACTACTACTACCTTTTCCTGCCTCAATATTACTTCAGTCTTTCATGGTTACCATCACACTGACCTTCCAGTTGATAAAACTGATACAATTTTTATCAAGTCATTCTGCTCAAGAAATCTATAAAAGCATTCTGGTGCCTATCCCATAAAAACTACCTGGTTTGCAAGGCCCAGGTTACTAACTGAAATTAATTCCTATTGTGTGCCTTCTACTCTCATTAGGCCATCCCCTATGCTCTGTGCCGGGTCTTTTAAGCTTCCTTCTTGCTCCTTCCATTGTGGAAGAGCTTTTCTCCCCACCACCTACCCATATCTTCAATGTCTCACTTCTTCTGTATGCTTTGAATCAAGCCCATTCCACGCAGGCTCATGGGTATTTACAAATGGAAAGAGCACCAGGCCAAAGTCAGGAAACCTGTGTTCTTACTCTGGTTCTGACATTATCCAGTAGTGTAACTCTGGGCGGATTTTTGAGTTAAACAGCTAGTCCAGACTTTTGTTTCCTCATCAAAAAAAAATGAGGTATTAGATTGTTTCTAAAATCTGTTTTAAAATTATTTAACTCATAGAACACTTATAGTCTTAATACTTTATCACTTAATCGTACATTAAAGGTTTTATGTGTACTGAATCTTATTTACTAGGTTATAAACTTCCCGAAGATAAAAGTTACGTATTGTATGTTTTATATTTTGCAAACTTAGCAAGCATGACACAGTGTTTGATAACATAATGGGTCTCTTTCAGCTATTTTATCTATGGAATCATAAAATTACATGGGTAAACATGGGGCCAGAAGCATGATGTATTACATTTTAAAACAAGCTTATCTTGTATTCCTTTAACAAAGAGCATCTGAAATCCCTAAGTCTCTGGTTCAGGTATATTATTAAACAACATGTATCTAATGTAATTGAATAATTAAAGTATACAATGTTATATTTTCTTAACACTTTGGAATGGAAGATATTTATATGAATACATCCTAATGACCATCTGCATCAACTACAGCTAACCACTTCTGAGAATAAATCAGGGCATTAACCTTTGTGCTAAAACCTTATTATAAACCAACTTTCCTTAATGCTACTAAGAAAAGCAGAGTTGGAGCCAGGTGTGGTGGCTCACGCTTGTAATCCCATCCCTTTTGGGAGGCTGAGGCGGGTGGATCACAAGGTCAGGAGTTCAAGACCAGCCTGACCAACATGGTGAAACCCTGTCTCTAATAAAAATACAAAAAAAAAAAAAAATTAGCCGGGCAGGGTGGCACGTGCCTGTAATCCCAGCTACTTACGCGGCTGAGGCAGGAGAATTGCTTGAACTTGGGAGGCGGAGGTTGCAGTGGGCCAAGATCATACCATTGCACTCCAGCCTGGGCAAAAGAGCAAGACTCCATCTCAAAAAAAGAAAAGCAGAGTCAACTAACTGTAAAAGGCCCATCTAAGCTAGAAAGTAAACTTGGCCTGAGATGATATGTATCTCCTGGTGCTATATACAATATTAAGTGCTTCTTAGGAATTATTAGAATAGTGAATATTTTTAGGGACAGGAACTCAAACAGGGGGCATCATCCCTGTTATTATAGTTATGCACAAATTTTTAAAATTATAAATATTTACACATGTACATTTGCAAACTCAAGGTACATTTTTGGTGTCTTCAGGGGTTTTATTGTACTTTAATATGTGTTAATTTTATAGTAATTGTATAATAACTCCAAATACGTAATGTAATTATCTACTTTAGAACAATTTTATAAAGTAAGTTTTGTTTAAGGCTTAAATCTTACTATAATTAATCACAGAATCTTAGAGGTAGGAAAGAACCTAGAATCACAGGTCTAACACAATGTTTGTTACATAGTAGAGGCTCAATAAATAAATATTTATCGAAGCAATCTTGTAATATTAGTGCAAATAAAGAAAGACAATCCAAAATGAAGTGGTTTCTATTTCAACTCCATCATTCATTTCAGCAGATGGCTCATTTTCACCTTACTTTCCTTATCTCTAACTTGCTTTATCTATCATACAGCTATATATCTAAACATTAGGAAAATGAAGTCATTATAGACATAGGGTTTTATTTCTTTTACAGGCACAAAACACACAAGAGCCCGAGTAACTCTCAAGTATAATGTGTACCATTCTGAACCCTATCTTTTTAAGTTAGGGTACATGCTCATATTATCTGAGTAAAAGAATATTAAAGCCAAGAAAGCAGGTTTATTTGTTCAGCTAATAAACGTTTATTAAGCACCCACTATGTGCTGTGTAAATTCCAAAAGGAAAAATATGAATAAGGAAACAAAACTCAGTATGAAGTGGGATGAGAGATACATAGACAAATGAAAGCATGTTCAAAGTAAAATGGCCACTTAGCACTGAGGAAGGTTTGGGCAAACAAGGAAACACTAGGTGGCATATAAGTTTTAAAGGACTGATAGATTTTTCCAGATGCAAAGGTAAGGGAGAAGAGAAGAGATACAATATGCAAAGGAGAAGAAAATGATGTTTGAAAATCTCTGAAAAATTGAATGCAGAAGGTTCCTAGGATGACTATGGGAAAGTGGGATGAAAATAAACAGAGTAGGCAGAGATCTGATCCTACAAAGTCTCATTATTCTGCAGTTGGCGGGGGGCGGGTCACTTAGACATTTTAAGCAGGAAAGTATCATATCAGAACTTTGTTTCAGAAAAATGACACTAGGTTGGAAGAGGAAGATTCTGAAGGCAGGAAGATAAATTAGGAGAATAATGCAGTCCCTTAGGATGGAGATAATAAAAGCTTTAGTTAAAGCAATGAAGATGAAAAGATATTAATGGAAAGAGCATTTACATTTACATGTATTTTAAATATAAGACGACAGGAGGAAGAAAAATACAGTTGTCTCTTTCTTTCCTTTCTCAAAAACCATTCCAAATGTCCTAGCTTATTTCTGGTCCACCCAATACCATCAATCCCTCCCGTTTCCATCTCCATTCAGACCCTTTGTCCATTGGATCCCTGTCTTAATCACCTAAGGCTCTTCCAACACAATACGTGTTCTAGAACATGCTACCAGTCAGTGGCACTGTGACTACCTTTGCAAGCCCATGCAGGAGCCTCAGCTTGACTGCAACCGCAAAAAGATTGTTTCCTGCTTGTCCAGCAACTACAGACCAACTCTGGCCCCAGCAGACTGTACCTTCTCTAACAAGGTCTGAACTCTTAACTTTGGGGAAGGACCCTCTTCCAAGCTGTTCTTTCCTTAAAGACTCTCCTCCTTCAGGCCTAGTATGTTTGTTACAGTTCTCTTTACACTTTTATGGTTACTCACATATCACAGCTTCATAATTCTTTATATTAAACTTCCCCTGTTTAAAATTACTTTGTGATTTCTGTCTCCTTATTAGAGAGACACTGACAACAATCATAAGAAATAAATAACTTATAACACAGAATAACAACATGAGAACCAGTAACTAGGAAATTTTTAAAAAATAATTAAACGAGAAAATTATTTAATTATTATTATACCCATTAAGAGTACAACCTTACAGGACCTCAACATCAGAAAACAGAACTTAAGACTTTAAAATATGAATTTTATATACAAGATGAAGTAAAGCATATAGGAAAATAACCATTAATAATAAAAGCTTTAGGGACCTTAAAATGAAGACAGACAAAATTAAAGGACTTGGAATAATAGTGGCAAACCCACATCTCAGATGTTAGGTTAAATGTTTCAGATTCTATTTGTAAAAGCCTAAAGTAGAACAGTGAATAATTCCAGGCCGGGCATGGTGGCTCACACCTGTAATCCGAACACTTTGGGAGGTCGAGGAGGGCGGATCCCTTGAAGCCAGGAATTTTAGTCCAGCCTGGTCAGCCTGGCAAACCCTGTGTCTACTACAAATAGAAAAAAATCAGCAGGGCGTGGTGGCACATGCCTGTAATCCCAGCTACTCTGGAGGCTGACGCATAAGAATTGCTTGAATCTTGTAGGTGGAGGTTGTAGAGAACCAATATCGCGCCACTGCACTCCAGCCTGGGAGACAGAGACGATCTGTCTCAACAAACAAACAGTGAATAAGTCCAAAAAGCCAACAAGGTGAACGTGAGATTCAAGCTCAGAACATTTCTTTTTCTTATTTTTTGCTAAACTGTGGTAAAATACACGTAACATAAAATTTACCAAATTAGCCATTTTAACTATACAGTTCTGTGGCATCAAGTACATTCATATTGTGCAACCATCACCACCATCCATCTCCAGACTTTTTCATCTTCTTTAACTGAAGCTCTGTACCCAGTAAACAATAACTCCCTACTCTTCATTCCCCCGGCCTCTAGCAACTACCATTCTGCTTTCTGTCTCTAGGAATTTGACTGCTCTATGTACCTCATAAAATAAAATCATACAACATTTGTCCTTTTGTGACTGGTTTGTTTTACATAGCGTAATGTCTTCAAGTTTCATCCATGTTGCAGCATGTGGCAGAATTTCATTCCTTTTTAAGACCGAATAATATCCCATTGCATGTATATACCATATTTTGTTTATCCATGCATCTGCCAATGGATACCTGGGGTGCCTCCGCCTTTTGGCTATTGTGAATTCTGCTGCTACAAACATGGGTGTATAAATATCTGAGTCCTTGCTATTCTTTTGAATATACACCCAGAAGTAGCAATGCTGGGTCATATGGTAATTCTATGTATAATTTTTTTATGAACTGCCATATTGTTTTCCAGAGTGGCTATACACTTTTACATTCATTCATACTGGCAATGTACAAGGATGCCCATTATTCTTTTCATGCTGCCATTTAATAAACACCCATTATGTGACATAAGGACATCTACTTAAAACTGACCATTCATTCAATTCATTTACATTAAGTTACTAACTACCTAGCCCACTGAGCTGCAGTTTTTTTTTTAAGCCACTGTCCTTATGAAGTAGTGAGGTGATACAGACACAAAAATAAAAAACATATATATCATGTATTAAATACAACTGAGACAAATAAAACAAGGTAAGGAGATAGAAAGTAATGCGAGAGTGTTTGAAATGTGGTGGTGAGAAAAGTCACTCTGAATGTGGCATTTAGAAAGACCTTCAGGAAGGAAATAGTTATGAGACCACAAAGAGCTCTGTTCCCCAGCAAACTGGCTCTCCACATCTCTTAATCAGCAAGCTATATTATATCTGCCATAAGGCACAATTATTTAAAAGAAAGAAAAATTAATCTGATGTTTTAAATTGCTTAAAGGAGTTTCAAACTTAAGTGAACATTTAGAAATTGACCATTTCTTTATAGAGAGGTTAAAATGGGACACATTAACAGACTTCAAAGGCAACTGTTAGCTTTGATTAAAAATTGAGTAAGAGTGGCTACTACCTAGAGAAAATCCAAAATGTTTAGGAGAGGATTTCTGTAGAGACAACTATAGGCAAGTAAGACACAAGTCATCCAGGTAAATTTTGGAGTTATCTCTAATGACTCACTTTATCACTTTGTATCTAACCAACAAATCCTATCATCTTCACCTTCAAAGTATTTTGGAATTCCCCTTTCACTACCTCCACCATCCTCATTCTGGACGGAGCCACTACCATCTCTTGACTGAATGGTTATTCTATTAATTGATTATCCATCAGTTATATCATTGCTCCCTTGCAATCTGTTTTCTGTGCAGTAGTTATAGTGACCCTTGTAGACTATACTTCAGAACATGTATCTTTTCTGCTCAACATCCTCCATTTTGGGGAAAATTCAAAGTGTTTACCAAGGCCTATAAGGCAATACAGAATTCCATGTCCTCCCATACCCATTATTACTCTCACCTTATCAACTGAACCTCTCTTCCCACACACTCTACTCCTGCCACACTAGCCTCCTTCTGGGAATTTAGCAAGCACACTTCCATCTCAGGGTCTTTGCATTTGGTGTTCCTACTTACTAGATTGTTTTTCCTTAAGACATGCACATCTCTTTTGGGTATCCAGTTAGATATTATCTTACCAGGAAGAAAAGCCTTCCCTAACTACTCAGTCTAAATAGTATCTTTATTGGTCTCCATCTCCATACCCTACTTAATTTTTCTTCATAGTGTTTATCACAACCTGATGGAGTATACACTTACTCAATCTACGTTCTTTTTCCACTTACTAGAATGAATGCTCTAAGAGAAAAGGACTTTGCTTTGGTTACTGCTGTATATTCAATACCTGGAAGTATATGGCACATGGTACATTTTCAATAGATGTTTGTTGAATAAAAGAATTAAGGAATGAATTCATATTACTATATTATGACTGTCCTTGTTCCAAAAAATAAAAACAAAACAAAACAAAAACCCCAAAACAGCTGGAGAAAAAATGGATCAACAAGGAAGGTGATACCCAATGCTTTGGCTTCTGCAGTTAGTATATGCAATTCTATTTGTAACTCTACAATGCATCTAGAGTAGGTGGATAATTTATGAAACTATAACTCCTCTACTGAAAACAAAGAACCCACCATAACTTTTGGAATGACTTCAGATCATAGCTGGAGAGGTAAAAATTAAAAGCTACCAAAAGTGAAGGGCAAACACTAAGTACTTCATTATAGAGGATGAAATGGTCTTTTTTTTTTTTTAAAAAAAAAAAAAGCTATTCATAATGTGATGGCTGAAAATAAATTCTAGCTCTTTGTAAGTATTTTCATACTAACTGTATAAATTAAGTTGGATGATCCAGTTCACCAAAATAACATAGAAAGTAAAATGTTAAAGATCAGGAAATTCTGAAGTTTACACTTCTACTCTAACATTAACTTGCTTAAACTGGCTTATATAACATTTTAAGGGTGCATATATAACAGGAAAATTGAATATAACTAAACTCATAATGTTGATATATCGCTGCTAGAGGAAGTATAACTTAGGAATTTCCTGATTTCTAAGAGCTGCTGTTCAATGCCAAGGCATTAATACAACTTTTTTTCATTTGTAACTACTTCAAAAATGGAATAAATATGAAACAAGAGGCAGCTGTTAGATGAATTAAGATTATATGACTTTGTCTTAACCTTAATATTTATTACCTAAATATTTTCATTATATATTAAAAGATAATATACAAACAAAAGAAAGGATTATACGTATTAATTTACATTATCATGCATCTCAGCACTCTAATACTGCCATTATTTTAAGCAGTTTAAATTTTACAAACTTTACATGAGCAAAAGTTAAAGATCTGATTGTGTTACATAAAATTATTAAAGACATCCTCTCATATTGTCAATTCTTGTATTACTCAAATTTTTGCAAGAATAGCAACACTGAAATTTCATTGCATTTTTTTGTAATTAAAAAGCATGAAGAGTTCAAGCTCCAAAATCTTACTATCTCAGATGAGTAAAGGTTAGTAATATTTCAATTTTAAACTATATCTATGCACAGCCAGGATTCAGAAGCCCTGTGCTCCTCTTCTCCATGCCGCCTAGCTTGGTTCAGGGCTGTGGCTCTAAAAGATACCCTGGAGTATGACTTCATAACACAAAACACTGTGAGTAAATCTTTTCAAATAGGAACTTAGCTCTGTTTCCTAAAGTATCAGACTAAAACTCTGTAGGACTGAAGAAAAAACACTTAAATATTTCCTACCTAAGGTAGATAACATAAAGCAATAGTTAGTCTGAGCAAATGCTCCAGATTTGAGGGACCTCCTATGATTTTGTAGAATCAAAAAGCTAAAGGTAACTTGTAATTCAGGGTAGCACATTTAGAGACAAAGAGGAAGCATCAATATTCCTACAGAACACAATTAGCATCATCATAGTATTTTTCTTTATATAATCATTCACTCCCTCTGAGTACTCGTTTCCTCCTGTTTATCCCTGAAGCAGTGTAAGTGATAGCCTTCGCACACCTTTAATAATCCAAAGCTTTGCTTTACTTTCCTCTCCCACCTCCCTTCAGCCTTACATATTAAATAAAATCCTCTTGCTATAAAAATAGCAGCTGTTAAGTCAATATGGGATGTTTCCTCAACATCCAACAGTTTACCATATGTACTATATAAAGTTGCTGGGCTGAAAGATATATTTTTCTAATCTTTAGGTTATTCTTCTGTAAGCTGTGGACATACCACTAAGCAAAATCTTATTTTGAACATCAACTAGCAGCATCTGAGTTTAAATATGATAATTCATAAAATAATGGGCAGATTTTATTATAATTTAAGTTCTGGGATACATGTGTAGAACGTGCAGGTTTGTTACATAAGTATACACATGCCATGGTGCTTTGTTGCACCCATCAACCCATTATCTTCATTAGGTATTTCTCCTAATGCTATCCCTCCCCTAGCCCCACACAAGCTGACAGGCCCTGGTGTGTGATGTCCCCCTCCCTGTGTCCATGTGTTCTCACTGTTCAACTCCCCCTTATGAGTGAGAGCATGCAGTCTTTGGTTTTCTGTTCCTGTGTTAGTTTGCTGAGAATGATAGTTTCCAGCTTCATCCATGATGCTGCAAAGGACATAAACTCATCCTTTTTTGTGGCTGCATAGTATTCCATGGTGTATATGTGCCACATTTTCTTAATCCAGTCTATCATTGATGGACATTTGGGTTGGTTCCAAGTCTTTGCTATTGTGAATAGTGCTGCAATAAACATACGTGTGCATGTGTCTTTACAGTAGAATGATTTATAATCCTTTGGGTATATACCCAGTAATGGGATTGCTGGATAAAATGGTATTTCTGGTTCTAGATCCTTAAGGAATCACCACACTGTCTTCCACAATGATTGAATTAATTTACACTCCCACCAACAGTGTAAAAGCATTCCTATTTATCCACATCCTCTCCAGCATCTGGTGTTTCCTGATGTTTTAATGATCGCCATTCCAACTGGCATGAGATGGTATCTCAACGTGGTGTTGATGTGCAATTCTCTAATGACCACTGATGATGAGCTCTTTTTCGTATGTCTGTTGGCTGCATAAATGTCTTCTTTTAAGAAGTGTCTGTTTATATCCTTTGCCCACTTTCTGATGGGGTTGTTTTCTTCTTGTAAATTTATTTAAGTTCTTTATTAGATTTATTAAATTTATTAGATTCTGGATATTAGACCTTTCTCAGATGGACAGATTGCAAAATGCTTCTCTCATTCTGTAGGTTGCCTGTTCACTCTGATGATGGTTTCTTTTGCTGTGCAGAAGCTCTTTAGTTTAGTTAGATCCCACTTGTCAATTGCTTTTGGTGTTTTAGCCATGAAATCTTTGCCCATGCCTATGTCCTGAAAGGCACTGCCAAGGTTTTTTCAAGGGTTTTTATGGTTTTAGGTCTAACATTTAAGTCTTTAATCCATCTTGAGTTAATTTTTATATAAAGTGTAAGGAAGGGGTCCAGTTTCAGTTTTCTGCATATGACTAGCCAGTTTTCCTAACATCATTTATTAAACAGAATACCCTATCCCCATTCCTTGTTTTTGTCAGGTTTGTCAAAGATCAGATGGTTGTAGATGTGTGGCGTTATTTCTGAGGCCTCTGTTCTGTTCCACTGGTGTGTGTGTGTGTATATATGTATCTGTTTTGGTACCAGTACCATGCTGTTTTGGTTACTGTAGCCTTGTAGTATAGTTTGAAGTTAGGTAATGTGATGCCTCCAGCTTTGTTCTTTTTGCTTAGGATTGTCTTGGCTGTACGGGTTCTTTTTTTGGTTCCATATGAAATTTAAACTAGTTTTCTCTAATTCTGTGAAGAAGTTCAACGGTAGCTTGATGGGGATGGCACTGAATCTATAAAGTACTTTCGGCAGTATTACCATTATCATGATACTGATTCTTCCTATCCATGAGCATGGAATGTTTTTCATTTGTTTGTGTCCTCTCTTATTTCCTTGAGCAGTCGTTTGCAGTTTCCCTTGAAGAGGTCTTTCACTTCCCTTGTAAGCTGTATTCCTAGGTATTTTGTTCTCTTTGTAGCAATTGTGAATGGAAATTCGCTCATGATTTGGCTCTCTATTATCGGTGCATAGGAATGCTAGCACATTGATTTTGTATCCTGAGACTTTGCTGAAGTTGCTTATCAGTTTAAGGAGATTTTGGGCTGAGACAATGTGGTTTCTAGATATACAATCATGTCATGTGCAAAAAGAGAATTTGACTTTCTCTCTTCCTATTTGAATACGCTTTCTTTCTTTCTCTTCCCTGATTGCCCTGACCAGGGTTTCCTATGCTATGATGAATAGAGGTGGTGAGAGAGGACATCCTTGTCTTTTGCCAGTTTTCAAAGAAAATACTTCCAGCTTTTGCCTATTCAGTACGATATTGGCTGTGGGTTTGTCATAAATAATTCTTATCATTTTGAGATACGTTCCAGCAATACCTAGTTTATTGAGTGTTTTTAGCATGAAGAGGTGCTGAATTTTATCGAAGGCCTTTTCTACACCTATTGAGATAATCGTGTGGTTTTTGTCATTGGTTCTGTTTATGTGATGGATTACATTTATTGATTTGCATAGTTTGAGCCAGCATTGCATCCCAGGGATGAAGCTGACTTGATCATGGTGGATAAGCTATTTGATGTGCTGCTGGATTCAGTCTGCCAGTATTTTATAGGGATTTTCACATCAATGTTCATCAGGGATACTGGCCTGACATTTTATTTAATTTAATTAATTAATTAATTAATTTTTGAGACAGTCTCACTCTGTCACTCAGGCTGGAGTGCAGTGGCGCGATCTCGGCTCACTGTAAGCTCTGCCTCCTGGGTTAACGCCATTCTCCTGCCTCAGCCTCCCGAATAGCTGGGACTACAGGCGCCTACGACCACACCCGGCTAATTTCTTTGTATTTTTTAGTAGACACAGGGTTTCACCATGTTAGCCAGGATGGTCTCGATCTCCTGACCTCATGATCCACCCACTCTGGCCTCCCAAAGTGCTGGGATTACAGGCATGAGCCACCGCGCCCAGCCAACATTTTCTTTTTTTGTTTATCTCCGCCAGGTTTTGATATCAGGATAATGTTAGTCTCATAAAATGAGTTAGGGAGGAGTCCCTCTTTTTCAATTGTTCAGAATAGTTTCAGAAAGAATGGTACCAGCTCCTCTTTGTACCTCTGGTAGAATTCGGCTATGAAGCTGTCTGGCCTGGGCTTTTTTTGGTTGGTAGGTCATTAATTACTGACTCAATTTCAGAACTTGCTATTTGTCTATTCAGAGATTCAACTTCTTCCTGGTTTAGTCTTGGGAGGTGTATGCGTCCAGGAATGTATCCATTTCTTCTAGCTTTTCTACTTCATTTGTGTAGAGGTGTTTATAGTATTCCCTGATTGTAGTTGTATTTCTGTGAGATCAGTGGTGATATACCCTTTATCATTTTTTATTGTATCTATTTAATTCTTCTCTCTTTTCTTCTTTATTAGTGTGGCTAGAAGTCTATCTATTTTGTTAATCTTTTCAGAAAAACAGCTCCTCGATTCATTGATTTTTTTGAATGAATTTATTTTTTGAATTGGTTTTTCATGTCTCTGTCTCCTTCAGTTCTGCTCTGATCTTAGTTATTTCTTGTCTTCTGCTAGCTTTTGAATTTGTTTGCTCCTGCTTCTCTTAATTGTGATGGTCTTTTAATTGTGATGGTCGGGTGTCAATTTTAGATCTTTCCTGCTTTCTCCTGTGGGCAGTTAGTGCTATAAATTTCCTTCTAAACACTGCTTTAGCTGTGTCCCAGAGATTCTGGTAGGTTGTGTCTTTGTTCTCATTGGTTTCAAAGAACTTTTTATTTCCGCCTTCATTTCATTATTTACCCAGTAGCCATTCAGCAGCAGGTTGTTCAGTTTTCATATAGTTGTGTGGTTTTGAGTGAGTTTTTAAATCCTGAGTTCTAATTTGATTGCACTATGGTCTGAGAGTCTGTTTCTTATGATTTCCATTCTTTTGCATTTGCTAAGGAGTATTTTACTCCCAATTATGTGGTCAATTTCAGAATAAGTGTGGGATGTGGTGCTGAGAAGAATATATATTCTGTTGACTGGAGTGGAGAGTTCTGCAGATGTCTATTAGGTCTGCTTGGTCCAGCAGTGAGTTCAAGTCCTGAATATCCATATTAATTTTCTGTCTCATTGATCTAGTATCGAAAGTGTGGTGTTAAAGTCTCCCACTATTATTGTGTGGGAGTCTAAGTCTCTTCATAGGTCTCTAAGAGCTTGCTTTATGAATCTGTGTGCTCCTGTATTGGGTGCACACATATTTAGGAAAGTTAGCTCTTCTTGTGTTGCACTGATCCCTTTTCATTATGTAATGCCCTTTGTCTTTTTTTATCTGTTGCTTTAAAGTCTGTGTTATCAGACACTAGGACTGCCACCCCTGCTTTTTCTTTCTTTCCATTTTGTTGGTAAATATTCCTCCATCCCTTTATTTGAGCCTATGTGTGTCTTTGCACGTGAGATGGGTCTCCTGAATACAGCACACCAATGGGTCTTGACTCTATCCAATTTGCCAGTGTGTGTCTTTTAATTGGGGCATTTAGCCCATTTACATTTAAGGTTAATATTGTTACATGTGAATTTTATCCTGTTATTATGATGGTAGCTGGTTATTTTGCCTGTTAGTTGATGCAGTTTCTTCATAGTGTCGACGGTCTTTACAATTTTGTATGTTTTTGCAGTGGCTGGTACCAGTTTTTCCTTTCCATATTTAGTGCTTCCTTCAGGAGCTCTTGTAAGGCAGCCCTGGTGGTGATAAAATCCCTTAGCATCTGGTTGTCTGTAAAGGATTTTATTTCTCCTTCGCTTATAGAGCTTAGTTTGGTTCGATATGAAATTCTGGGTTGAAAATTCTTTTCTTTAAGAGTGTTGAATCTTGGTGCCCACTCTCTTCTGGCTTGTAGGGGTTCTTCTGAGACATCCGCTGTTAGTGTGATGGGCTTCCTTGACCTGTCTCTCTGGCTGCCCTTAACATTTTTTCCTTCACGTCCACCTTGGTGAATCTGATGATTATGTGTCTTGGGGTTGCTCTTCATGAGCAGTATCTTTGTGGTGGTGTCTGTATTTCCTGAATTTGAATGTTGTCCTGTCTTGCTAGGTTGGGGAAGTTCTCCTGGATAACATCCTGAAGAGTGTTTTCCAACTTGGTTCCATTCTCCCCATCACTTTCAGGTACACCAATCAAACATAGGTTTGGTCTTTTTGCATAGCCCCATATTTCTTGGAGTTTTTGTTCATTCCTTTTCATTCTTTTTTCTCTATTCTTGTCTTCACGCTTTATTTCATTAAGTTGATATTCAATCTGATATCCTTACTTCCACTTGATTGATTCAGCTATCGATACTTGTGTATGCTTCACGAAGTTCTGGTGCTGTGTTTTTCAGTTCCATCAAGTCATTTATGTTCTTCTCTAAACTGGTTATTTTAGTTGGCAATTCCTGTAACCTTTTTTCAAGGTTCTTAGCTTCCTTGCATTGGGTTAGAACGTGCTCCTTTAGCTCGGAGAAGTTTGTTATAACCCATTTCTTCTGAAATCTACTTCTGTCAATTCGCCAAACTCACCCTCCATCCAGTTTTGTTTCCTTGCTGGTGAGGAATTGTGATCCTTTGGAAGAGAAGGGGCATTCTGGTTTGGGGAATTTTCAGTCTTTCTGCATTGGTTTTTCCTCATCTTCATGGATGTATCTACCTTTGGTCTTTGATGTTGGTGACCTTTGGATGGGGTTTTTGTGTGGATGTCCTTTTTGTTGATGTTCATTCTATTCCTTTCTGTTTGTTAGTTTTCCTTCTAATAGTCAGGCCGCTCTGCTGCAAGTCTGCTGGAGTTTGGTGGAGGTCCACTCCAGACTCTGTTTGCCTGCGTATCACCAGAGGAGGCTGTAGAACAGCAAAGATTGCTGCCTGTTCCTTCCTCTGGAAGCTCTGTCTCAGAGCAGCACCCGCCAGATGTCAGCTGGATCTCTCCTGTCTGAGGTGCCTGTCAATCCCCGCTGGGAGGTATCTCCCCATCAGGAGGCACGGGGGCCAGGGACCCACTTGAAGAGGAAGTCTGTCCCTTAACAGAGCTCGAGTGCTAGAAGCACAGCATGTCAATTTATTAGATGGTGCAATTTATTTCAATGCATTAGATGGTGCAAATAAAAACTTGCCAGAACTTCCCCTAGAGTGCTTGTCTATGGAGAATTCCAATTATCCTGGGAAAAAATGGTTATGTTTGGCTACTTAGAGTCTTATACTTGTAATTAGAAGATCTGGATTCAAGTCCTTAAGCTCTGCAAATAATAGAAAAAGAAACATTGTACATTTTTAAAAAAATAATCTTTGCATCTTATAATTCAAAATATATATTCCCTTAAACAATTATGACCAATAACAACTTTAAGAAACAACTATTATCATCACCATTTTGCAGACAAATGGACTCAAGTCCACGTGCCAAGGAATAAAACTACAGAATTATTTAAATGTGCCATACGGTGTCTAGGTATGCCACAAGCGATGCAGGGTAGTTCAGGATGACACTCTTAGTGAGTTTGCCACCATAGTTGACCCACCTCAATTCATGTCACCAAATAGGATTAGACTAAAAAAGGGTAAGATGAACCACCTCTCAGGGGCAGATACAGGGTAATCAAGTATTATTAACTGAATTCTTGTATACTTCAAAATTCATTTTATAGCCCTAAACACCAGTGTGGTTGCATTTGGAGATGGGGCCTCTAAGGAAGTATGTAAGGTTAAATAAGGTCACAAGGGTACAGCACTGATCTGTTAGAATAAGTGCCTTTATAAGAAGAGACACCATCTCTCTGAAGACTACATTAGAAAATAAGAAGACAAAAGAAAAAGAAACTTAAGTAAATAAGAGACACCTGAGAGCTCACTCTCTATCAGCTCCGCGCACGCGCGCATGCACACACACACACCCCTAGGAAAGATTATGTGAGGACAAGGCAGGCAGGCATCTACAAGCTAGAAAGACAGGCCTCACCAGAAACCAAATTTCCCAAGACCTTGATTTTCAACTTTCTTCCAGAACTGTGAGAAATAAATGCCTGTTTTTCAAACTACCCACCCTGTGATATTTTGGCAGCCCTAGCCAACTAATACACCAAGTACATAAGAAGCATGTGAGTGGCTATTAATCTGTAATAAGAAATGACGATTACCAAAAATACTCCTTAAATACAATTACCAAAAATATGCATTATCAGAGCTGTGTTTCAAGCAAAGCATGAAAGACAGGCGAACTTGATTAAGAGGATATTTAAAATAGCCTGAGGTATGCTTTTCACCATAGGCACTCCCTCATCAATGGAACCAGATAATTCAGACTTTTCTCATCCTTTTCATTGTTCATTGCCAATTCTCATCTTAGTCTCAGGGATTCTCTTCGGTCCTCAACAGCATGAGGGATACACACTTTCTTTAAATATGTTTAAAAAATTAGAAAAGCTGTAAGCGATAGACTGAGATCAATACTGACTTTATCACTGACTTTCCATGTTTTGGCCATGATTCATTCTGTGTAGATCCAAGTCTTCATGGGTGCTTTAGTCTCCAAGAACTTCAGACAAATTCCAGGGCTCAGGCTATACCTCCTCTTCATCCTCCTTTGCCAAGGGCACATTACAGCTTATTAAGTGAAAGTACGTAAAATACCGTCTTTGGGCTGTACAACACAGCCCACCTAAGAACATTATAAATTTTCTCCCAAAATTTTGCAACTAACTCTTAATTAGTGGTGAAACCCAGATCCACACTCTTTTTACTATTTCAGACATTATTATGAGTAAATACATGAAGTAACCCAGAATTTCCTTGAAATAAAGATATATGTGGTCATTTGTAAACCACAAGTTAGCTTTTATAATTAGTGTTTTAAAAGCTAACTGAAAATAGTTACTAAAATAGACAGTTACTATTTTTGCTTAACATTTTTATTTCATTAGCATTAATGGCATGAACATCTGACAACACAGGCATGCTCACTGAGACTTTTCTAAACCAATGAAAAATTAATCATAGAATTAGCTAAACCTTTGTGTGAACAATTGTCAATTATCCCCACTTATTTGGAGGTAGGGGAAAAATTAACCAGAAATACAAAACAGAAATTAATCCAGAGTGGTTTTTTATTTTTATTTTTATTTTTATTTTTTTTGAGACCAAGTCTCACTGTGTTGCCCAGGCTAGAATGCAGTGAATGGCCTAATCTCGGCACACTGAAACCTCTGCCTCCTGGGTTCAAGCAGTTCTCCTGCCTCAGCCTCCTGGGTAGCTGGGATTACAGGCATGTGCCACCATACCCAGAAAAAAAATACAATTTTTTTTTTGTATTTTTAGTAGAGGTGGGGTTTTACCACGTTTGCAGAGCTGGTCTCGAACTCCTGACATCAGGTGATCTGCCCTCCTTAGCCTCCCAAAGTGCTGGGATTATAGACGTGAGCCACCAGGCCTGGCCTCAGAGTGTTATATTGACTAAGGAAAATAGTTACACAAAGTATTTCCATCACCCCTTTGTACATAAACCTGTAACTTCTAATGGGAAAGGGTAGAAACTATGTTTGTTTACTTACATACAAGACAACACCAAAAATACATACATAAATTTCACACAAATGGAAACTGGGTGGGTTTTCGTTTGAACATCATTTAATTTAAAAAATTAAAAGAGATGTATAATTTCATCTTTTCTCAAAAGCACAGAAAGCATTCTAAACAAAAAATGGTTTAAGAAGACATTATAATTTAGTGCTTTATATTATAATAATAAAATAATAATCTCTACTAATTCAAGAATGCCATACCATAAAATTAATCCTATATACTATAAACTATTCACAATATCATCATTAAGAGAGCTTCCTTGTGTTGATTTTTTTGGTTTATCTTTTTTTTTTTTTTCTGGAGACAGAGTGTTGCTATTGTTGCCCAGGCTAGAGTGCAGTGGCACGATCTTGGCTCACTGCAACGTCCACCTCCTGGGTGCAAGCGATTCCCTGCCTCAGCCTCCCAAGTAGCTGGGATTACAGGCATCCGCCACCATGCCTGGCTCATTTTTTGTATTTTTTTTTTTTTTTTTTTTTACTAGAGGTGGGGTTTCACCATGTTGGCCAGGCTAGTCTCCAACTCCTGACCTCGGGTGATCCGCCTGCCTCGGCCTCCCAAAGTGCTGGGATT
This sequence comes from Colobus angolensis palliatus, assembly GCF_000951035.1. Classification (NCBI taxonomy): domain Eukaryota; kingdom Metazoa; phylum Chordata; class Mammalia; order Primates; family Cercopithecidae; genus Colobus; species Colobus angolensis. The sequence goes on along the minus strand of NW_012119821.1, from coordinate 3,383,074 downwards.
ACAGGAGTGAGCTACCGTGCCTGGCCCTGGTTTATCTTTTTTTAAATTAGAAGACATTTTTAAGAAGCAAAGGCCAATTTTTTTTAATTACAAAGATGCTTTTAAAAATCTAAGATCTAGCTAGTACAGAAATATGTTTTACCTTTCGATATTAAAAGTTACTTGTATATATCTAATGCTGAATTATCTAAAAATTCCTCACTCCAGTAAAATAATTATTTATTCCTTTAGCTTAGTCTTAAAGTCGAGACTCTTCCTATCTGAACCTCTAAAGAAGTGGTAAAGAAGCCCCACAGGTGGCACAGAGGTTTCTAGAAACTGACAGAGAAGTATAAGCAGGACAAATTCTTAACAATGCCTGGCTCCGTCACTCTCATTCACCCAACAAGAGTTGCTCCATTTTTGTCAGATACATATTAAGACTCTGAATATCTGATAAATTTTTTGAAAAGGTGTTGTATCTAAAATAGTTCCAAAACTACTACTTTGAAGTAGACTCTACAAGGTGTTCTGTGCAATAACCAAACACTGATGGAGACATTTACCACTATATCTCTAAAACACTTCGATTTCTCAACTTAATCTCACAAAATTGACCAAACAGTATACAAACTGTCCCTTTGGATAGCAAAGTACACACTTTTGTTGCTAATTACAGTGTTATCTACAATTTAATGTTTTCAACCAAATTAGTTCTAAATTGGCAAGTTCAATTATAAAGAATGATAAATAAAAAAAGAAAATCTATATATGTACATATATAGATATATCACTTATCTGTATGTGCTATTATGTAGTAGCAGTCTTATTAAACAGTCACTACCATGCCAATCTAATTTACCTGAGTGGGTGACTATTATGCAACTTCTGTATAACCGGAAACAAAATACTCACTCACAAAGCTTTCTATAAATTATTGTACTCATCTGTTTATAGCAAAAAAGGTTTCATAAATTTCGATAGGTCAATGCAACTACTTAAGGTGTATGCTTACAATTTTTGTATTTTCTTGTACTTTAGAATTAAATGAGGTCAACATATATTACAATCAGTAAAAAAGTGGCGAAAATAAACAAATTTAAATGGGGATGAAAATTGGACCATTATTAACATGAGGGAGAAAAACTTCTGATTTCTCATTTTAAAAAAGACCATGCTGTAACTAGCAGCATATTTTCAAAAGACGATTTAAAAGCCCACAGAACACAGGTGTGCACTGCAGGGGTCCACTTGTACATGAGGTTTTTTTTTTCCATAAAAGTTATATGAAGGGCACCTGCCTCTCGTGCCTCCCCTTCCACCTTCTCCATCTATTCTGCCTCTGCCACCCCTGAGATGGCAAGACCAACCCTTTCTCTTCCTCCTACTATTCAACATGAAGATGATGAGGATGAAGACCTTTATGAAGATCTGCTTTCACTTTCACTTTATGAAGAAACAATATATTTTCTCTTCCTTATGCTTTTCTTAATAACATTTTCCTTTCTCTAACTTACTTTATTGCTAAAATACAGCACATAATACATATAATATATAAAATATATGTTGACTGTTATTGGTAAGGCTTCTGGTCAACAGTAGGCAACTAGTAACAAAGGTCTTGGGGAGCCGAAAGTCACATGCTGATTTTTCACGGCACAGGGGCTAGTGCCCCTAGCCCCGGCATTGCTCAAGGGTCAGCTGTACTTGTAACTTCCCCTGAGATTCTATTCCCAACCACTTATAAGAAAAAGGAAGAAATACATTGATTCAGCTTCTATTGTACATCTGGCACTACACCATTATATATACATGATCTTCGTTAATTCTCACAGCCACCCTAGGAGATAAATATTCACATCCCAATTTTAAAGATGACAAAGATAAGAACATAGCAGAGAAAGAATTTAAACCAGGTATGCTGAATCCAAAGCCCGTGATCTATCTTTCTTTCTTTTTTTTTTTTTTTTTTTTTTGAGACAGAGTCTCGCTCTGTCGCCCAGGCTGGAGTGCAGTGGCGCGATCTCGGCTCACTACAAGCTGCGCCTCCCGGGTTTACGCCATTCTCCTGCCTCAGCCTCCCGAGTAGCTGGGACTACAGGCGCCCGCCATCTCGCCCGGCTAGTTTTTTTTTGTATTTTTAATAGAGACGGGGTTTCACCATGTAGACCAGGATGGTCTCGATCTCCTGACCTCGTGATCCGCCCATCTCGGCCTCCCAAAGTGCTGGGATTACAGGCTTGAGCCACCGCGCCCGGCCGATCTTTCTACATAATCAGTAGTTTCTAGACATTTAGATTTCACAGACCAGTACAATACACAGATACACATGCACATACACATTGACCAAAAACAAACCAACCAACTGGCAGACTTCACGAGGCCATCAATATTTTATTTCCCAAGAAATGAGATATTTTTTCAAAGCCCTACTATTCACCATCAGTATTATTTTAAAAACTGATATTAACATGAACAAAAAATACCTGAAATTGAGAAACAAGCCTCCTGGGGAAAAAAGCCTTATACCAATATTTTCAACACAGAATAGCACAGGTTCACCAAATGGCAAATGACAGCAATTGTACTGAATCACACTGCTTCCCATAAGAGAGGTAGAACACAGAACCTGAAACATTCTCCTACATCCTCTTCCTACTTTCGTTACAAAGGTGATGAGAATGCATGTTGTCTTAACTAAAGTCATGGGATTTCTTAAATTTTTATATGCCAAGGTTCTGATGACCAAGAAAACTACAGAGGCTTTAAAAATGACGAAGTTTCTGGTATCAGCAGATTGTTCATTTTCAATACAGGTATTACTTTGTACTTTCACAGACAGCAGTTCTTCCTTAGGCTTTTTCTTCAAATAAAACCTTTAGATGTGATGCAATCAAAACAGCTGTTAAAGAGTATAAATCTATTACCTTGTACCTAAGAGACTCATCCATCTTCAGTTGCATTCCTGTCTTTCTAGCTTTATCTATCACATTTAATTAAAAAGAGCATCTTGTCTTCCTCATGTTTTAATACAGCATCTGATACTAGGATGCTAAGTTACTATGAGAAGGTCAAAATACAATGGATTCAGCTCACTGCCGAATGCAGGAACAAATTCATTAACAAATGAACTCGAGCTAAATTTTCAGAGTAAATTTATATTTTTTAAAAATTCATAGTTTGTCCTCAAAACAGTAAACTGCAGCAAAAGTCATAACAATTCTGCAACACGTATATCCAAATACTCATTACAGTCTCTCCCATATCTCTATTTCTAGTCTCATTTACTTGTTAGGCAGAAAATAAGTTCAAGGGTATAGTAAAGGAGGCAAATGGGCAGAAAACAACCTCTTGTTTGCTATCTCACTGCACTTGAAACGGACCTCTATAATTCACTATCATTTATAAGCGTCTAGCGTATCAACATCACATTAGTACTTTACTGCCTCCAATTCCTGGTCTGTAACTATTCCATCCTGAAAAGTCATAATACAGTGTTATTGGAACAATCTATTCATATTGTAAATGACATGTTTTCTAACTATTTTTTAAGCCACTAGGGAGGTGAATTAAACATTTTTCCAGGCAATACATTTAAGTTTCAATCTTAATAAATTTAGTCATTGTGTATACTCTTCCTTTTACCCAGACCATGCATTCCTTTTTTCACTTACTGTTTAAGGCCTAATTCAAATGCGTTTTCCTCTGTGGAGTCTTCTCTATGGATCTAGACAATATCAACCCCATGCATCTTGCATTCAGCCTGTACTTGGAATAAACCTCCATAGTTCATTATCATGTATAAGCATCCAGTGTTTGGGGCACCACTTTAGGTGCTTGACACATTTCCCAATTAACTGTACTGCATAAAGCCTTTTTCTCTCACATCACTGAGTTTGTCCAGAGCAGGAACCTTAATATCCTTTTTATCTCCTCAGCACCTACCTCAGAACTTGGATAAAGAGTGACAGGAGGGACACTGCAATTATTTGCAATGTATGCTCAGGGAAGGCCTCTCTGATGATACTCGAGTAAAGACCTAACAGAAGGGAAAGAGCAATCCATGTGGATATCCAGGGAAGAAGCATTCTAGAGGAGAAAATGCAAAGTGCAAAGGCCACGAGGCAAGAGCATTTTGGAGTGTCAGGAAACACAAGGCAACTTCCACGGTCATAACAGAGTGCAGGGGCTGGGGGAACAAGGTAAGAGGTGAAATCAAATAGGCAGCATGAGTTTAGATCACGGAGGTTCTTACAGGCCTTTGGGTTTTACTCCGAGTTATAAGGAGAGCCTGTAAAATACACAGAGCAAAGAAATTATCTGAATTATATTTTCAAAGTATGACAACTCTGAGAGCAACACACTACAGAAGACAAAGGTAGAAGCAGAGAGACTAGAGGCACAGAGGAGCGATTCATGTCAAACATAAATGATCAGCCACAGGAGAAATAAATTTCCTGGACTTCGTTAATGAACATGGTGACCTAGACCCTCTAGTCCCTATGACAAGACTGCAAAAGATGTTAGCACCTGTTACTTGTCAAGTACAACAAAACTGTCAATAAATTAGTTTGATCTCAGAAAAACAAAAACAAAAACAACTGTTTGCAAGGCAAATGACACTTCATTTACAAAGCTCTTTACATAATGTACATTAATTCTTAAAGCTTTAGATATGGATCCTCAAATCCATCAGATTAATGAAAGTCAAGACTACAAAGACAGGAACGAATCAGTCTTTCAGTAATAGGAGATTTTCACACTAAGGATTAAGTAAAACTACTTAAGAAAATATAATTTAAAATGAAAATTTTAAAACTTTTGCTGTTTTAAAACTTTTGCTGTCCGGGCATGGTGTCCCATTCCTACAATCCCAGCACTCTGAGAGGCTTAGGCCAGAGGATTGCTTGAGCCCAGGAGATCAAGGCTCCAGTTAGCTATGATCATGCCACTGCACTTCCGTCTGGGGGAGAAAGAGAAAGAGGAAAAGGAAGAAGAAAAGAGAGAGAGAGGAGGGTGAGAGAAGAGGGTGAGAGAGGATGGAGAGAGGGGAAGGAAGGGAGGGAGGGGAAGAGGGAAGGGAA
>NW_012119821.1:3349151-3377463 GCF_000951035.1 Colobus angolensis palliatus | reverse complement strand
AGGGGAAGAGGGAAGGGGAAGGGAGGGAGGAAGGAAGGAATCTGCAGGCAGGCAGGTGGGCAAGGATCTGCTTGAAAGCCTTGGAGAGTTAACAACAAAGTAATGATTTACGGGCCAGGATCTAGAAGAAATAGCAGCCCAAGAAGGTAACACAGGCTTTGGAGGCACACCTCCCCTCCCCTTTCACAAAAGTAGATATTCAAATAGTTGACTAAAAAAAAAAAGTAAAGGCAAGCCATCTTAACAATTAAGAAACTATTAGAACCACAATAAAATACCACTAGACACCCACCAAAATAGCTAAAACTAAGAAGACTATTACTAGCAAGATCTGGAAATGATGTAAAAAATCACAACTTGTATTCACTGCTGCTGGGAGTATAAACTGTACAACTGCTTTAAAATTAAACACATATATTTTGGTAAATTACAGAAATGACTCCAAATCTTCACCTCTCACTATAAACATAACCTTTGAAGTATGACTTTGCAGCATGTTCCATCAACAATTAGAATCTACTTCCCTATTCCTTAAATCTGGCTTATTCTTTCAAATTCCTTTGGCCAACAGAATATAATGAAAATAACAGTGTGCCTGTTCTGTACTAGATCTCAAAAGGCCTATCCTATGTCCTTTGTGCTCTCTCTGAACGAAGTGAACAGCCCAGGGTAATCTGCTAAATGATAACAGACGTAAAGTCCAGTCATCCCACTGATTAAAATCATCCCAAACTAGACTCGGCAAATTGCTAAAACATGAGCAAGTCAGCCTTCGATCAGCCAAGCTCAGCCAGCCAACTACCTTGCCCACCTACAGACTTGTAAACAATAATAAATGGTTATTGTTTTAAACCACTACATTTTGAAATGGTATGTTATTAGCAATAGCTAACTGATGTTACCAAAGGTAAGGTCCTGTCATAATTTTTAAAAAATAAAATATGTAGTATTGGCTTTGGAATTAAACAGTGGCCTTCAGCTTGAAAAACAGTGAGCAATCTATTTGGAAAAACTAGAAATTCATTAAAAAATTGTTATCAGAGGCTAAAAAAATAGGAACTTGTGATATGTAGTAACAAAAAAATGGCAAAATTGTGTTCCCTATAAAACTCAGAGGATGAAATATTTACTTAATAAACATTTGGATTTGCCTGAGATCTCTAGGCAGAATATTGAAAATAAACTGATCGTTCCTAACTGTACACCATAAGGCAATATGGCAACAAAGAAATGAGCTACACAGAAAACTCATCAGTTACAAGGAGAATTTAGAAAAAATAAAGGGGGCCAAGGACTGTGCAGGGTTGCAAAACACAACTGCTTCTCATCTCCAGTGTATAAGCTGGCAAAACAGTCTCCAAATACAATAGAGTCTGGGACAGTAGATCAAAGCAGAAGAGTAACTGTAAAACCCTTTGTTAATGTCTCTAAAAGAATTAAAAAGAACTTATTCCAACTTGAGGGGGTTATGGAATTAGATTAAAGAAGGCCTACAAAAATCTTAAGAGTTGTATTGGCCAAAGTGATACCACTTAGACTAAAAGAGATGGAAAGTTTTCAAAATTCAAAAGGCCTCCAGGCCCCCAATTTTCTATACATATGAAGTAGGATGAAAATGTTGCTTAAAGGGCATATTTTCCAGCTCAAATAATGGTGGTGTAAGAAGCTGGGCATTTTAATTCTCCAGCCCTAATCCCGAAAGACATCTTCAAGGAAATGAAGATATCAATGAATGAAACTGTACTGTAATAGACGCTTTTATATTTGCTATCATATTTAATTTCCAGAACAACTTTGTGAGGTAGCTATTGTCCCAATTTTCGGATCAGAATTTGAGCCTCAATCAGGTAAGTAATCTGCTTGACAACCTCCAGCAACTTCCGAAGTGTCAGACAGTGTGATAACAAAGTTTGTGCTGTTTTTACTACATACCAGTGCCACCACTGGTCCTTCACCTTATTCTCTATTATTTGTCAAAAACATAATACAGAGTTACTTTGGAATTGGATAATAGGACAGCTTAACCCTTTATTTCGTACATAAATGCAGGAAGGTCAGGGAGGTGTTGGTCTCAGGGCACACAACTATTTAGTAACAAAATGTAAGCACTCTCTACATTATTATTAACATGAAAAAAAAAGAAACCAACAATAGTAATCCTCAGCTAGACCTTTTTAAATATAATAAACTTATACTTCTCAAAAATTGTAGGACCTCAATTTAAGATAATTGACTTCTATAATTTCTTCTTATACTAAAAAATGTGATATATTAAATTTAATGGCTTTAAATGAAGAAAAATTAATGGATAATTAATGCTACTAATATAAAGGTAAACCCCTATTGTCTAAAGCAGTGTAAGTAAAGCCTACAAGAGTAGAAACTGTGAGAGGCAGTCATACTTGAATCTAAATCTAATTAAAATAATTTGGCTGAAAGCAAAAGAATCACAATCAATGTATGTGGAGGGGAAAAAACAATCATGTCAGAATTCTTCAAATTAGGCACTCATTAAAACAATACAGTCACATTCCTCCCTTTGTCAATTTAAAAATTAGCACCTATCATCTATACTATCCTCTCTTTCTCACCAGAATACACAGGATGTCTATTTATCTGCAAAGTTTTTACAAACATATATCTAACAAATACAGAACATATATTTAAGAACCTTTTATCTCTCCTAACAGGCTCTGATGCTATAAATCGGTAGAAAATGGAAATAGGAGGCTTTCTTAATGAAAATAGTAGTGTTTTAAAATTCAAAGAAATGAGAGAGAATCTGAAGATTCTGATGGCATATGTAAGTAAAACGTAACGGCAACGCACAAACAACCCAAGTCACCAGTTAATAGAAACTTCATATTTATGTGAATTTAACTATGATTCACGTGTATTAATTCAATTATAAACTCTGCAACCAGAAATAGTATAACTAAATAATGCAGACAATTAAGTCCACACTTCCCCTGAAAAAGTGTAAGCTCTGGAGTGAGTGTAAGATGGAAAAGATGCATCTGCTGTTTACTCAGTCAATGCATGCCAAGGTCTTGTGTGTTTCCAGGATCTCATGTGTGCTAAAGACACCAATGTTAAAAGATACATACATGTATTCTGAGTGCTTAACTAAAGAAATAGCAACAGTTCCAACAAAACTGCTAAAGAAAAATAACATAGCTGCCACAGACTTATTTAGAAATGTTATACTGGGATTCAATGTGGTACCTTTCCAAGGCACTCCCTCTCCCTCTGAAGAACAGCCTTGTCTCTGAGATTATCACCTTTTGCACTGAAGTGAGACCCTAAATTCCATCCCTCCCTAAAATGAGATCCCACCGTATATTAAAAAAAAAAAAAGGGCTATCACTCATTTTAAAATTATGTGCAAAAAGAAAAAGAAAAGTAAGTTCTGTGGTCAAGGCTGGCAGAGATGAGGATTAAGGAAAACTATGTGTGACGAATAAAGGTGGCCTTTATATATGGCTTTGGGCCAACTTGCCACATAAATCCCTTAATGTATAAGTGTTACCTAAACTATCTGAAAGAATTTGTATATCAGAGCTCCAAAGATTATCTGAAACTACTAGTAAATCAAACTTCTCCAAAAGGAGTATTGAAAATGAAAAGCACCCAGGTGAACAGCACTCTCAGCAAACAGGTCATGCTTGCCCTCTGTCAACTAACACAACTGATTGGTGGCCACATATCGCATTGCTCAGGAAATGTTTACACTTTTATGCAAGTCGCTGCTATTAACTTTTGAGATCACTAACAATAAACTACCCAGTATAAATTTCAAGTTATAAATCCAATATGAATAGTTATATATATCTAATCAGCAATTAAACAATGGGAGAGAGAACTAGGTTAAAAATAAAAGTAACAAAATAAAATTTCTTCTTCTTTCCATTTCTAAGTGAAATTATGCTTCCTAAACCTAACTCACATTCTGGCACTGACAGAAAATGATAATGTTTACACTCTACAAAGCAGTTAAGTAACAACACAGCTCACGCAGCTCGAGGCTGGGTGGCTGGGAACTCAGGTCCCCTCAGACACTGCCTGGCTGCCCCAAGGGCATATGAAGTCAATCAGTATCTCAGCTGACCTCCTGCCTACTTGTATTGCAGTTGAGTAGCTAAGCTCTAAAAAAATCCAGTATGGATTCTATTTTATGCCCCCAAATTCTCTGATTCTCTAGTACTATAAGTGCTCCATCACCCAGAAAGCCCCACCCAAAAAAAAAAAAAAAAAAAAAAAAAACAGGAACAATTCTCAACCCAACCCTTTATCAAGGTCATTCTCTCACTTCACATTTGGCAAATGGAAATAAATCATCTACCCTGAAGAGGGTTTCATGGGTATCAACACAAAATGTTTAAGAGCAAGATAAAGATTATGAGAATAGGGTTTATTAGAGAAGCTATGGACCACACTTAAACAGGTGGCAAAGCAATCACTATGGAAGCAAAGTGGCTACTTTATTAAGCTGCAAATTATTTTCACCCCTCTGGGCCAATAAAAGAAGTAACTCACTGCTTATTAATTGCAAAGGACCAATGAGAAAAAAAACATAAAAGCCCACAGAACAATACCTGGCACATATTAATTGGTCAATAAATGCTTATCTATGATCACTATTGTCTTTGAATATGGTGGTATCAGGTATAGTGATTACTGTGTGCTCTGCAGCTATCAAGACTCTCAGCTTTGATCAGCCCAACCCATCCAGGCTGACTAGAATTCAAGGCAGCAGGCCCTTATCCACAGAAGAAACAATAAGGTAGCTCAGCCACTTGCAAATTTTATATAATATTATGAAGAAATCAGATATCCCCTCAGCCTCCAAAGGGGAGCTCTGACCCACACTTACCTCTTGACAGAAAATGTCCTCATGAGAAATGCTTATACTTTTTCAGGAATGACTATTAATTAGATTCCATTTTAATTTGTATTTTTAAACTTATCTGGTATCTTAACCTATATAAGATCTGTCAGTCTCCAAAGATTCTTGCTTTTAGGAAACATACAGCCGAAATATATAGAATTAGGTAGCACTATTGTATTCATAAAGGTCATTCATGTGTACTGTTGAAAAGATGCACAAATATGCTATTATGTGGTAGCCTCTGTCTTATTATTAAACAGTCACTACCATGTCAATCTAAAATACCTGAGTGGGTAGCTATTATGCAACTTCTGTATAGCTGGAAACAAAACACCCACTCACAAAGCTATCTACAAATTATTGTACTCACCTGTTTATAGCAAAAAATTTCACAAATTAGAATAGGTCAATGAAACTACTTAAGGTGTACGCTTATAATTTTCATATTTTCTTGTACTTTAGAATCAAATGAGGTCAACACATTATTACAATCAGTAAAAAGGTGGCAAAAATAACCAAATTAAAATGGGGATGAAAAGTGGACCATCATTAACATGATGGAGAAAAACTTCTGGTTTCTCATTTTTAAAAAAGACCATGCTGTAACTAGCAGCGTATTTTTAAAAGATTATTTATTCTCTTAATCTAAAATTGAAAATTAAATAATACCATTCACTTCCTCTTTTAGCAAAAAATAATGATGATTTTATGCCTGTCTCAATGCAGTGTCTTGGGGCTACGTGTAGACTTTTGAGTCCTATAGCTGAAAGCTACTCAGTAAATACAAAGTATTAAAATTGAGGATGATGACATAGAAGCCAAATTCTTGATCTACATTTATAGCTGGCACATTGCCATACTACCCCTGTGGATTTCTTCTTTCACAGCTTGTACTCTCTGAAAGGTCACTGTGAAAAAAAATCCCACAGGGAGGGAGTTCAAGCAGCCTACAATAGAATATTAGTAATTAAGGAAGTGGTATTCTTCCTCTATATTCATTTAAGAATCATTTCTACTAAAGAGAAAAGCAACAGTGATTTGTTAAAAATGATGGCTACAGACAACTCAGTCTCAATTCTACTAGCCAGGTTAAAAAGCAGATTACTGTACTACTGCACAGGTTTGTTTCTGTTTTTGTTTTTCAAAGAGCAAATTCTTGTACAACCCACCAAGCCAGTATTCAGCTATTCTTCAAGATGATATATCCATCATAAAAATTACTTTCCAGAGCAACTCATGTTCCTAATAATAAACTATAGCACTGCAAATTCAAATTCAACTAACATTAACTTCAGTCACTTACAATGTGAGAGCCATAACAGGCATTTCACAAACATTATTTCATTTAACTCTATCAACCCTACAAGGCAAGTATTACCAACACATTTTCAAACTGGGGTATTTACCACAGAAAATTTCCCACAGTCTAAAAATTTAAATTCAGCTTTCTCACTTCAAGTCCAATGTTCTCTCCATTATACCAGATTAAGTTCTCATCTAGCTGTGCCAGTAATCAACTTACACAGCATTCACCCTCACTGGGACTGAATTTTCTCATCAGTAAACTTAAAGGGTTGATTTATTTCTAAGAGGGATGTGTGTGTGCCTTTTTATAAAATTTACCATTTTAATCATTTTAAAGTGTACAATTTAGCAGCTTCCAATACAACCACAATGCTTTCTAATTACAGAACACTTTTACCACACCAAGAAGAAACTCATACCCATTAAGGTCAACTCTCCATTCTTTCCTCCTCCCAGACCCTGCAACTACAAATCTGCTATTTCTATGGATTTGCCTAACTTGGATTTTTCATATAAATGGATTCACACAATAAGTGATCTTTTGTGTCTGGCTTCTATTACACAGTGTAACATTTTCAAGGCTCATCCACATTATACATCAACCCTTTTTACAGCTCAGTAATATTCCATTCTATGTATATAACACAGTTTATCATGTACTGATAGACACTTGGGTTTGCTATGATCTGAATGCATTCCTTAAAATGTATATGTTGAAGCAAAATCACAAACATAATAGTATTAAAAGGTGGGGCCTTTCAGAGGTGATACAGTTATGAGGGCAAAGCCCTCATGGAAGGGATTAAGGCACTTAAAAAAGCTTGAAGGAAAGGGTGTGCTCACTCCCCCTTGCTCTTCTGCTATGTAAAGACACAGCAAGAAAGCCCTCACCAGACACTGGATGCCAGTTCCTACATCTTGAACTTTTCAGCCTCCAGCATTGTAAGAGATAAATTTCTGTTTCTTATAAATTACCTAATCTCAGGTATTTTGTTATAGCAGCACAAATGGACTGAGACAGGGTTATTGCTACCTTTTAGCTATGAATAGTGCTGCTATAGATATCTGTGTACATGTTCACGTTTGAGCCTTTGTTTTTAATTCTTTTGAGTATATACCTAGGAGTGGAATTGCAGGGTCCTAGGGTAATTCTATATTTAAATTTTGGAGGAACCACCAAACTTTTCTACAGAAGCTGCTATATTTTATGTTTCCACCAACAATTATGAGTGTCCCAATTTCTCCACATCCTTTCCAACACTTATTTTCCTTATCAAAAAAAATATATATAGCCATTCTAGTGGGTATGAAATGATATATCATGTGGTTTTGATTTCCATTGCCATAACGACTAATAATGTTGAGCATCTTTTCATGTTTATTGGCCATTTGCATATCTTCTTTGGAGAAATATCTAGTCAAGTCCTTTGCCCATTTTAAAAATTAGATTGCTGGCCAGGCACAGTGGCTCACACCTCTAATCCTAGCACTTAGAGAGGCCCAGGTGGGAAGATAGCTTGAGCCCAGGAGTTCAAGACCAGCCTGGGCAACAAAGTGAGTTCCTGTCTTTACCAAAAAAATTTTTATTTATTTAGCCAGGCATGGTGACAGGTGCCTGTAGTCCCAGCTACCTGGGAATACTGAGGCAGGAGGGTCACTTGAGTCCAGAAGGCTGAGGCTGAAGTGAGGTATGACCCTGCACTCCAGACTGGGTGACAGGGCAACCCTATCTGAAAAAATATTAATAAATGAAATAAATAAAATTAGGGTTTCATGTTTTTTTTGTTGTTATTGCGTTGTAAGAGTTCTTTATTCATTCTAAATACAAATCCCGTAATATAATTTATGTAACTTTAAAATGTTTTCTCCCATTCTCCAGGTTGTCCTTTCAATTTCTTGACAATGTTCTTTGATACACAAAAGTTTTCCATTTTGATGAAGTCCAAGTTATCTTTTCTCTTTGGTTGCTCATGCTTTTGGTATCATATTAAGAATCCATTGGCAGAAAAAAAAAAGAATCCACTGACAAATCCACTTAAGATCCCTTTCGGTTAGAAAATTTCACAAGCCTTTGCTAATTCCATAAATAAAGTTGTACCTGGACAATTCTGGTCATTTTACTGTTGAGAACAACAAAGATGTTATGCTGGGATATTTATGGTACTGCTCTCACCAAGGAAGTAGCAACACATTAAATATGGGTAAAATTACCCCTTTATAATGGATAGGGTACAACTTCTTTATGTCTGAAAGAGACTTCATATCTACTCTAATATAAAGAAGAAATCAAGAGGGGGAAAGAGAAAGAGAGGAGGAAAGGGAAGGAGCAAAATCTCATGGTTTAGAAACCTCATGAATTAATAAACACACACATAGTTTTAAAAGACATTCTAAACTATATGTCTAAACATGTTAATCCCTGAAAAAGGAAGTCTCCCAGCAATAAAAATCTGATATTTTAGCAATTACTAGAATTCCAACAGAATTTACATGAACAGAATTTCTAAAATCTTCTTCCATCACTTTAGTCAACACGTTAGTATACAGTATTTTAAATATGGCTTTAAAGGCAAATGCACTGCTGAAGGACTATTTGAATAAATAAATCATATTTACCAAAAAAAGAAATAAGAAATGGAACATACAAACAACAGTATCCTATGTAGTCATTTAAAATGATGTTGCTGAGTAGACGCTCATTTACTGACAATAAAATATGTTGTTTACAATATAATGCTTTATGGGGAAAGACAACTAGTTTACAATGGACAGATTTGGAAAGATATATGCCAATTAAATATGTCACTCAAAGTGATTACCTCTAGGTAGGATTGTAGGTGAATTTTATTTTCTTATATTTTCTGATTTTTCCTCAATGTAAACTACTTGTGTAATTTTTTAAAAGTACAAAAGAATTTTTAAAAAGATAAAATCAAGGTTCTTTAAACATGAAATTTATAAACAAGAATTTCTTTCTACACATTCATTTACTATTACATTTCATCTTCACCCAGTACATGTAATTTGTGAAATACATGTTTTAGTTAACCAGCCACAACAATCACAACATATAGTTTCACTGATGTCGTAATAGCAGTTATTGACTATAAGCAAAATTTATATAAATTCCAGATAGTCAACCAATTTTAAAAGCTTAAAATATGATATTTTTTAAAATACTGTACAATTTGCTATTTCATTGATTATACTTAGGAATCAAACATTTATGAAACAAGCAAGTTAAAAGGGTTTGTAAAAATTAGATATTAATCCTGTTTCTCCTTTGTGCTGGCAGCAAACGGTAGGATAATTGGTGAGATAAAGGATAATGCTGCTTCATCAACCCTATTTCTATCCCTTTGTTCATCTATGGCCCTAGTTATGGTATATTCCCACTGCCTTATGAATATCATTCTCCAGCACACGATAAAGTAATAAAATTGACTGTTCCTTGTGCACTAACCAAACAGCTGTCTTCAGCAGATCCTCAAATATATCATCCAGATACAGTCCAAAAACACAGAACTGATGGTGCTAGGTTGATGCTAAATACCCAAAAAAGAAAACACCCAAACCAGACTCATAATCATTAGGCATCTTGGGATGGCCACATTTCCAAATAAGTCCTGTGATATAAGACTTGAGGATCTGATTAAATCCTTAAACTATTTTAGCTGTTTAAAATATAGACATGGCATTTCTGAAAGATTGCAGCTTTGGATCATAAATATCAAGGACAGCTGAGAAACTTTGAAAAACAAAAATATTTTATATGAAAACTTAATAGAAGAACCTTCACTTTTCCCAACACCATCAAAACAGCCAAAAGTGCCCAATAATTTGTTCTGAGAAATATATAGTTACAATTATTCTTCCTCTTCATATAAGTTTAACTTCCTCTAAATAATTCTCATATAAAGGAAAGAAAAAATCTGAAAAGACTATAATGCGCACAATCCATTAAAGATATATTTAAGTAGTCACATAGTAACTAACATTGTAAACATGCTTAAAATCTTATTTAAACTATGCCAGGAAAAAAGAGTGTTTCTCAACCCCTTTTACTGCCAAAATAATTGGGACTGGATTCAATATCCAATAATGCAAATTACTTATAAGAAAACAATCTAGACATCTTTGTCTTGAAGTAAAATTTACAGTAATACCCTCAAAATTATAATACCAGATTCAGAAAAGCAATTCAAAAAATCACCACTGATGTTCAAAAGCTAATATAATTCAAACAACATACAAAATTCTCACATTTTAATTGATTTCTGGATATAGTATCACTGACGTAGTGGTCTCATTATGAAATTAATACTCTACTATTTCCAGCAGATGCTGGGTATATTATCAACCAAGGAAGCAAGAGATCAAGGAGTAGCCACTGGACACACATTGTGAATTCCTAGGATACAGAATAAATCTTCATATAATCAGACCACTTCAGTTTCCAAGCTGATGCAGGGTAAAGGTTCAGAAAAGACTAGCTCTCAAGTTTTACACGTATCCACTTCTCTCTCTTAACAGATAAACTATACACCTGATCAAGCCATAGACATCTCAAGACTCAAATTAAAAGTCACTGAGTGATCCTGGAAAATAATGCATCTACATGAGGCTCCTCTATAAACCTCAAGGGAAGCTACATTACTGCATTTTCATACTGCTATTAAGAACTGCCCAAGAAGGGTAATTTATAAAAGAAAGAGGTTTAATTGACTCACAGTTCAGCACGGCTGGGGAGGCCTCAGGAAACTTAACAATCATAGCAGAAGGCAAAGGGCAAGCAAGACACCTTCTTCTCAAGTTGGCGGGAAGGAGAAGTGCCGAGGCAAGGGGTAAGAGCCCCTTATAAAACTATCACATCTCGTGAGAACTCACTCACTATCAGGAGAACAGCACGGGGGAACCACCCTCATGATTCAATTACCTCCACCTGGTCTCTCCCTTGACACAGGCGGATTATGGGGATTGTGAGGATTACAATTCAAGACGAGAGCTGGGTGCGACACCAAGCCTGATCGTATCGGAGACTATGGCTAGGTGCCAGCATATTTCTAGATAGTTTCTCCCTCTCATCACTTACCATCCTATCCCTGAACACACATACACGATACTCACTTACCACCTGGCCCAATTTAGACTCCAGGGTCAGTTACTAAAATTTACTCTTTCGTAGACATAGGCACACCCTTTGTCCTTTTCACCCTTCACTAAAAACACCTGGCAAAGATAAACGCATGATTAAACCCAATTATCCACCTACTCCACATGTGCACCTGAGCAATTAAAAATAGATGAAGAAAAATACACAACCTGCCAACAGTTCTCATCTCAAATTCATGATCACAAATCACAATTGGGCAATCAGCACTGTGTAGTAACAGTAAAATACCCTAAAATTACCTACTTTGTTCAATTGTCCAATATCCAAAATAACTATTTCACACTTTGTCCTCTGTTTTCAAACCTACTAGGACCACCCCATTCTCCCAATCTCATGACAGCAGCATTGAGAAAATAGAAGCAATCAGATCATTACAACTTTCTCTTTCCACCATCAAAACCACCTCCCTAACCCATCCTCTTTTCTCTCTATGAAGACAAAAGAAATGTTCCCACTCTGATTGAATCCAACCTTTCCATTTGTGCTCTGAATCTCACATCTCACTTTCTCAAGAAATGTATTAATATATCCCTCTCCATTCTGCATCATTTTCTCCCCCAGGGGATCTGTGGCATCTGCATACAAACCTCCTCTAATATCTCCAGTCACTGAATCCACATTCCCCTACATCAACTGTCCTATTTCCGAAACAGTTACCTGTATCACTACTTCCACTCTCACCTCATATTCTTTAGTCAGTTTATCCCAATCAGGTTTCTTTCTCCTCCTCTCAATTGTTGTTATTGAAATCATAATTGTCTAGGTCATCAGAGAAGTCCATTTTACGAAATCCAACAGTCATATGTCTGTTATTCTCTTTTCTGACCTCTCAAATAGCATTCAGTACTGCCCTCCGTCTTGAAATATTTCCTTCTCCTGTCCCACAAAGTGATCACCAGTGATCTCCATGTCATTAAATTCATTTTTTAACACTATGAAGTGATTATAAGCTCAGGCTATGGAGTCAGACAGACCTGGGTTCAAATTATGGCACCATCACTTTCTTTCTAGTATCCAATTTAGAGAAAGACACTTAACCACTGAGTCTGGGTTTCTTGATCTACTTAATAGGAAAATACTTGCACCTACTTCATGGCTGTCAGAATTATTATCTTCTCTCTCTGCCCCTGCTTCCCTCTAACTTTACTTAGTCACAACATGTGACATGATTCACCCCTAAGATGCTCTCTTCCTTTGGTATTTGGCTATTCCTTCCCAATCACTGTCATAAGCTCTTTCAATTCTACTTGTCATTTAAATGTTAGTTCTACTATATCCTCTAAGTGATCTCTTCCATTCCCAAGACTGAAATTATAATCTCAATGATTTCCAAACCTCAATTTCTAGTTTACAATTTTCTCCCATGTCTCAGACTACAAACCTGACAATCTCCACCTGGTTATCTCAGGTACCTCCATATTTGAAATGCTCAAAAAATAAACCTCTGTCCTCTTTCAGGTGTTTTTTCCTCCATCTGAAAGCTTCTCTGCCTGTCACAGTTTCTAATTTCTTGCTATTGGTTTCCATGTTTCCTCCTTTGTACTAGTCATCAAATTTACATTTACTGGCTTAACATATGTATTTCCTGCTAGCCCATAAGCTCCATGACAGAAAATAAAACCTGCCTATATCACAAATACCTTGCCTAGTAACTCACATGTAGTAAATGTTTAAAAAATATTTCTTGAACTGAATTCAAGATGTTTAAAAAGTCAGTGCATATTTACTTTATTGAATTTAACATTTTACTTGTCCAGATGTCTGATTAATTAATACTTTTGTATCAAAATATTTATATCATTCATTTACATTATTGTCATTTCTAATACATGAAAAGGTATCTAATGAAATTTGAAGGTACTTCTAAAACATATTCTGTTTTAAAAATTCTGTATTTATCAACTGCCTCTGGGTTTCAGAGACTACGGGATTCAGAAGTTAGAAAAGACAAGTGAAGATAGTATTTGTTTCCTTACTACGCAATCTCACAAAATTTTTAAAAAGAATTTTAGTAAAACAATGATATTTTAATTCTGAATTGCCTAAAATGTTTGGAGTATTTTTAACAGAGATTTTTCTCCTCCAAGTCTCTATTATCATTTTCTCCACATAAATACTAACCTCTTATGGTGTATTAATACTGTGTATTTTCACTCATCAAAGACAAGTAGCATCTGAAACAATATTTTTTGTTAGCTTATAAAGTCTTATTATGGATAAATGCAGACTCTCCACTTGACAGCCTGAAATATGAAAAAGAAAAAAAAAACTTACACACACACCCACATATATGGAGGAGGTTTGCATTGCGTTATGCAGAAGTTATACACATATGATTTGTATCAATATACTTGATTACATAATATTGTCTTTTTAAAAAGTCATGTTGACCACAAAACCAAAAAAAAAAAAAATACATTACATTGAGGGGAAACATTTCTGTATTGCTGTTATTTAGAAAACATAAAACCTTGAAGGATAATTTCATTGAGAAATGGATCACAATGGAAAAGGATACAAAACAAAGAATCAGAACACCAGAGTCACAAAGCCTTAAAAATATTTAAACACATTTGATTCCAAAGAAGCAGGTTTTATTTTCAAAGTATCTTGGCAATTATCTAACAAACAAGAGTTATTTCTATTTTCTATAACTGCTTGAGTATTTGATCAGATTGCTTCTACATGTTCTATAATAAAAACAAAATATACGTAACAAAAGCTTGTTTAATTAGTGCACAAATGTAATACAAAAGTTTAAAAGAGGGGGCGCTACAGTATTACAAAAATATCTGGGCTTTTTACTGGCCTCCTAAAATCCAAAGTAATTAATTACCCACTTATTAAAGAACCTATTTTTGAAATAGTGTTACATCTTTCTCTAGCAGCTATGAAATCTTCTGAATGCAACGTTTGCATTTCTGTGTGTATTTCTCAAAATGATTTCAGAAAGCCATTTATCAACCTAAATAAGATGTTTTATTTTATTTTGGTTTATACCCTTTCACCTAGTAATCATCCTCTTGAGGAATAACCCTAAATCCTAAGAAGGCTTCATTAATTCATTCATAATGGATCAAGATTTACTGAGCATCTAAGTACATATGCACAAAGACGTTTATTACAATGTAACAGGAAAATATCAGAAACAAACCCAGTACTTGACAGGGAAGAATTATTAAGAAATCCTAGTATGTCTGTCACAGCCATAATACAATGCAGTCATCTAAAATATATTATTGATGAGTTTGAGGTAATATAAGAAATGATTTGTCATGGCATTAAGTAAAAAAAGGCAGAATATAAAATCAAACAAGTCCTACAATCAGACTCTAGAGAAGAAGTTTGTATCGAATAAACACTGAAAAAAAAATAAAACAAATAGACTGCCTGCATCTTCGTGGTAAGTCTAACAGCTTTTCCTTTCATGTTTCTATAATTTCTAAGTTTTCTATAGTAAGCACATACAGCTTGGGTAACAGAAAAATGAATCATGATGGTTTTTTTTTAAAAGGCAGGCAATATTAAAAAATCATTTCACTTGAGAGAGGACAATAAAATTACTCCTGTTTGCAGATGACATTATCCTATATGTTCTTTTTCTAAAAAAAAGAACCCTTAAAATGCCACAAAAAAAGTTAAAATGAATAAATTCAGTAAAGTAGCATACACCTTACAAAATCACCATACAAAAATCAGATGGATTCCTTCACAAAAATAATGATCTAGCTGAAAAAAAAAAAAAAGAAAACAATCTTCTTTATGTGCCCCCACTTCCCCAGCCCCCTGCTGCTACAACATTGCTAGGAGAGCAAAAAGAATAAAATGTCTACAAATAAATATAGCCAAAGAAGTGAAAGATCTGAAAACTGTACCACACTGATTAAAGAAATTGAAGACGACCTAATTAAATAGCAAGAGAGCCCATGTTCATGAATTGGAAGAATTAATACTGTTAAAAAGTCCATACTACCCAAAGCAATATATGGATTCACTGCAATCCTATGAAAATTCCAATGGCAATTTTTACAGAAATAGAGAAAAAAAATCATAAAATTCACATGGAATCACGAAAGACCCTGAATAACCAAAATAATTTTGAGAAAGTAAAACAAAGTTAGAGGTATCACACTTCCTAATTTTAAATTACATTATAAAGTTATAGTAACCAAAACAGTATGGTACTGGCATAAAGCCAGACACACAGACCAAAGGAATACTACAGACAGCCCAGAAATAACCCAAGCATACATATTCAATTAATTTTTGTCAAGACCACCAAGAAGATGCAATAAGGAAAGAACTGTCTCTTTAATAAATGGTACTGGGAAAACTGAATATCCACATGCAAAACAATGAAACTGGACCTTTACACCATACACAAAAACCAAACTCAAAAGAGATAAAAGACCTAAACATAAGATCTGAAACCATAAAACTCCTAGAAGAAAGCACAGAGAAAAAGCTCCTTGATGTTCATCCCAGTCATGATATCTTGAATTATCACACCAAAAGCTTGAGGAACAAAAGCAAAAAATAAGTAGAACTACATCAAACTAAAAGCTCCTGTACAGAAAAGGAAACGATCAACAAAAAATACAGTCTATGGATTGGAAGAAAAATTTGCAAACCACATATCTGATAAGGGGTTAATATCCAACATGTATAAGGAACTCACATAATTCAATAGCAAAATAATAACAATGTACTAAGTTTAATTGATTTTAAAAGGGACAAAGGACCTAAATAGAAATTCTCCAAAGAAGACATAAAAATGGCCAACAGATAAATGAATAGATGTTCAATATCACTAACCATTAGGGAAATGCAAACAAAACCAAAATGAAATATTATCTCACAACTGTTAGAATGACTATTATAAAAAAGACAAGAGATAACAAACGCTGGTGAGAATGTGGAGAAAAGGGAACCCCTGTACACTGATGGAGGAAATGTAAATTGGTATAGCCATTAAGGACAACAGTTTGAAGGTTCCTCAAAAAATTCAAATTAGAACTACCAGGAATCTCCTGCTTGGTATATATTCAAAGAAGATGAATCCAGTATGTTAAAGAGATATCTGCACTCCCGTGTTTGCTGTAGCATTATTCATAATAGCCAAGATATGGAAACAATGTAAGTATCTATCAATGGATACATTGTGATATGTATATGTGTCCATATATACATGCATACATATACATATATACAGACACAGACACATATACACACACATAGGAATATGAGTCAGCCTTGAAAAAGGATATAGTGCCATTTGCAACAAAATAGATGAATCTGGAGGACATTACGGTAAGTGAAATAAGCCAGACATAGAAAGAAAAATACTGCATGATCTCACTTACATGTGGAATTTTTACAAAATGCCTAGTAGAACACTGATTATCAGAGACAAAGAAAGGGAGAAAATGGGAAGCAGGTCAAAGCATATGAACTTGCAGTTATGTAGGATAAATAAGTCTGGAGATCTGATGTACAGCATGAGGACTATAGCTAATAATACTGTATCGTAAACTGAAATTTTGCTAGGAAAATAGATTTTAGGTGCTTTTACCAAACACAAAAAAAAAGGTAATTATGGCAGGTGATGGATGGGTTAATTTTCTTAATAGTAGCAATCATTTTACTATGTATATTTATATCAAAACAGCATGTTGTATACCTTAAATATATACAACTTAAAAAGCCACTCAACAATGTTAAATATGTGAGAGAATGATTTTATTTATATTTGAATTATGTCCTATCACTTGAGTTATCTCGTTTGTATGTGTAATCAAGGGTGAGAAAGTATTCTTTAGTGTGATTTATTCTAATAAAGATATGATACAGGATACCTCAAGAAAAAAAAAAAGGAAAAGGCAGACCAACTCACATAACGCTAAAAAATGTGAAGGTCCTTCCAAATCAGTTAATACTAACACCACCTTTAAGATGAAAAGATGTAAATTTCTATAACAAGAATTCATGATTTGAATAGCATACATATTTTTCTCTGAGAAATCTGTCCTAAATAGATCTGAGGGCATCTTTTCTTTTTAACTGATATAGCTTATTTGCTCACAAGACATCAACATCATTGATGTCATGTAGCCCTTACAATAATATTTGTTAATAAAAGGCAGCCTCTGTTGAACTGACATCATTTATAACTTTACTTACTACATGAGAGTAAATGGTGTTTCTAATGGACTAAAAACGTAAAATTGTTTCAACTTAGTCAAATAAAGGGGAAAGAGAAAAATTAAATCTAGAATCCATGTAACTATAATCCTATGAACAACTTTACATTTTAGAATAGCTTTCAACACCTTGAAACATATACACATATTACAAGATCAACTGCTAAGTTATTAAATTAAGAAGATGATACAGCATCCTACTGATAAACTGGAATTCAAATAAAATTGCCTGGATTCAAACCCTAGGTCTACTGTTTACTATCTGTATAACATGGGAATATTATTTAACTTCTCTGTGCTTCTACGTCTCCACTTATCAATAAAATAAGAATAGTAAGAAATCATGCCTGGAAGAGATGTTTTAAACATAAAAAGAGGTGATACCATGTATAGCATAGAGTAAACACTTAAAAAAGAACTTTTGCCCATTTTTTCACACTAAATAGAATTTGTCACATATTTTGGAAATAAGAATGAAAAGCTCTAAGTCAGAAAATTAGTATTAAGAGTCCCAAATTTATTCAAAATCATAATTACTTTTACGTAAAGTACTTTCTGCAACCTGATTATAATCTAATTTAACATTAAGATAAATAAAAGTTCTATCAGGGTGATTTTACCACAGTTATTGCAAAAAAAAAAAAAAATGAAACACAAGGATCCTTCCTCAAAGATGTACAAATAAAATTTGGAATCCCTGCATTAACAAAACAGGTTTGTCTTTAACAGGAAATTTACTGGGGAAAAAGTGTACAAAGATTAACAGCAAAATTAAAGTATTTTAAGATATTCAAAGTTAAAGTGTTGGTGTCAGACAATATTATCAACATTTGTTACAAATGACATTACTCTCTATAAATAAAGAACTTTCAGCTGACTACAATGGGCCTAGAACTAGTTACATCATAACCTAATAGTGCCATTCAATTATCATATGGACTATTTTATGCTTTTTTCTCATGAAGAAATTAATATAAGTGACATAATGTAACAAAAAAGTCAACAATGTAGAAAGCTTTCAATATATCTCATTCTGGCAAATGATCATATACAAATTTCAAAAGTCAAATCATGATGATTTCATTTATTCTATACATAAATGATTAATAAGCATTAATTTTGTTTATGGAAATAAATAAAGGAACTCTATTGTTCTATACAGATTAGAAATGTAAACACTTAGCATTTCCTTCAACTACTGACTTCACAAATTATTTTGAATGTTATTTCAAATAACACTATGAATGCCAGAAAAGGCTCGGTAAGCAAAGCACTCTACTGCCCCCTAATGAAAAAAACTTTAAGTCAGAAAACTCAATTTGAGGTATCTGTGGAACAGGAAAATAATCTCACTTTCCTAAACACAGTAGACAAACATTAAGACAATTAACCAAAAACAACTAGAATACATATCAAAATACTGCAGGAAAGCTACAATCACCCAGTTTTCGTGATAAAATTAGTAGCAAAACAGGAAAGCCTCGAGACAGAAGTGTTCTAAGAAAGGAGACTACAGTCAAACAGTGTTATCCAGTGTGATAGCAATTAAAACTTCAGTGCAGGCTACATTTTTCATGTGTATGTTAGAAGGGAAAAAGAAGACAAGGAGCTCCTCATAAACCACACTCTTCAGTGAATTACAGTAAGTTTTCAGTTCAACAGCTCGAAAGTAAACACCACCAAAATACTCCCTCACAATTTACAGTGACATTAATCCTCCCAATAGTTTAATACACGTATATTTTCAGGATAACTATCCTGTAAAATACACATTTGTGAGAACTGTACTCAATGCTTCCTGTTTTAAACAAACACCAACTTCATAAGTATGACAGTTTTGTACTTTAAGATACTTTATATCCTAAACTAAGCAGTGATAACATTTAATCTCCCTTTTGGTAAAAGCTTTCCTTTCCTTTAATAAACTTGTTTTTTAAAACATGCTCTATACCCTCATTCCTTTTACTTAATATTCCAACCTGTGAAGAATTCTCGTTTCATAACAAAGTAAATATTTGAGAGAAAAGTAGTTAGTGGTCCTTAACAACAGGAGTCATATAAAAATTAACATAAGGAACAAGATGAAGAGTACAAAGAACAGAATACAAAATCCTAAAATCAAGGAGAAGGTAAACAAAAGAAAGAGCAGTAATTCCAGCCAGCAGTACATTGAGGAGAACAGGCATAGTAGTTAACCGGTCCTTTATAGCTAGGGCACACCGTATCACTTGGAGATGGTATGTTTCTGCCTAGGTGATGGTAGCTCCATACCTCATTATGTGTCTATTGTTTAGGAGATAAAAGACACCGGCACAAAATGTGTACAATACCATAAAAGAGAAAGGCAATACAAAGAAGTCACTTAAGTCTACATACAAGATGAAAGGGAAATATCTTTTACATATGTGTGCTTCTGCTCTTCTTCCTCAGCATATTTGTTAATGAAAATGGTGCTCTAGCTCTGCTAGAGTTATAAGATTAATCAAGGTGCATTTATACATTTATTCAAAATTTCAAAATACAAACACACAGAGAAACATAAATGTACTCAAGCTCATATTTCAAATGAGTTAGATTTCACATCTAGATATTCACATCTTCCTGAATAATCTGAATGTCTTATTAACATGGCTGTCTTACAAGAAGCATTATTCTTTTATTCCTACTGCCTAAAAATATAACAGACACATAGGCATACTTTAAAGATGTAATAAAGAAGCTAGGAGGACTTGAGAATCCCAAAGACAAGCATCGCTGAACTCATGATGCTTAAAGCATATCCAATGTATGTGGTGAAAATAGTATACTTCCAACATATAAAATGCTTTTAGCTATGCAGACTTAACATTAGGTAGTCACGAAAAGTAAAACAGAGGAAGTACATAGCTACTTGGAATGTGCATGTATGCATGTATTTTCACTCATGGAATAGTTCCAGTCTACACTAGTGAGTTCCAGATCATCATCCTATACCTAAAGGAATACCTTACTCAGTTCACAGAAGAAATAAAAGTGACTTTCCAGGCTCTTTTTCCCCTCCCTAATTTCCAGTAAGGATATATATGAAAAATATAATTAAAAAAAAAGGGGGGGGGCAGAGTGAATGCAAGGAACAAGGGAAGAGGTAATAATTTCTTCAGGAAATAGTGAGAACTTTGAATTAAAACAAATGGATTGATTTCTTTATTTTAGCTAGAAACAAAACAGTTTTATTGATGATGATAGTAGCAGCCAGCATTTATTGAGCACATGCTGTACTACTGGGCACTGGACTAAACACTTTACATATCCTAGGTATTTAGTCTTCATAAACATTGTGTGGATAGATACTAGTACCTATATTTTACAGATAAAGAAACTGAGAATCAAGGATTAAGTAATTTGCCAAAGGTTACACTACACTAAACTGCAGAGCACACAGTAGTCTCCCCGCCCGTGGTGGGAGGATACATTCCAAAACTCCCAGTGGAGCCCTGAAACCATGGATAGTACTGAACCCAATATATACTGGTTTTTCCCATGTACACAAACCTATGATAAAGTCTAATTTATAAATTAGGCACTGTAAGAGATTAACAACAGTCATAATAAAACAGAACAACCATAACAACATAGTGTAATAAAGTTATGTGGACGTAGTCTCTTTCTCTCATCTTACTGTACCGTACTCACCTATTTCAAACAGCAGTGGGTAACCGAAACTACGGAAAGTGAAACTGCAGATAAAGGGAAACCACTAGACATACTCTAACAGCTTGACTCTAACCACTAAGTTCATATTACTTTCCAGCAAAAATCTGTGAAATAAAATGATACTTTTGAAACACTGTAATAAACTAATACATTATATATAAGACTCAAGTCAATTGCACAGAATTTTATTGTCATATAACCTGGGCTAGGTACTTCTGAAAGAAGCCAGAAACGTGCATAATAGAATGAATAGTGAAAGTTTTAACAAAAAAGTAATAATATTACCATTCTTCAATTCCTGTTATTAATAATAACATTTCTTCCATTATTCTATTATCACATTCAGTCACTGTAATCTCCTTCCTCAGATATTCTCTAATATCTCATTTTCAATTCTATTTTGTCTGAAGATGAGACAGTCTTATCTACTTAGGAGGGAAAAGTCACTCCCCCTTTTCTATCTTAAAAGATAATCAATTACAATATAAAATATGATACAAAGCTCTTGTCATATCTGAAAGACGTATTTCCCTATATGTTACAGTAACAAAAACTATTTCATGGCAATGCTTTGATCTTTAATAATCATGTTCAAGTTGTTCTGAAATTAATAATAAAGTAAAAATCACCCTGTGGTATAAAAAAAAAATTCTATTTCTCAAAAGCTAGGATTTAAATACATGCAAGCATACTACACTACTACACACACAAAAATACAATTCAGGTCTCCATCATATTTATTGTTCCAGGCACTAGCTGGACAACAAACAATATTCCCTCTACCACATATATTCAGCTTAAAACATGAAACACTCAGGAATATTCTCAAATACCTAAAACATTAAAATCATAATTTTATGTGGTCTTCACCAATTTTTTTTCACTGCAGAATTTAAAAGAAGATATTATGAAATGTTTTTGCATGAAAGGTACTTTGCAAGATAAGCTATTTCTTGAGATAAATAACAGTGATATTTAAATCTGACATCAAAATCTATCAAAAAAGATCCACTTATTAATAATTGTTTAACTGAATTATGTTTAAAATTTAAATCCAGAGAGCAAAGACTGCTAAGAATAAAAAGTTTAAGTCCCAACAAAGAAAATACATCCTTTTAATGGGATACCATTTCTTACCTTTGAATCTTCATTGTTCACTCCGAGTTGTAACACAGCTTGAGGAGATTTTAGTTTTGCTTGAGCACAGTGAGCCATCTGAAGGTTAAGCTGCCATCCAACCGTCTCTAGCTTTAAAAGACAGGTGTAGATTTGAATCAGATGGTACAGAAGGAAGAAAACAGTCAACTTTAAGCAAATCTCCACTCTGCAGGAATGTGTATGGGTAGGCTGGGCTTCATAAAAAGTCAGTTCCAGGGCTCCTTTAACCTACATACTCTGCAAATTCTCCCTTTGGGCTTACTAGATTGGCCTCCTGCCATGCCTGTCAAATTTAACAGCAAAAGTCATCTTTAAATGTACTCTATTCTAAAAATAAAAAATTCTAATACCAAGCAGTGAAATACATTAAAAGAGCCAATGGTTTTTAAATATTAAATAGTAAATTACTACTTTAAAATAGTATTTTTTAAAACTAATGGTTTTTAAATAGTTACAAATTTCAACTAGTAAATAGCATAAATTGGTGAAAAGCACTTTAATTACTTCCCATCATCTTTCAAAAACCTTTATATTAGGTACTATACAGGTAAGATTTGCTTTTTTTCTTTTTAATTTAGAGGGAAACTAAAGTATCCAGATGGTAAGAGGTTCACACTTTTAGATACAATGAGATTGAAATAGTCAGGCAGAGAACTCATATCTACTACCTAGCAAGTGTTACACAACAGACTATCATACTTTCCAAGGTACTCTTACTATCGTTCCCAGTTATGACAGAAACTAATCAGAACATTTCCTTTGAATTTATTAGTTAATACAACAGCAAAATTTGAATCAAGTAAGACAAAAATAGTAAAGGGAGACTAAGGCAGAGAAACTTTTCTTATAAAGTATTAAGGAGCACAGATGTGGCTTTATACTGAACTTCAGCAGCTTATTGGTGCCTCCAGCTTCAAAAGTTTAAGGTTTTAGATTTAATTTCCTGTAAATCTCAAGTATCAATATTTAGGGAAGTTTTGTGAAACGCAATTGTCATATGCCTCTGAGAACACGACCCTAATAAAAGATTTAGTAAAACTACCTTAACAATACTGGGTAAGAATGGCAGGCTCACAACAATTTTTCCTTGACTAGAATACTAATCACTTAATTTGAAAGACTGTTCAACAGCTAGAATCACAGCAGTGACTCAAAGCCAAGTTGGAAAGAGAGCAATGAAAGTATTATCTATTTGAGAGAGGATGTGATGAGAAAATAAAGATACAGTTCTGTTCCTTCTGGCACCAAACCTTTTAGAGGTTATGGGTAAAAAGAAGGAAGATGTTGTAGAGATATAATCTATAATATCTCTATAATACCTAATACAAAATCAATTTAATGGTACATGTTAAGAAAGGATTCTTTATATACTGATCTTTAACACTGATTACAGTAAGCACAGTCTCTGATACCAGCCTGGAACTATTATCAAGTCCCATGCAATAGACTCTCCAATAAAATAGGAATAAATGTCATAACCATTCTCACATATTAAAAAAGCACTGGCATACATATCGTCTTAAT
This sequence comes from Colobus angolensis palliatus, assembly GCF_000951035.1. Lineage (NCBI taxonomy): Eukaryota > Metazoa > Chordata > Mammalia > Primates > Cercopithecidae > Colobus > Colobus angolensis. The sequence continues at coordinate 3,353,522 of NW_012119821.1, read as the reverse complement.
TGAAAAGCACATTCCAGGTATTTATATTGACCTGTAAAATGTTGCACTTACCTTATTTAATTGATCCTATCCCTCTCCATTAGGCACTTAACATAACTAATGAAGAGAGATATTAAGTGAATAAATTAAAACACACACCCTACCATGATCAGGCCTTGATATTAACTAATGTATGCTTAAGCACTGCATAGAGATGATGCAGACAAATTAAAAAGAACCCTGAATTTGAAGCTTATGAGTTGGTTCACGCTTAAACTATCACTAGCTATGTGACCGTGACTAAGCCACATCTTTCAAGATCTCAATTTCCTCATACAAAATGGAACTCAATCCATTTGAAATACCTACTTTTCTGGGTTACTGATAATATCCAATAACATGCACACTTAAAGGATTTTGGCAACTATAAAGTAGTATAAATATAAGGCATTTTGGTCACCTAATTTGTTCTATAGTATCTTCTAAATATTTTTCAAATATTTTCCAAAATTCATGACTGATTTCAGACTCTCATCATCCACATATTCCCAGACTATCACAATAGTCTTCTAACTGGGCTACCTGCCTCCTATAGAACCTCATCCCATCATCCCACTTCCCTTCTTAAAAGTCTCCAATAGCTCCTTACTACCTACAAAATAAAATCCAAACTCTGAAGTCCTGAGTCTAGTATACAAACCCCTCAGGACGTGACAGCAACTTTCCAGTCCTATGTTCTAAAACATATTCCTAATTATCTATCATTTAGCCACAGTGAACCAAATAAGATTCCCAGAACACACTACGCTGTTTCACATCTCTCTTCTTTGGCTCCAATGTCACCTCCTCTGTTATTTTTTCCTTTCCCTTCCCTCTGCAGTCTGCTACTCTGTTCCCTCAGCACTCTACATCTTTCTCTATTAACATGTAGATCAGTTTATTGCAACAATTTGTCTACCTGTCTATCTCTTCAGAGTAGAGTGTAATCTCCATTAGGAGACAGCTGGAGTCTTATTCACCTTTATATCCTTGTGACCTACAACAGCCTCTGACAGAGTCAACATTAAAGATTCCTCTCAGACAAGTGATCAATCACATAACATACACAAACTTTCAAGGAGAAGTATTCACATGAAAATGAATGTATGAAAGAGGAAGAACAAAACGTTGTATTTCCACTTGGCTATGGCTTTGGTAGGAGGCAGGATTGCAACCTATAGAGCTAATAGTTGGTTGGTTCTTCACACATACGTACACACACACACACACACACACACACACCACCTGTCACACATACAATATTATCTGCAGGTCAAAGCATGTCCAGAAATCCTTTTTATAATGAGTAAACATTACCCTAGCTTTCATTTGGTTTGCTAAATGGCAGCTGAGTGTGAGCTGTGAAGTTCCATACTAATTGACCTTAAGCAAGTTACATATTCTATTCACCTCTTTGAGCCTCAGTTTTCTCATCTGCAAAATAGAGACAATAATATCTGCCTCACTAAGTTGTAAAGGGTTAAATGGTGCATTGTCAAATATTGAGTTACTGGCACCTCCTTTCCCAATTTCTCCAATTAGGTGTTCTGTCCAATCTGTATATTCTTTCCCCAACTAGATATGTGTGTATTTATAATATGGCCATGAGTTAGCCTTCCTTGTTGATATTATAAATTGTCTTTGGAAAATACAACTTAAAATATATATCATCACACAAGAAACTATCAAGTATTTTGATTTTAAAAGTACAAACAAAATTGCATATTTTAAACACATTTAGAATGTTATTATATTCATTTTAGAAGATTATTCAAAAGTCATCTGTCAAAAAGATACAACTCTAATTTTAAAAGTTACTAACTAGAGATAGGTACACAAAGGCTAGCCTGCAAACCTCATGTTAATCAAGACTGTGTTACTCATTCACAAAACTTCTTAGCTATGTGGTTAGAAGAAAGGATAAATTAGAGTCACCACTTAAATATTTTGGGTCGCAGACTATTTGATAACTGAATGAAAAGTATAGAAATTTATCTCAGAAAAGTACATACACATTCACTAATTTTGGATAATTGCATCAAATTTTGAAAGACTTATTTACTACCCACTCCCTGAGTAGACCAAGTAAACAATTTCTAGATTAGAGTTTCTTTGACTTCAACTAACAGTAAGAATGACTGACATAACAAATGTCCAGAAGACAGGGAAGCAGGGTCAATAAATTAACAAACTGTATTCTCAGTCCCTGGATAACAGAAAACTAATAAGTGAACTGTGTCACTACTTGCCTTGCTTTATTTTCTTAGGGCTTTTTACCATCTATCATAACATATAGTATTTATTTGTTTGTTGACTACCACTTAAGATTCTAAACTCCTTGAGAACAAAGTTTTTTGTTCTTTTTATCAGTGCTGTATCGGAGCACTTAGAATAATGCCCAGCACACAGTAGGCACATTCTACATCTATCTGTAGAACTGAATTGAAATAAAGAGTATGCACAAGGAAGGTAATTTTTAAAAGTCATAATTTTAGGTGTTCATGGATTGGCTTTCTTAATTTTCAGAGCCTTTTCTACTAAATTTTGTCATTGAAAAATACTTGTTCCATGGCCACGTGACAGAGTAATAAAGAAAGTAAATAAAATTGCTGACCTCGTATGTGTTTGTGCATGCACACACCCACACATAAAGTTTCACAGAAGAGGCTGAGATCTGAGAACGGACAGACTGCCTGCTCAAGTGGGTCCCTGACCCCTGAGTAGCCTAACTGGGAGACATCCCCACTAGGTGCAGTCTGACACCCCACACCTCACACGGCGGGGTACACCCCTGAGACAAAGCTTCCAGAGCAAGAATCAGACAGGAACACTCGCTGTTCAGCAATATTCTATCTTCTGCAGCCTCTGCTGCTGATAACCAGGCAAACGGGGTCTGGAGTGGACCTCAAGCAATCTCCAACAGACCTACAGCTGAGGGTCCTGACTGTCAGAAGGAAAATTAACAAACAGAAAGGACACCCACACCAAAACCCTATCAGTATACCACCATCATCAAAGACCAAAGGCAGATAAAACCACAAAGATGGGAAAAAAGCAGGGCAGAAAAGCTGGAAATTCAAAAAATAAGAGCGCATCTCCCCCTCAAAAGGAACGCAGTTCATCACCAGCAACGGATCAAAGTTGGATGGAGAATGACTTTGTCGAGTTGAGAGAAGAAGGCTTCAGTCCATCAAACTTCTCAGAGCTAAAGGAGGAATTACATACCCAGTGCAAAGAAACTAAAAATCTTGAAAAAATAATGGAAGAATGGATAACTAGAACAATCAATGCAGAGAAGGCCATAAACGAACTGACAGAGATAAAAACCATGACACGAGAAATACGTGACAAATACACAAGCTTCAGTAACCGACTCGATCAACTGGAAGAAAGAGTATCAGAATGAAATGAATCAAGAAGAGAAGTCTAAAGAAAAAAGAGGAAAAAGAAATGAACAAAGCCTTCAAGAAGTATGGGATTATGTAAAAAGACCAAATCTACATCTGATTGGGGTGCCTGAAAGTGAGGAGGAAAATGGAACCAAGTTGGAAAACACTCTTCAGGGTATCATCCAGGAGAACTTCCCCAACCTAGTAGGGCAGGCCAACATTCAAATTCAGGAAATACAGAGAACGCCACAAAGACACTCCTCAAGAAGAGCAACTCCAAGACACAAAATTGTTAGATTCACCAAAGTTGAAATGAAGGAAAAAATGTTAAGGGCAGCCAGAGAGAAAGGTCGGGTTACCCACAAAGGGAAGCCCATCAGACTATCAGCAGATCTCTCAGCAGAAACTCTACAAGCCAGAAGAGAGTGGGGGCCAATATTCAACATTCTTAAGGAAAAGAATTTTCAACCCAGAATTTCGTATCTGGCCAAACCAAGTTTCATAAGTGAAGGAGAAATAAAATCCTTTACATATAAGCAAATGCTTAGAGATTTTGTCACCACCAGGCCTGCCATACAAGAGACCCCGAAGGAAACACTAAACATGGAAAGGAACAACCGGTACCAGCCACTGCAAAAATATGCCAAAATGTAAAGACCATCGATACTAGGAATAAACTTCATCAGCTAACGAGCAAAATAACCAGCAAATATCACAATGACAGGATCAAGTTCATACATAACTATATTAACCTTAAATGTAAATGGACTAGATGGTCCAATTAAAAGACAACACAGACTGGCAAATTGGATAAAGAGTCAAAACCCATCAGTTTGCTGTATTCAGAAGACCCATCTCACATGCAGAGACACACACAGGCTCAAAATAAAGGGATGGAGGAAGATCTACCAAGCAAATGGAGAACAAAAAACAGCAGGGGTTGCAATCCTAGTCTCTGATAAAA
>NW_012119821.1:3333411-3348844 GCF_000951035.1 Colobus angolensis palliatus | reverse complement strand
AAGGATATCCAGGAATAGAATTCAACTCTGCACCAAGCAGACCTAATAGACATCTACAGAACTCTCCACCCCATATCAACAAAATATACATTCTTCTCAGCACCACATCGCACTTATTCCAAAATTGACCACATAATTGGTATTGTTTTTCTAATTCAAAAGAACGAGGGTGGTATTTTGACGGGAATTGCATTCAATTTGTAGACTGCTTTTGTGAGTACCGTCATTTTCACAATATTGATTCTACCAATCCATCAGCATGGGACGTGTTTCCATTTCTTTGTGTTTTCTATGATTTATTTCAGCAGTATTTTATAACTTTCCTTGTAGAGTTCTTTCACCTCCATGGTTAGGTATATTCCTAAGTTATTTTATTTTATTGCAGCTATTGTAAAAGAGTTTGAGTTCTTGATTTGATTCTCAGCTTGGTCACTGTTGGTGTACAACAAAGCTACTGATTTGTGTACCTTAATTTTGCTGAATTCATTATCAGTTCTGGAGAAGTCTTTAGGGTTTTCTAGGTATACAATCATATCATCCGCAAACAGTGACAGTTTGACTTCCTCTTTACTGATTTGGATGCCCTTTGTTTCTTTCTGTTGTTTGACTGCTCTGGCTAGGACTTCCAGTACCATGTTGAATAGAAGTGGTGAGAGTGGGCATCTTTGTCTTGTTCCAATTCTCAGAGGAAATGCTTGCAACTTTTCCCAATTCAGTATTCTGTTGCCTATGGGTTGGTCATAGATGGCTTTTATTACATTGAGGTATGTCCCTTGTATGCCAAATTTTGCTGATGGTTTTAATCATAAAAAGATGTTGGATTTTGTCAAATGCTTTTTCTGCATCTTTTGAGATGGTAATGTGATTTTTTATTTTAATTCTGTTTATGTGGTATATCTCATTTACTGACACGCATATGTTAAACCATCACTGCATTCCTGGTATGAAACCCACTTGATCATAGTGAATAATCTCTTTTTGATATGCTGCTGGATTTGGGTAGCTAGTATTTTGTTAAGTATTTCTGCATCTATGTTCATTGGGAATATTGGTCTGTAGTTTTTTGTTTTGTTTTTGTTACATCACTTCCTGGTTTTATCATATGGTCCATCTTGGAGAAAGTTCCACGTGCTGATGAATAGAATGTATATTCTGCAGTTGTTGGTTAGAATGTTCTGTAAATATCTGTCAAGTCCATTTGTCCCAGAGTATAGTTTAAATCCATTTTTTATTTGTTGACTGTCTTGATGACTTGTCTTGTACTATCAGTAGAGTATTAAAGTCCCCCACTATTACTGTGTTGCTGTCTATCTCATATCTTAGGTATAACAGTAATTGTTTTATAAATTTGGAAGCTCCAGTGTTAGGTGCGTATATATATATATTAAGGATTCTGGTATTTTCTCGTTAAACAAGGCCTTTTATCATTATATAATGTCCCTCTTTGTCTTTTTTAACTGCTGCTGCTTTAAAGTTTGCTTTGTCTGATGTAAGAATAGCTACTCCTGTTTGCTTTTGGTGTCCATCTGCATAGAATGTCTTTTTCCACCCCTTTACTTTAAGTTTATGTGAGTCCTTATGAGTCAGGTGAGTCTCTTGAAGGCTGCAGACACTTACATAGTGAATTCTTATTCATTCTGCAATGTTGTATTTTTTAAGTGGAACATTTAGGCAATTTACATTCAACGTTAGTACTGAGCTATGAGGTACTATTCCATTCATTGTGCTATTTGTTGCATGCATACTTTTTTTAATTGTATTTTTGTTTCGTAGGTCCTGTGAGATCTATGCTTTGAAGAGGTTCTATTTTGACGTGTTTCCAGGATTTGTTGCAAGATTTAGAGCTCCTTTTAGCAGTTCTTGTAGTGCTGGCTTGGTAGTGACAAATTTTCTCAGCATTTATCTGTCTGCAAATGACTGTATCTTTCCTTCATTTTTGAAGCTTAGCTTCACTGGTACAAAATTCTTGGCTGAATATTGTTTTGTTTAAGGAGGCTGAAGATAGGGCCCCAATCCCCTCTAGCTTGTAGGGCTTCTGTTGAGAAATCTGCTGTCAATCTGATAGGTTTCCCCTTATAGGTTACCTGGTGCTTTTGCCTCGCAGCTCTTAAGATTCTTTCTTTCGTCTTGACTTTAGATACCCTGATGACAATATGCCTAGGTGAGTATCTTTTGTGATGAATCTCCCAGGTGTTCTTTAAGCTTCTTGTATTTGGATGTCTATGTCTCTAGCAATGCTGGGGAAGTTTTCCTTGATTATTCCCCCAAATACATTTCCCAAATTTTAGATTTCTCTTCTTTCTCAGGAACACCAACTATTTTTAGGTTTGGTCGTTCAACATAATCCCAAACTTCCTGGATGCTTTGTTCATTTTTATTAATTCTTTTTTCACTGCCTTTTTTGGATTGGGTTAAATTGAAAACCTTGTCTGTGATCTGTGAAGTTCTTTCTTCTGCTTGTTCAATCCTATTGCTGAGACTTTCCAGAACATTTTGTTTTTTGTTAAGTGTGTCCTTTATTTCCTAAAGTTGTGATTTTTTTTTATTTATGTTATCTATTTCACTGAAGATTTCTCCCCTCATCTCTTGTATAATTTTTTTTTCCTTAAATTGGACTTCACCTTGCTCTGGTGCCTCCTTGATTGGCTTAATAATTGACCTTCTGAGTTCTTTATCAGGTAAATCAGAGATTTCTTCTTGGTTGGATCCATTGCTGGTGAGCTAGAGTAATTTTTTCAGGGGACTTAAAGAACCTTATTTGGTAATATTACCAGAATTATTTTTCTGGTTCCTTCTCATTGGGTAGACTATGTCAGAAGGAAGATCTGGGGCTCAAGGATGCTGTTCAGATTCTTTTGTCCCATAGGGCATTCTCTTCATCTAGTACTCTCCCCCCTTTTCCTAGGGATGTGGCTTCCTGAGAGCTGAGCTATAGTGATTGTTGTATCTCTTCTGGATTTGGCCACCCAGCAGAACTCCCAGGCTCAGGGCTGGCACTGGGGGTTTTCTGCACAGAGTCCTGTGATGTGGACCATTTTCAGGTCTCTCAGCTGTGGATACCAGCACCTGCTCCTGTGGAGGTGTCAGGGTAGTGAAAGGTACCCTGAGGGTCCTTAGTTTGGGTTGTATAATGCATTATTTTTGTGCTGGTTGGCTTCCTGCCAGGAGGTGTTGCTTTCAAGAGAGCATCAGCTGTGGTAGTTTAGGGAGGATCACTCAGTGGGCTGAGCCCTAGGACTCTCAAGAGAATATGCCCTTTATCTTCAGCTACCAGGGTGGGTGGGGAAGGACCATGAGGTGGGGACAGAGTTAGGCATCTCTGAGCTCAGACTCTCCTTGAGCAGGGCTTGTGTTGGCTGCTGTGGGGGACAGGGGTGTGGTTCCCAGGTCAATGGAGTTATGTTCCCAGGAGGATTATGGCTGCCTCTTTGGTGTCATTCAGGTTGTCAAGGAAGTGGGGGAAAGCTGGCAGTTACAGGCCTCACCAAGCTCCCACACAAACCAAAAGGCTGGTCTCACTCCCACCATGCCCCATCAACAAGATGGAGTTTGTTTCCAGGCAGTGGGCAATCAGGGCTGAGAATCTGCCCCAAGTTACTAGCCTTCCAGCTGAGAAAGCAAGCAGGGCATTTGCACCTCCCTGTCTCTTGAGTCTGCACACTGGATTACCACCCTTCCCTGAGTTCTGGCCAGGAGACTTTGCATTGGGATGAAATTGTTACAAAGTTCAGCTGGAGGTTTCCTTCTGCCTGTGGTCTTTACCAGTTCCTCTGGCAGCCCTCCCAAGGACCCCTGTAAGACAAGTCAGAAATGGCTTCCGTGGGGACCCAGAGAGCCCACAGGGCTTTTCCCACTGCTTCCTCTACCCCTGTATTTCACTCAACTCTCTAATTTGACTCAGCTCCAGGTAAGATCAAATCCTTCCAGACCTTCTGGTTCCCCAGTTGAGGGTGTGTGTTTGGGGGCAGATGATTCCCTTCTTTCCCAGCTTGGGCATTCGCAGTATTTTGGCTATCGCCTGGGTACTGCAGGAGCACTCGGCTTCCTTCAGAGGGTGTGTGGATTCGCTCAGCTTTCCTGGTATATTACTGGAGCGGTAGTTCTGGAGCGAAAGACAATGCAAGTCTTCACGCAGTGTTCTGTCCATCTGCATGGGAGCTGCAATCTAGTCCTGACTCCAAACTGCCATTTTCCCTAAATCTCTAAGCAAACTATTTATATCCATGCTCCACAATACTACTTAGCAATAAAAATGAATGAACTACTGATATACATAACAACCAAAATAAAGCTCCAGAGAATTACTGAGTAAAAAAAGTCAATCCCAGAACATTACACATTGTATGATTCCATTTATATAACATATTTAAAATGATAAAATTATAGATATGAAGATTAGATTAGTGGTTGCCTGAAGGACATGGAGTAGGCAGGGAGGAAAGTAGGTGTGGCCATAAAAAGGCAACATGAGAGACCCTTGTGGTGCTGTAAATGTTCTGTATCTTGACTGTATGAATGTCAATGTCCTGGTTGTGATATTTTACTAGAGTGAGATAAGATATAACCACCAGGGTAAACTGAGTAAAGGGTAAATGGAATCTCTGTATTAATTCTTACAACTGTGTGTAAAACTATAATCATATTCCCAATAAAAAAGGCTAAATTTTTTAAAGGGGGAGCATGAAGAAAAGGAGAAAGTAGAACATTAATAAATATAAATAATTACAAAGAAAACTTGGTAAGTTCATATTTACATCCCATTCTTAGGTGTATGACTATAGCATTTAAAGCAAATTCACTCCTCTACAAAGTCCCTATAATTCTAGCTGTCTTTTCCATATTCTTTGTTTCCTAAAATTGTACATACAGAATGAAGCATAATAACTTTTTCTAAATCTTTCAGGGGAGAAGGACATATTTCAAGTCAATGTAATCTGCTTTGTATAGTTAGTTTTTTAAGTATTTCTTATTATAAACCTCTATTACCAAGAAAATAATACCTGCTGGGAATATCAATTTAGAATCTGTCAGAAGTCATACTTATAATTTCTCAATAATTTGTATACATATGTATATGTAATTAAACCTTTGTTTAAAATAATAGATTGAGAGTAACTTTATATTTGTCTAAAATAAAGAATTTTCCATTCTTTCCACCATACTATATGAAGACTAATTTCCTCAGGAAATGACAGTTTGCCAAAGGAAACAAGAAGACACCACCAATTTAGGAATACAGGTTGTTGGAAACAACATTCTATATACCAGAGCAAAATATTATAAAACAGATAATCACACCTCAGTTTTGTATCTTATTTTCTTTGGAAAACAAATGCTATAGAATATAAGGAAGATATTTACAATCAGCTAAAATAGGTTCACTAATCAAGTGAGCAAAGTTTTAAAAATGTTACTTGGAAGCCCTCCAGGAAATCCCAAATGTTATCCCCATTTTTAGGCTGACAAGGCTCAACTTACAAAGCTGCATTCTAAAAGCATACTTGTTTGAAAGAACAAATTTGCAAACAGAATAACACTGTAAGTGGTGATTAAATTACCAATGAATTGAATAGGAAGGACGCAGGTAGTTCCCTGCTTTTGTATACAGTAGATTCCTAACCAGAGGAATGTCTAAAACTCAAAAAATAATAAAAGAGGTTCCACTACCCCTCACTCAATAGCTAAAAACAAATTACACCATGACGTTAAGACAAATCATCAATTTTCAGCATTTTATATATGTGGTTTTCTTAAATATTATATACACATATATCAGTCTTAAAGCCACAAGCATTCAATTTGAGAAAAAACCTGGTGTTTTCAGGATACTAATGATTCTTACCTCTATGTAAATTGTATTAAGTTTATGAAACCTATACTTATCAATAGAATCAGACTTTCACCTTAGTTTTCTATTAATTTTTTTAAAGATGGCAAAATGATATAAAGATTACATAAACTATCACTGCAGTATAAAGTGGGTAATGCTGTTAATGTTTAAGTTTTAACTGCAAGAAACAGACAAGGCCATACTTAAAAACGTTTATTAGTTAGCTGATGAATGGAAGCTTGCATTTAGCAAACTAAAATAATTTTAGTGGTATGGATGAACAATAACCACCTGTGTAAATAAATTCACTCTCGGTTCATGGCCTCTACCTCTTTTCACCTTTGGGAGAAATGAAGGTACTGAAATAAAGGTGCTACCTACCCTGTCCATCAAGGGACTTAAAAGAGTGAAGGAATAGAAGCTTAACACTGAGATTCACCCAAAAGCCAATGAGATACCAATAGCTGAAAAGTTGGTCACATTAAAGCCAAAGGCCTGACATCTATAACCTGGACACCCCTACCAGTTCAGAAACCCCTTTCACCCTTGTCACAGCTATAAGCAATGATGTTCATCATAGAGCTATCAGTATACTCTGGACTGACAGTATGTTACTATCACTTCCCATTGTTAGATACCAAACTCTTTGGCATTGCCTTCTCCATGCTGTTATTCTTCTAAGAATTAATTCAATAAGGATTTACTGAGTACCTACTCAGTCCTAAGTACTATTTTAGGCTGGAGGTTATAGCAGTGTAAAAAAATCAGCAGAAATAACTACCTTCATATAGCTTACATTCAAGCAGGCCAGAAGAGACATTAAAGATAAATGAGTAAACAAAACAGCTGGTATCAACAGCTACAGAGGAAAACAAAAACAGAGTGGGATTAAAAAGTCATGAAGAGGGTTTGTAATTTTTTTTTTAAGTGGCCAGAAATGACCTCATTGAGAAGCCAGCAAAGTTGAATAAAAATCTAAAAAAGGTAAGAGGGTAAACATTAGCTTTCTAGGGTGAAACCATTCCGGCCGGAGGAAACACCAAATGCAAAGTCCTTAAATCAAGCTGGCATGACAATAATAAAGAGGGCAGTCAGACTAGCACAGACTGATCAAGAGGCAGAGTAGTCAAAGACAAGTTAATAAGCTCTTACAGGCCACGCAAGGCCACAGAAGACTTTATAGGCCACTGAAAAAAACTTCGAGTTATTAAAAGTGCAATGAGAAGTCATCAAAAGACCGTGGGCAGAAAAATGACATCACTTCACTTAGGTCTTGACAGGACCAGTTTGACTACTACGATGATAGCAAAGATAGAAGCAGAGAGGATCATCTAGGAAGTGACTGCAAAAATCTAGGGAAGAAATAGTCTGATCCAAGGGCAGATATCACTGGAAGTGCTGAGAAAATGTCAGATTATCTCAGGACACTTTCAGAACTATTTGAATGAATTGGATATATACTGTAACTGAAACAAAGCATCAATAATGACTGCAAAGGCTTTTGGCCTCAGCAAACGAAAAAATAAATTTTTTAAAAAACCTGAGTTACCATTAACTGAGATAGAAAAGCTACAAGAAGAACAGTTTTAAGGAGAAAGATCCAAAGCTCAGTTTATTTTATTATTTTTGAGATGGACTCCCGCTCTGTCACCAGGCTGGAGTGTAGTGGCACGATCATGGCTCACTGCAACCTCTGCCTCCCAGGTTCAAGTGATTCTCTGGCCTCAGTCTCCTGAGTAGCTGGGATTACAGGCACGCACCACCACACCCAGCTAATTTTTGTATTTTCAGTAGAGATAGGATTTCACCATGTTGGCCAGGATGGTCTCGATCTCTTGACCTCATGATCAGCCTGGCTCGGCCTCCCAAAGTGCTGGGAATACAGGTATGAGCCACTGCACCCGGCCTCAATTTATTTTTCGAGTGTTGTTTGAGATGCCTATCAGACATCCAATGAAGTTATCAAGTAGGCAGGCCCAGGATACAGAAAAAAAGAAATAATAATTTAAAGACTAAAGGAGGCCTACGTGAGATTAGCAAGGAAGTACATATAGACAGGGGGGAAAAAAGGAAGAAAAAAGACCAAGGATTGAGTCCTGGCATACTGCAAAACCTAGAGACTGTGGAAATGAGGAGAAAGTAGCAAATGTGATTGAAAGAAGTTTCCAGAAAGGAGAAAAAACCCATAAGAGTACGGACTTGACTTTTATACTATCATGAATGTTGGGGAGACAAAAACAAACCTAGAATTTCTGTCCAAAAAGCTCCAAGTCTAATGGCAAAGATAAACAGGTGAGAAAATGACTTTGATATAATATGCCACCATATATGTAGAAAGCCGCACAAAAGTTACTTGCACTAATAGGTGATTTTAGGAAGCTTATGGCAAAAAGTTTAATATGAAAAATCAATAGTATTTCAATACACTAGAAACAAACTGGAGAACATACAAAATGCAATTCCATTTATAGTAGCAACCAAAATCATACAAATACATAAGGATAAATTTAACAAAATTTATGCAAGTCATTATCATGAGAAAACTACACTATTGCTGGAATAAATTAAAGAAGAAACCAATAAATTGAGAGATATACCATGTTCATAAATTTGAGGGCTCAACTGACATATTATAAGATGTCAATTCTTCCTAAAGTGATCAACAGATGTAGGGCAATCCCAACTAAATTCCCAGCAACGATTTTTTAAAAAATAGAAACTGACAGGCTGATTTTAACATTTAAATAGAAATGGAATAACATAAATTGTCAAAGCAATTTAAAAAAAAAGTTGGAGGAGTTACACTACCTGACTTCAATACTTACAACAATTAAGATAATGTGGCATTGGCTACACCAGACATACAGATATAACAATTGATTTCTGACAAAGGTGACAAAGTAAATAATGCTAAAACTGGAAATATGTACAGAAAAGAGAACAACCTCTAGCTCACAGCAAACATAAAACCTAACTCAAAACGGATCACAGACCTAAACATAAATGCTATAAAACTATCAAACTTCTACACAAAAGAAAATCTTTGTGATCTTGGAATAAGCAGAGATTTCAGTTAGGTTTCTATAAGTGTAAATCGTAAAACAAAGAAAAAACATAAACTGCAATTCACCAATATTTTTAAATTCTGTTCTTCAAAAGTAACCACGAAGGAAAAGAAAAGGCATACCACAAACTGATAAAATATTCACTATAAATATTCACTGACAAAATATTCACTACAAAGGACTTGTACATAAAATATATAAAGAATTCTTACCAGTCAATAATAAGAAAACAGAAATCTGTACAAGAATGGGCAAAAATATGAACAGAATTCACAAAAGAAGCTATACAGCGGCCAATAAACACATAAAAGATATTCAACACCCTCAGCGTAATGAAAATGAAAATCATCACACACCACTATACACCCACTATACCACCCAAGTGTTAGCCAGAAGAACAGCAAGTGCAGGTTACAACATAAAATGGTAGAATCCCTTGGAAAACTGTTGGGCAGTTTCTTATAAAGTTAAACCTATCCCTACCCTGCAACTCAGCCAATCAACTCCTAGGTATTTACCTTAGAGGAATGAAAATATATGCCCATATGAGGATTCCATTCCAAGATGGCCAAATAGGAACAGCTCCAGTCTGCAGCACCCAGAATGCTCGATACAGAAGATGGTGATTGAAGCATTTCCAACTGAGTAACTTGGTTCATCTCATTGGAACTGCTTGGACAGTGGGTGCAGCCCACAGAGGGCGAGCCAAAGCAGGGCAGGTCATCGCCTCACCCGGGAAGTATAAGGCATCAGGGGATTTCCCTTTCCTAGCCAAGGGAAGCCATGACAGACTGCACCTGGAAAATCGGGACACTCCAGCCCAAATACTGCACTTTTCCAAATGTCTTAGGAAACGACACACCAGCGAATTATGTCCTGCACCTGACTCAGGGGGGTCCCACACCCACAGAGCCTTGCTCCCTGCTAGTGCAGCAGTCTGAGATCGACCTGTGAGGCAGCGGCCTGGCAGGGGGAAGGGCATCTGCCGCTCCTGATGCTTGAGTAGGTAAACAAAGCAGCCAGGGAAGCTGGAACTGGGCAGATCCCACCACAGCTCTGCAAGGGCTGCTGCCTCTGTAGACCCCACCTCCGGGGGCAGGGCATAGCTGAACTAAAGGCAGCAGACAGTTCTGCAGACTTGAACGTCCCTGTCTGACAGCTCTAAAGAGAGCAGTGGTTCTCCCAGCACAGTGTTTGAGCTCTGAGGATGGACAGACTGCTCCTCAAGTGGCACCCTGACCCCCATATAGCCAAACTGGGAGACACATCCCACTGGGGGCTGACTGACACCTTCATACAGGCGGGTGCCGCTCTGGGCCGAAGCTTCCAGAGGAAGGACCAGGCAGCAATATTTGCTGTTCTACAATATTTGCTGTTCTGCAGCCTCTGCTGGTGATACCCAGGCAAACAGGATCTGTAGTGGACCTCCAGCAAACTCCAACAGACCTGCAGCTGAGGGACCTGACTCTTAGAAGGAAAACTAACAAACAGAAAGGAATAGCATCAACATCAACAAAAAGGACATCCATACCAAAACCCCATCTGTAGGTCAGCAGCATCAAAGACCAAAGGTAGATAAAACCACAAAGATGGGGAGAAACCAGTGCAGAAAAGCTGAAAATTCTAAAAACCAGAGCGCCTCTTCTACTCCAAAGGAATGTACCTTCTTGCCAGCAACGGAACAAAGCTGGACGAAGAATGGCTTTGATGACTTGACAAAAGTAGGTTTCAGAAGGTTGATAATTACAAACTTCTCTAAGCTAATGGATGATGTTCGCACCCATTGCAAGGAAGCTAAAAATCTTGAGAAAAGATTAGATGAATGGCTAACTAGAATAAACAGTGTACACCTTAAATGACCTGATAGAGCTAAAAACCATGGCACAAGAACTACGTGACACGTGCACAAGCTTCAATAGCCAATTCAATTGAGTGGAAGAAAGAGTATCAGTGATTGAGGATCAAATTAATGATATAAAGCTAGAAGAGAAGTTTAGAGAAAAAAAGTAAAAACAAACAAACAAAGCTTCCAAGAAATATAGGACTATGTGAACAGACCAAATCTACATTTGACCGGTGTACCTGAAAGTGATGGGGAGAATGGAACTAAGTTGGAAAACACTCTTCAGGATATTATCCAGGAGAACTTCCTCAACCTGGCAAGGCAGGCCAACATTCAAATTCAGGAAATACAGAGAACACCACAAAGATACTCCTCAAGAAGAGCAACCCCAAGACACATAACTGTCAAATTCACCAAGGTCGAAGTGAAGGAAAACATGTTAAGGGCAGTCAGAGAGAAAGGTCGGGTTACCCACAAAGGGAAGTCCACAGACTAACAGCAGATCTCTCGGCAGAAACTCTACAAGCCAGAAGAGAGTGGAGACCGATATTCAACATTCTTAAAGAAAATTTTCAACCCAGAATTTCATATCCAGTCAAACTAAGCTTCAGAAGTGAAGGAGAAATAAAATCCTTTACACACAAGCAAATGCTGAGAGATTCTGTCACCACCAGGCCTGCCTTACAAGAGCTCCTGAAGAAAGCACTAAACATGGAAAGGAACAACCAGTACCAACTACTGTAAAAACATGACAAATTGTAAAGACCATCGATGCTAGGAAGAAACTACATCAACTAACGGGCAAAATAACCAGGTAACATCATAATGACAGGATCAAATTCACACATAACAATATTAACCTTAAATGTAAATGTGCTGGACGCCCCAATTAAAAGACACAGACTGGCAAATTGGATAAAGAGTCAAGATCTAACAGTGAGCTATATTCAGGAGAACCATCTGCCATGCAGAGACACACATAGGCTCAAAATAAAGGGATGGAGGAAGGTCTACCAAGCAAATGAAAAACAAAAATAAGGAGGGGTTGCAATCCTAGTCTCTGATAAAACATTTTATACCAACAAAAATCAAAAGAGACTAAGAAGGCCATTACATAATGGTAAAGGGATAAGTTCAACAAGAAGAGCTAACTATCCTAAATATATATATACCCAATACAGGAGCACCCAGATTCATAAAGCAAGTCCTTAGAGACCTACAAAGAGACTTAAGACTCCCACACAACAATAATGGGAGACTTTAACACCCCACTATTAATATCAGACAGATCAACAAGACAGAAAGTTAAGAACGATATCCAGGACTTGAAGTCAGCTCTGCACCAAGCGGACTTAACAGACATCTATAGAACTCTCCATCCCAAATCAACAGAATATACATTCTTCTCAGCACCACATCGCATTTATTCCAAAATTGACTACATAGTTGGAAGTAAAGCACTCCTCAGCAAATGGAAAAGAACAGAAATCACAAAAATTGTCTCTCAGACTACAGTGCAATCAAATTAGAACTCAGGATTAAGAAACTCACTCAAAACTGCACAACTACATGGAAACTGAACAACCTGGTCCTGAATGACTATTGGGTAAAAAACGAAATGAAGGCAGAAATAAAGATGTTCTTTGAAACTAATGAGAACAAAGACACAACGTACCAGAATCTCTGGAACACAATAAAAGCAGTATGTAGAAGGAAATTTATAGCACTAAATGCCCACAAGAGAAAGCAGGAAAGATCTAAAATCAACACCCTAACATCACAATTAAAAGAACTAGAGAAGCAAGAGCAAACAAATTCAAAAGCTAGCAGAAGGCAAGAAATAACTAAGATCAGAGCAGAACTGAAGGAGACAGAGACAGAAAAAACCCTTCAAAAAAAAAAATCAATGAATCCAGAAACCGGTTTTTTGAAAAGATGAACAAAATTGATAGGCTGCTAGCAAGACTACTACAGAAGAAAAGAGAGAAGAATCAAATAGACAGAAAAAAAATGATAAAGGGGATATCACCACTGATCCCACAGAAATACAAACTACCATCAGAGTACTATAAACACCTCTAGGGGATATCACCACTGATCCCACAGAAATAAAAACTACCATCAGAGAATACTATAAACAACTCTATGCAAATAAACTAGACAATCTAGCAGAAACGGATACATTCCTGGACACATACACCCTCCCAAGACTTCACCAGAAAGAAGGTGAATCTCTGAAATAGACCAATAACAGGTTCTGAACTTGAGGCAAAAATTAATAGCCTACCAACCAAAAAAGCCCAGGACCAGACGGATTGATAGCTGAAATCTACCAGAGGTACAGAGAGCAGCTGGTACCATTCCTTCCGAAACTATTCCAAACAACAGAAAAAGAAGGAATCCTCCCTAACTCATTTTATGAGGCCAGCATCATCTGATATCAAAGCCTGGCACAGACACAACAAAAATAGGGAATTTTAGATCAATGTCCCTGATGAACATTGATGCAAAAATTCTCAATAAAATACTGGCAAACCGAATCCAGCAGCACATCAAAAAGGTTATCCGCCACAATTAAGTCGGCTTCATCCCTGGGATGCAAGGCTGGTTCGACATACACAAATCAATGAACGTAATCCAGCACATAAACAGAACCAACGACAAAAACCACGATTATCTCAGTAGATGCAGAAAAGGCCTTCGACAAAATTCAACAGCGCTTCATGCTAAAAACTCTCACTAAACTAGGTATTGATGGAAAGTATCTCAAAATAATCAGAGCTATTTATGACAAACCCACAGCCAATATCATACTGAATGGGCAAAAACTGGAAGCATTCACTTTGAAAACTGGCACAAGACAGGGATGCCCTCTCTCACCACCCCTACTCAACATAGCATTGGAAGTTCTAGCCAGGGCAATCAGGCAAGAGAAAGAAATAAAGTGTATTGAATTAGGAAAAGAGGAAGTCAAATTGTCCCTGTTTGCAGATGATATGATCGTATATTTAGAAAACCCACTCGTCTCAGCTCAAAATCTGCTTAAGCTGATAAGCAACTTCAGCAAAGTCTCAGGATACAAAATTAATGTGCAAAAATCACAAGCATTCCTATACACCAGTAACAGACAAAAAGAGAGAAAAATCATGAGTGAACTCCCAATCACAATTGCAACAAAGAGAATAAAATACCAAGGAATCCAACTTACAAGGGATGTGAAGGACCTCTTCAAGGAGAACTACAAACCACTGTACAATGAAATAAAAGAGGACACAAACAAATGGAAGAACATTCCATGCCATGCTCATGTATAGGAACAATCAATATCATGAAAATGGCCATACTGCCAAGGTAATTTATAGATTTAATGCCATCCTCATCAAGCTACGACTTTCTTTACAAAATTAGAAAATACTACTTTAAAGTTCATCTGGAACCAAAAGGGAGCCCGCATAGTCAAGACAATCCTAAGTCAAAAGAACAAAGCTGGAGGTATCATGCTACCTGACTTCAAACTATACTACAAAGCTACAGTAACCAAAACAGCATGGTACTGGTACCAAAACACAGATATAGACCAATGGAACAGAACAGAGGCCTCAGAAATAACACCACATATCTAAAACCATCTGATCTTTGACAAATCTGACAAAAACAAGAAACGGGGAAAGGATTCCTTGTTTAATAAACGGTGGTGGGAAAACTGGCTAGCCATATGTAGAAAGCTAAAACTGGATCCCTTCCTTACACCTTATACAAAAATTAATTCAAGATGGATTAAAGACTGAAATGTTAGACCTAAAACCATAAAGACCCTAGAAGAAAACCTAGAAGAAAACTTAGGCAATACCATTCAGGACATAGGCATGGGCAAGGACTTCATGACTAAAACAACAAAAGCAGTGGCAACAAAAGCCAAAGTAGACAAATGGAATCTAATTAAAGTAAAGAACTTCTGCACAGGAAAAGAAACTACTAGCAGAGTGAACAGGCAACCTACAGAATGGGAGAAAATGTGTGCAATCTACCCATCTGACAAAGAGCTACTATCCAGAATCTACAAAGAACTCAAACAAATTTACAAGAAAAAAAAACCATCAAAGAGTAGGCAAAGGATATGAACAGACACTCCTCAAGAGAAGACATCTATGCAGCCAACAGACATATGAAAAAATGTTCATCATTACAGGTCTTCAGCGAGATGCAAATCAAAACCACAATGATACCATCTCACACTAGTTAGAATGGTGATCATTAAAAAGGAAAAAAACAGATGCTGGAGAGGATGTGGAGAAACAGAAACACTTTTACACTGTTGGTGGGAGTGTAAACCAGTCCAACCATTGTGGAAGACAGTGTGGTGATTCCTCAAGGATCTAGAACTACAAATACCATTTGATCCAGCCATTCCATTATTGGGTATATACCCAAAGGATTATAATCATGCTACTATAAAGACACACGCACATGTATGATTATTGCGGCACTATTCACAACAGCAAAAACTTGGAACCAACCCAAATGTCCATCAATGATAGATCGGATTAAGAAAATGTGGCAGGGAGGGGCGGAGCAAGATGGCCAAATAGGAACAGCTGCAGTCTCCAACTCCCAGCGTGAAGGACACAGAAGACCGGTGATTTCTGCATTTTGAACTGAGGTAGAACTACAAATACCATTTGATCCAGCCATTCC
>NW_012119821.1:3316044-3327345 GCF_000951035.1 Colobus angolensis palliatus | reverse complement strand
AAAAAAAAAAGAAAATGTGGCAGATATACACCATGGAATACTATGCAGCCATAAAAAAGGATGAGTTCATGTCCTTTGCAGGAACATAGATGAAGTCAGAAACCATCATTCTCAGCAAACTATCACAAGGACAGAAAATCAAACACCATATGTTCTCACTCATAGGTGGGAACTGAACAATGAGAACACTTGGACACAGGGCGGGGAACATCATACACGGGGTCCTGTTGTCGGGTGGGGGCCAGGGAAAGAGATAGCATTAGGAGAAACACATAATGTAAATGATGAGTTAATGGGCGCAGCACACCAACATGGCACACGTATATCTATGTAATAAGCCTGCATGCTGTGCACATGTACCCTAGAACCTAAATTTAAAAAAAGAAAATAAGGGCCCATGCAGAAACATACACATATATACATACAAAACATATATATAAACATATACAAAAACATACAAAACATATACATAAATGTTAATCACAGATAAACATTAATTAGGTTTATTCATAATAGCCAAAACCTAGAAATAGCCCAGATATCCACAAACAGGTGAACGCATAAGCAGGTATATCCATATAGTAAAATACTACTCTGTAATAAAAAAAGAACAAAGTACTAAGACAAGTAACAAAATGGATCAGTCTCAAAATCATTATAATCAGTGAATGAAGCCAGACACATACAAAAAGTATATCTGTAAGTCCATTTACATAAAATACTAGAGAATGCCATCTATAGTGACAGAATGTAGATCAGGGGTTGCTTTGGGCCAGGTTAGGGCAGGAACGGACTGCAAAGGAAAATGAAACTTTTGAGGGTAATGAAAATACTCTGTATCTTTTTAAAAATTTTTTTACATTTTATTTCAATCCTTTGGGGTTACAGCTGGTATTTGTTTACATGGATAAGTTCTTTAGCAGTGATTTCTGAGATTTTAGTGCAACTGTCACCCAAGCAGTGTGCACTGTATCTAATGTGTAGTCTTTTATCCCTCATCCTCCTCCCAATCTTGCCCCCCAAATCCCCAAAGTCCATTATATCATTCTCATGCCCTCACAACCTCGTAGCTTAGCTCCCAATAAGGGAGAATACAAGATATTTGGTTTTCCATTCCTGAATTACTTCATCTAGAATAATGGCCTCCAGTTCCACCCAAGTTGCTGCAAAAAACGTTACTTCATTCCTTTTTTATGGCTGAGTAGTTCTCCATAGTGTATACATACCGTATTTTCTTTATTCACTTGTTGGTTGATGGGCACTTAGGTTGGTTCCATTCATTACAATTGCAAATCATGCCGCTATAAACATAATGCCCTGTATCTTGATTACCATGGTGATCTCATGGACATACATCTATAAAAATTCCTGGAACCATACAATTCAAAAGAATACAGTGTATACCATGCAAATTATAATTTTAGAACATTATTTTTTAAAGATACAAGGCAGGCACAGTGACTCACACCTGTAATCCTAGCACTTTGGGAGGCTGAGGCAGGAGGACCAATTGCTTGAAGCCAAGAGTTCAAGACCAGCCTGGGCAAAATGGCAAGACACTCTCTCTGTGAAAATGTTTTTTTAAAAATTATCTAGGCATGATAGCATACACCTGTAGTCCTGGTTACCTGGGAAGCCAAGACAGGAGGATTCCTTGAGCCCAGGGGTTTAAGGCTACAGTGAGCTATGATCACACCACAAGCCACCGCACACTCCAGCCTGAATGAGCAAAACGCTGTCTCTGGAAAAAAATAAAACAATAAGATGGCCAGGACCAGGATATCAGAGATGACTGGTATACAATATATAACCTATATTACACAGATGTGAATCTATTACCATATCTTACACCCAAGTGACTGCCTACTTTCTATAGGACATACTGCACAAATCTCCAACAGAGATTAGGCTGCCTCCAGAAGACCTCAGGAGTCTGTTGCCCCCTGCAAAACTCCAACAGTGACTAAGCCAACACATTCATTTTGGCACTCTGTACTTTTAATTTGGCTGCTACATTAAATCATAATAAGAAGTGCAAATACTTTATTACAAACACAATTCAGGGATATTCCCTAACCAATATCCTCAAGTTTAGACACCACAAAACTTAGCCTAGTGTCACTGTTAGGGTGACAAGGAACTTAACTATATCAATTGATCAAAGTACCAAATCATAAGACTGGCCTTCACATTCAAGATGGAAGGAATTGAGGGGAATCATCCATGTATTTTTTTTTTCAAATTGTTTGTCACCTCTGCATACCAAGAATATATGGAGATAATAGCACAAGTTTGAGGACACTGAAATGTCATTCAATGAATGTTCTCACAATTGGCAACACTCTGAAAAAGTACATCAATTCTGTTTAACAAATGCACATCTTTGAATACTGTGACATAATAAGAGTAATTTTGCTAACAGCACAGTTCCCTGGCATTAACAAAATCTTTATTCAATTTGTTAATGGTTCTGGTTTCAGCCAATTACTTATGAAGTGGAGAAATACATTCTGTTTCAAATAAGAATGATTAAGAGTCTCTTAGATCTAAAGCTTTTTAAATTGATTTCTGCATCAACAGCTAAGTCTATCACTTTTTTTTTTTCCTGGAGAATTTCCATCTGTTTCAAGCTAAAGCAATTCTTTCTGTATTTTCACTTTTAAAGAGAAAATTTTTTAAATGACTAGAATCTAGTACTCTAGCAAAATTCAAGAGCCATAAAATAAATGAACCACAAAAAGGCTTAAAGTACAACCAAAAATGAAAACACAAAAGAATATTAGGAAATACAAAATGCAGTTCATAGTCTCCTCCTTTAATTGTCCTTTTCTCTATCAATAAATAAAAATACCCCTCTTTATAAGAAAACTGAATAAAGTGAACTTAAAAATAGCACAGTTTGTAAGGCAGGGATATTGCACACGTACTCATTGAACAAATATTTATTGACATTTTACTATCTCCCAAAGACCAAAAATAGTGAAAATAACAGCAGTAAACAAACAGACAAAAATTCCTGCCCTTGAGGAGCTTATATTCTGGTGGTAGAGACAGACAAAAAAGTAAATAAGCAAAATATATAGTGGGCCACAAAAAAATAAATATTGTGGAGGAAAATAAGATACTAAAATGCCACAGAGGAGGTGGCACTATCAGGGAAAGATTCACTGACAAATGTCGCATTTAAACAAACACCTGGAGAAAGGAAGCAAGCCAGCCCTATGAACATCCAGTAGAACTTTTGAAGTAAGGAGATTAGAGGTATTCAGTAAGCCGGATAGAGAATGTTAAAAGGAGATGGTCCACAATGCAGGTTGTGGGCTGAGGAGACAACAGATCATGCAGTCCTTAAAGACAATTTAAGGGCAGAGCTTGCAGTGAGCTGAGATCCGGCCACTGCACTCCAGCCCGGGAGACAGAGCGAGACTCCGTCTCAAAAAAAAAAAAAAAAAAAAAAATAGACAATTTAAGAACTCCAACTTCTACAATGAGTTACATGGAAACCCTAAAATGGAAATAGAGCGGGGTGGATAAAATAAGACACATTTTTTAAAAATCACTTTTGGAGTTCTTAGTCTAGTAATGGTTGGGAAATAGCTTATATTTCCCAACCACTGAAGATAAAAATGTATAATCTCTATACAAAATGCTTTTTTAAAACAACAATTTGAATGCATTAAGAATGACTAAAATCAGGCTGGGTGTGGTGGCTCATACCTGTAATCCCAGCACTTTGGGAGGCCAAGGCAGGAAGATCACTTAAGTTCAGGAGTTCAAGACCAGCCTGGCCAACATGGCGAAACCCCACCTCTACTAAAATACAAAAAAATTAGCCAGGCATGGTGGTGCATGCCTGTAATCCCAACTACTCGGGAGGCTGAGACACAGAATCGCTTGAACCCAGGAGGCAGAGGTTGTAGTGAGCCGAAATTGTGCCACTGCACACTCCAGCCTGGGCAACAGAGCGAGATCCCATCTCAAAAACAACAAAAAAAGAATGACTAAAGTTAGGCAAAAGTTAAAGGAAATTTGACTCTTAAGGGAAACTACTCAAGGTGAGATTCACATATATATGACTGTCACTCGAAAAAATTATTTTGAGTGACAGTCAAATACATATTATATGAGTCCATTACATTAAATCCAAGAGCAGACAAAACTAATCTGTGGTGACAAAAATAAAAAAGTGAGGATGAGGTTGAAAGGAATTGACTAAAACTGGGCACTTTCCTGCTGATGAAGATTTTCTATACTTTGTTATGTATCATAATCAAATGTGTGTATATAACTTCTGAAACCCATCAAACTGAACATTTAAAATCTCTGCATTTTACTGTAGATAAACATTTCAGTAAAAAGTAGTGAAGAGAATACATAGCAGCATTTAAAGCACACAACCACATATAGTCAGTTGATTTAAGCATACAGAAAAACTATGCCTTTTACATAACATACCGACACTAAAGTAACAAAAATGGCAGAAATTTGAATTATATGTGAACATAATTACAACAAAATACCCTTGCGATCAACAAAGACAATAATGTTCAGAAGCATTTAAATCTTGAAGAAGCTCTCAGATATGTATTCACAGTTACATATTGTGCTTCAAGCTTTAGCTACATAAAGTACGCTTTTTCTGTCCTCTTTAGGATGAAGCCATTCGACCATCCATAGAATGTCAAAAGAAATGAAATCAAATTAAAGAAAATAATAAAACAAGAGAACACGTTTTTAAAGTAACAATTTCTAATTTCTTATACTCCATATAAAAGATAGGTATTCAATAATTAATGAAACAACTAGTTGTTAACAATAAAGTAAATCTTACAATGGCTTAATGGGGATTTTTTAATGTTACAGGAACATTATTATCTTAGGACTATTGTCTATCCATTTTTTTAATGTAGACTTCTCAAGAATCTATAGGAATAAAATACAAAGTTTCACTATATAATACTTTATATTATGGAAAAATCTGCCATGTACTCGGCGAAGTAAAGAACATTCTTAACAGAAGAAAATCACATTAAACACATTTTAAACATTCAAACTAGACACAACTGTTAAATTTATATTTTAAAACTCCTTAACAAAACCATAAGTGCATTTTAAGAAAAAGAGTCCATAAATGCATGCTTTAAAGAGCAAGCTACTCAGAAGTGCTTAAAATATGACTTACATATATGTCTCATAATCTTATTTGTAAAAATATTTTAGAAAATATATATAAAAGAACTCAAGTTGTTTCCTTTAGCTATCTCCCAAAAAAGAAATATTGACATCACAAACATTTGACATGTCAGTTTTTACATTTAGTATGGTAGAAATACATGTAAAAGAGCTCTGAGCAGAATTTCAGGAATAAAATTAAACATAGCATTCAATTTCTGTCTGAAAAGAATTCATGATTTAATAAATGTTATGAACACACAGGTGTTATAACAACAAAATCAAACAGAAAACTCTGTTAGAAGAACACTGCTAACAGTCAACATGGATTCAAGAGGAAAGAATACAAATTCTAATAAGTTATAGTGACATTTCAGTCTCAAGTCTCCAAAGAGGTTAAGACAAAGTGTTAAAAAGTCATGCTTATAATGTAAGGGTTCCAAGAGAGAACACAGACGTTCAACAGAAAAGCAAACAGAAACTCCAAAATCAAGAGAGGAAGAGAACAAACAGCTAATGTAGACGGGGCAGGCTGGCAACCAAAAGGGAGTCTGCAACGTGGGAGAAGGCAACTGAGTGTCTTTCTGTGGTCCACTTTCCTACTGGAGAATCAATTGTATAATCCAGGCCATGGGAGTGTATCTGGACCCTCCCAAACCTTGAATTTGACTCGGGAAGCAACCAGGTGACTGTATAAAGCAACGGCTACAGGGAAATAACACACCCTGGGTTCCATGCCTTCCCTGAGCAGCTACAGTAAGATGCCATTCTCAACCCTAGGGCTTAACAAATTGTGTGACCTGGAAACCTATGGCACCAGTCCTGAGCATCAGAGTAACTCAGCCTGTGCCTTGCTGAACTGGGGCCTGTGTAGGAAATGGGATTCTGCAACCAGGACTGAAAAGCAAGCATGACATAAACTCCAGCCCCCAGCTTGGGAGCTAGGCAATCCCCAAGATGTGAGCAGAATAAGAGCCGTCAAAGCAGTCTGGACCTGACCTGGGCAGGGCTGAGTTATGAGACAGGCGAGAACTGCCCAGTCTGACTAAACTACAGGAATGGCTGCAAGAGTGAGGATAGGGAAGGAAGCCCCACAGGACTGGGACAGGAGAGGGACACAGATTCACAACTTGCCAGCCAATGCTGCAACTACTGGGACCCGTAGCCCCACTCTCCCATCGTGGCAGTACTTTAGCAAAGGTGCTGCCACCCCTCATGCAAAGCATTTCATAGGACAAGCCCAGGCTTTCCCAATCCAGATATACCTGGCTTTGCCCTACTCTCTGAGACACAGTGCAGGATCTGGGCTTCTGGAGGTCCCATGGTCCAGCCCACTGCCTGAGACACCCAAGTACTTCTCCAAGGAGAGAGTGTTTGGGCATAAAAACCCTGCCGTTACTACCTCAGTTGGTTTCTATCTGCAAGTGCCATATGGCCTGGAGGTCAGCCCACACGTCAATCACAATAACTCCCAACACAAGGGCACTGGGGAGAGCATCTCACCACCACTGCAACCACCATCACTGAGGCCACCCAGCTGCCCAAGAGCTCATGAGCCCATTCACTTGCCCAGTACACTGCTACCAAAACTAGTATCCAAGACAGCCACCCAGAGCCCCAATAATCAGCCTGCATAGAACTGCCAACACATGTGCCAGCACACACTGCCCAATATATAGACCTACTTAGACAACCACTGCTACCACTGAAACCTGAAGAAGGACCTATCAAGCATTCCAGTCCCTGGCAAAATTTCACCACATCCTCCATCAAAACCCACACCCTACCTAACACACAAAGGAATCCACAGATACCAATAACAATATTTATAGCCAAGAAAATCATAAAATATTCATCAATGCACACACCCAGAAATAAAAACAAGTGGCCCTCCCCAACCAACATCAAAGTCACATATACAGCAGCAAAGTCAACTCCCAACAAAAGTTAAATTAAAAAAAGAAAAGCAATTGTTGTTCCAGATGTGCTGGAATGAACATAAAAACACAAGAAACATGAAAATGCACAGCAATATGACACCATCAAAGGAACACAATAATTCTCCAACAATAGAGCAGAACCAAAAAGAAATCCTTACAACACCAGATAAAGAATTCAATATTTGATTTAAATTAAGTTCAATGAGATGCAAGAGAAATCTGAAAACTAATACAAAGAAATCAGAAAATCAATTCAGGATATGAATGAGAAATTTACCAAGGTGATAAAAAATTCTGGAACTAAAAAATTCACCGAAGGAGACCGGGCCAAGCAGAAGAAAAGATTTCAGAACATGAAGACAGGCCTTTTCAAACAGTATAGTCTGATGAAAACTTTAAAAATAAGAAAAAATGAACAAAGCTCTCCAGGTGTTTTGGACTACATAAAGCAATTGAACTTATGAATTACTGGTATTCCCAAAGGGACAGAAACATCAAAAATCTTTGACAAAATAATAGATTAAAAACTCCCAACATTCTTGGCTGTAAATATTGTTATTGGTATCTGTGGATTCCTTTGTGTGTTAGGTAGGGTGTGGGTTTTGATGGAGGATGTGGTGAAATTTTGCCAGGGCCTGGAATGCTTGATAGGTCCTTCTTCAGGTTTCAGTGGTAGCAGTGGTTGTCTAAGTAGGTCTATATATTGGGCAGTGTGTGCTGGCACATGTGTTGGCAGTTCTATGCAGGCTGATTATTGGGGCTCTGGGTGGCTGTCTTGGATACCAGTTTTGGTAGTAGTGTACTGGGCAAGTGAGTGGGCTGATGAGCTCTTGGGCAGCTGGGTGGCCCAAGGCTAGCAAGAGATACAGACATAATAGATACAGGAGACTCCATGATCTGCAGGCAAATACAGTGTAAAAGGGACTTCAATACAGCATATTATAATGAGTGTCTAATGTCAAAGTGAAAGAACAAATCCTAAAATCAAGAGAAAAGTGTCATCTATAAAGGAAAGTCCATCAAACCAACAGCAGACTACCCAGCAGAAACCTTACAAGGCAGAAAAAAATGGGATGACACAATCAAAGTGTGAAAGAAAACAACTATCAGCCATGAATTGTATACCCAGGTAGTATTAAGCTTCATAAGTAAAGGAGAAATAGTCTTTCCCAGACAATCAAATACTGAGGGAATTCATGAAAACTACACCAGTCCTACAGGAAATGCTCAAAGGAGTCCTAACCTTGGAAGAGATAGGACAATATTTATCACTGTGAAAACACACAAAAATATAAAATATACTAGTAAATATATCATACAAAGAAGGAAAAGAATCAAATGAAACCACTACAGAATTCCAACAAACCATAAAGACAGACAAAAAAACCCAAAAGTTTACAAAATGATGAAAAAAACAATATGACAGGAACAAAATCTCAAATACCACCTCAAATGTAAATGGATTAAATGTTCTACTAAAAAATATACATTGGCTGAATGAATTAAAAAATCAACTATAGGGCAGGCATGATGGCTCACGCCTGTAATCCTAGCACTTTGGGAGGCTGAGGCAGGTGGATCATGAGGTCAAGAGATCGAGACCATTCTGGCCAACATGGTGAAACCCCGTCTCTACTAAAAGTACAAAAATTAGCTGTGTGTGGTGGCGTGCACCTGTAGTCACAGCTACTTGGGAGGCTGAGGCAGGAGAATTGCTTGAACCTGGGAGACGGAGGTTGCAGTGAGCTGAGATTGTGCCACTGCACTCCAGCTTGGCAATAGCATGAGATTCCATCTCAAAAAAAAAAAAAAATCAGCTATATGCTACTTACAAGAAACCCACCTTATCTGCGAAGACACACAGACTAAAAGTAAAGGGGTGGAAAAAGACATTGATTGATATTATGGGTCAATGAAAATCCAAAGCAAGCAGAGGTAGCTACATTTGTATCAGATAAAACATACTTTAAAATAAAAATGTAAAAAATAAAGGAAGTCATTATCAGCCAAGTTCTATATCCAGAAATATCAAACTCCATAAATGAAGTACAAATAATCTTCTTTCCCAGACAACAGAACACAAAAAGAATTTGTCAAAACTAGACCAGTTCTACAAGAAATATTCAAAGGAATCATAAACTTGGAAGAGACAGGGTAACCCCATCAGGAAAACACAAAACTATTATAGGTATCAGTTCTACAAGAAGACATAATAATTCTAAACATACATGCATCCAACATTTGAGCACCTAAATTCATATATTACTAGACCTAAAGAGAGATACACAGAAAAACAATAATAATAGGGGACATCAACATCCCACTCACAGCATTAGACAGATCACTGAGACACAAAATCAACAAACATCGGACTTAAATTGGACTTCAGACAAAGTGTACCTAACACACATTTACAGAATATTCTATCCAACAACTGCATAATAAATATTCTTCTCATCAACACACGGGATATTCTCCAATATAGACCACATTTTTTTTTTTTTTTTTTTTGAGACGGAGTCTCGCTCTGTCGCCCGGGCTGGAGTGCAGTGGCCGGATCTCAGCTCACTGCAAGCTCCGCCTCCCGGGTTTACGCCATTCTCCTGCCTCAGCCTCCCGAGTAGCTGGGACTACAGGCGCCTGCCACCTCGCCCGGCTCGGTTTTTGTATTTTTTTAGTAGAGATGGGGTTTCACCGTGTTAGCCAGGATGGTCTCGATCTCCTGACCTCGTGATCCGCCCGTCTCGGCCTCCCAAAGTGCTGGGATTACAGGCTTGAGCCACCGCGCCCGGCCTATAGACCACATATTATGCCACAACACAAGCCTCCACAAATTTTTAAAAATCAAATGACAGCAAGTATCTTCTCAGACCACAGCAGAATAAAACCAGTAACAAGAAATCAATATCAACAAAAACTTTGGAAACTATATAAATATAGAAAAATTAAACAATATGCTCCTGAATGACCTTTGGATCAATGAAAAAGTTAAGAAGATAATTTAAAAATTTTATGAAACAAATGAAATTGGAAACACAACATACAAAAACCTGCAGGACACAGCAAAACCAGTGCTAAGAAGGAAGTTTGCAGCAACAAATACCTACACTGAAAAAGTAGAAAGATTGTAAATTAACAACCTAACAACCCATCTAAAGGAACAAGAAAAGCAAGAACAAACCAAACACAAAATTAGCAGAAGTAAAGAAGTAACAGGGATCACAGCAAAACTAAATGAAATAGAGACCAAAAATAAAAATTAAAAAAATTAATGAAACAAAAAAACTAGTTGTTTAAAAAGATAAACAAAATTGATCAACTGCTAGCAAAACTAACCAGAAGAAGATCCAAATATAATAAGAAATCAAAATGGAGATGTTACAAACAATATGAGAAAACTTCAAAAGATCATCAGAGACTATTATGAACAACTATATGTTCATAAACTAGAAAACTTGAAGAAAATAGATAAATTCCTAGAGACATATAACCTGATATAGTTTGGATGTATATTCCAATCCAAATCTCATATTGAAATGTAATATCCAATGTTGGAGGTGGGACCTGATGGGAGGCGATTGGATCATAGAGGCAGGTTTCTCATGAATGATTTAGCACCATCCCTCTTCGTATTGTCCTCACAATAGTGAATTCTCTTGAGATCTGGTGGTTTAAAAGTGTGTAGCACCTCCCCCTTCTCTCTCTTGTTCCTGCTCTGGCCATGTGATGGGTTTGCTCCCCCTTCACCTTTTGCCATGATTGTTCATTTCTCAAGGCCTCCCCAGATGCTACTAGCATCATGCTTCCAGTACAGCCTGCAGAACCATAAGCCAATTAAACCTCTTTTCTTTATAAATTACCCAGTCGCAGGTATTTCTGTGTAGCAATGTAAGAATGGACTAATACATAACCTCTAAAGATTGAACAAAGAAGAAATAGCCTGAACAGACCAATAATGGGTAGTGAGATTAAATCAGTAACAAAATCCCACCCCAAAAGACGTAGGACCAGATGGATTCACACCTGAATTCTGCCAAACATACAAAGAACTAATACCAACTCTTGTAAAACTGTTTGGCCTGTCTCTGTAGACTCCACCTCTGGGGACAGGGCTCAGCTAAAAAAAATAACAGGGGAAGCAGCAGAGACCTGTGCAGGCGCGAACGACTCTGTCTGACAACTTTGAAGA
>NW_012119821.1:3188192-3315294 GCF_000951035.1 Colobus angolensis palliatus | reverse complement strand
TAAACAGAAAACTTCCACCTGATCTCACGAGACAGATCATATCAAAACTTTGTTTCATACACAAAATTATTTAAAATATTGTACAAGATTACCTTTAGGCTATGTATATAAGGAGTATTTGAAACATAATTGAATTCAGTGTTTAGACTTGCTTACCATCCCCAAGACATCTCATTATGTATATGCAAATATTCCAAAATCCAAAAAAATC
This sequence comes from Colobus angolensis palliatus, assembly GCF_000951035.1. Taxonomy (NCBI): domain Eukaryota; kingdom Metazoa; phylum Chordata; class Mammalia; order Primates; family Cercopithecidae; genus Colobus; species Colobus angolensis. The sequence continues at coordinate 3,315,083 of NW_012119821.1, read as the reverse complement.
CAAAACCCAAAACACTTCTGGTCCCAAGCATTTCAGATATGTGATACCCAACCTGTATTTGTAAACCATGTATAAGGGGTTAATATACAAAATATATAAGGAACTCACAAGCTCAACAGCAGAAAAACTAATAACCCATTTAAAAACTGGGCAAAGGAACTGAATCCTTTCCCCCAAAAAAAGGTATAAAAATGATCAGCAGGTATATAAAAAAGTAGTCAATATCACTAATCATCAAAGAAATGCAAATCAAAAGCATAATACAAGATGACCTTACATCTGTTAAAATAGCTATTATCAAAAAGACAAGAGATAGCAAGTGATAGCAAGAGAGCAGAGAAAAAGAAACCCCTGTACAGTGTTTGTGGGAACGTTAATTGGTACAGCATTTATGAAAAACAGTATGGAGGTTCCTCAAAACGTTAAAAATAAAACTATCATACAATCCAACAAGCCCACTTCTGGTATATATCCAAAGGAAATGAAATCAGTATCTTGAAGAGATATCTGCACCTGCTTGTTCACTGCAGTATTATTCACAATGGCCAAGATACGGAAACAACCTACGTGTCTGTCAACAAATGAATAGATAATTAATGGAATATTACTCAACCTTTAAAAAGGAAACATTGCCATTTATGACAAAATGGATGAACCTGAAGGGCATTATACTAAGTGAAATAAGCCAGGATCAGAAAGACAAAACACTGTATGAACTAATTTATATGCATACTCCAAAAGTTTAACTCACTGAAGCAGAGAACAGAATGGTAGTTGCTAGCGGATGGGGTATGTGGGAAATGAGGAGATGCCGGTCAAAGGGTACAACTTTTAGCTTAAAACAAATTCAGTTCCGGGACTCTAATGTACATTATGGTGACTACAGTTAAAAATACCACGTTGTTTAAAGTTTTCAAAGATAGCAGATCTTAAATGTCCTCACACACACACATACCACACATAAAAGGGGGTAACTGTGTGGTGATGGATATGTTGATTAATTTGATTATGGTAATCATTACACAATGTATAAAGCTAGCAAATCATCACATTGCACACCCTGAATACACATAATTTTTGTTTATCAATTATACCTTGATAAAGCTTTAAAAATAAGCATTTTTTAAAACAGAATAAAAATAAATACCATTTGATTATTTTAACATTATTTCACTGAATCTTACCCTCTTTGAATTCAGAATTACAGTCTTTCCTCAGTATCTAGGGAGGACTGGTTCCAGGACCCCCTACAGATACCCAAAACTGCAGATACTCAAGTTCCTCATATAAAATGACATAGTATTTGAATATAACCTCCACATATCCTCCTTTATACTTTAAATCATCTCTATATTACTTATAATAACTAATACAATGACAACACATCACTTCATTTGTGGGGATTTAACATAGTACTCAGCACATGGCAAATTCAAGTTTTACTTTTTGGAATTTTTTGTTTCCCAAATATTCTTGATGGGCTGCAAGTTTAATCCATGAATACGAAATCCAGGGACACAGAGGGTTGACTGTACTACCAATATGTGTTCTGCTGCAAGCACCACACAGTTTAAACAGTTTATGTGGGTAAGACCCTAAGTTACCGTAAAACAGTTAAAGTCATTGCATGCACACCTTTTTTCATCATATAAGTCAGTGTAATATATTTTTGTTACAATTTAAATGGCATGATCTGTTTTCACATCTGGCTATTTTGGCCACAGTATCCTAAAGAGTTCTCAGAATAAAAAGGAAAGATAGCATTATAGCTGCCAGAGGTAGCAAGATATAAAAAGAGTAAGACTTAGAGATAGACAGATCCAATCCTCATCTCAGTTTCATCATGGACCACTTGGGATAACATGATAAAGTGACTAATATTTTCTAAAGTTTTATTTCCTCACTTTCAAAGATATGTGACATGGTTTGGATCTGTGATCACAACAAATCTCATGTGCAACTGTAACCTCCAGTGTTGGAGGTGGGGCCTGGTAGGAGGTGACTGGATCATGGGAGGGGGGCAGGCTTTTCATGAATAGTTTAGCACCATCCCTTTAGTGCTATTCTTGTGGTAGTTGAGTCCTCGCAAGATCTGCTTGTTTAAAAGTACGTAGCACCTCCCTCCTCCCTCGCTCTCTTGTTCCTGCTCCTGCCATGAAAGACACCTGCTCCCCATTCACCTTCCACAGTGATGTCAGTGTCCTGAGGCCTCCCCAGAAGCGAAACAGACGCCAGCACATCATGCTTCCTGTACAGCCTCCACAACCATGCGCAAATTACACCTCTTTTCTTTACATAATTACCCTACTTCAGGTATTTATAACAATGTGAGAATGGACTAACACGAAGTACATACAAACAACTATATAAATCACCCTGCATAATGCCTGATGCAGAAAAATTTCACAGCTAACATCTATGTGTCAGGATAGTATAACAGCTCCGGAGTGTGACTATTCTTGTCAAATCCCAACTCGGCTACTTATTTAGCTGTACAACCGGGGCAACTTTTTTAACCTCTCTAAGCCTCAATTTTGTAAGTGCATGTATAAACTAGAACTATGAATGGGTTTTGTATGATACAAAGAACTCCTTATAATATCTGACCCACAATAAGCACAATCAATGTCTGTTATTATTATATTATCTTATTTAAGCATTCCAGACTTTAAAAGAGTATATTAGCTATCCTATGATATACCCAGAATTACCAAAAGATATGTCCAGAATTCTCAATGGGACAATGTACAATTAGTCAGGGCCTTCTAACCTCTTTATTTGCATATTTTATGTAACAAATGATTAATTTATTTCTTAAACAGAAGCTTCTGTAATGCAGCTATGGGAAAAATACTTTTAAAAAAACAAACTGTCATCATGAAGACACTAAAAAGTAACTTACTATTAGAAGGAGAAAACAAAAATATTTTTAACTGTTATGACTACCAATGTGCAAGAAAAAAAAATGGACTGTATAAAATATAGGAAAAATATAAAGAGAGAATAGGCTACTATTAAAAAACAAGAATTTTTTTAAAATGAAAATGGCTTTAAAAAAGAATTGTAGGGAAAGAAATGGAAAGCTCAAAATCTGTACAGGATATAGGAAAAAGTAGAATTTAAAATGATAAAAAATGAGGCAATGACATAGAAGACACTTGAGAGCAGTAAGAATACAGAATGTTTAAAAAGGGAAGTAGAGAAGTGAAAACAATAAAGGGGCATTTTCTAACATCCTACTTAACAAGAGCCTGAATGCTTTCACCCTAAAATTGGGAACAAGGCAAGGATATTCAGACTTACCACTCCTACTTAGCATCATGTTGGAAGTCCTTGTCAGTAAAATAAAACAAGAAAAACAAAAGCTGTACAGATTGAAAAGGAAGAAATGAAACTGTCTTTATTCGCAGACAATGTGACTGTCTACAAAGGAAATCACAAAAAACCTACAAGAAAGCTGCTAAAACTAATTAGTGAATTTACCAAGGTTACAGGATAGAGATCAGTATAGAAAATCTATTGTATTTCCATATATTAGCCATAAGCCATTGGAAAACAAAATTTGAAAAATACTACCAATAGTTCAACAACAACAACAACAAAAAAAAAAAAAAAGAAAGAAAGAAAGAAAGAAAGAAAAAGTACTTAAGGTACAAACCTAAGAAAATATGTACAGGATTGATATGCTGAAAACAAAAGACACTGATAAAAGAAATCAAAGAAGATCCAAATAAATAGATATACTCAATACTTGTTAAAAAGTCATTTCTCAATAAAGTTATTTACAAATTAAACACAACCTCAATCAATACCCCAGCAGGATTTTTTATAGACATACAAAAGCTGATTTTCAAATGTATACAAAAAGGCAAAGAAACTGGGATTGCCCGAACAATTACGAAAAAGAAGAAAAAAGCCAGTAGGTTCACAATACCTGATTTTAAGACTTACTATTAAGCTATAATAATTAAGGCAGTGTGATATTGGCATAGACAAATAGGTCAATGAAATCAAAGAGAGATTCCAGAAAAAAACTCACACAAAAATATCAAATGTTAGACAAACACATTGTAATTCAATGACAAAATGATAATTTTAACAACAAATCACATTGGATCAAATGAACATCCATACGTAGAAAAAATGAACTTTGACCTGCACTTTATGTGTCATACAAAATTAACGTTAAATGGATTTTAGATCTAAAAATAAAATATATATATGTAAAACATTTAGAAGAAAACAAAAGAGAAAATATTTGTGTCATGATTAGGCTGCAAATTCTTAGAAAACCGAAAGTAGGATCATGAAAAGAGAAAAAAAAAAACCAACAGATTTCATCAAAGTTAACAGTTTTGTTCTGGGAAAGATACTGTTAAAGAGAATGAAAACGAAAACTATAGATTAGGAGAAAATATGTGTAAATCATATATCTCACAGAAGACTTCTAGAGAATATACAGATGCTCCTTTACTGACAATGGGCTTATGCTTCAATTAATCTACTGTAAGTTAAAACATAATAATTGACAAATGCATTTAATACACTTAATCTACCAAATATCACAGCTTAGCCTAGCTGACCTTGGACATGTTCAGTATACTTACATTAGCCTGTAGTTGAGCCAAATCATCTAATACAAAGCCTATTTGTTAATCAATACATAACATTTTTGCATATTGATGAGATGTGTGATATTTTCTTATATGCATAGACTGTGTAATGATCATGTCAGGGTATTTAATATATTCACCACCATGAGCATTTATCATTTGTGTATGTTCAGAACATTTCACTTCCTCAATTCTAGCTATTTGGAAATGACCAATATATTAATATCAACTATAAGCACCATACTAAACTATCAAACATTAAACTTATTACTTCTGATTATATGTTTGTACCCATCAACCAACTTCCATTCATCCACCCTCCGGCCCCACATCCCATGCATCCTTCTTGGCCTCTGGTGACTACCATTCTACTCTCTATCTTCATGACATCAACTTGTTTAGCTCCCTCATAGGAGTGAGTGCCTGTTATACTTGTCTGTGTCTAGCTTATTTCATGTAACATCATGATCTCCAGTTCTATCCATGTTGCTGCAAACAACATTTCATTCTCTTTTATGGTTGAATATTATTCTCATGTGAATTACACCAAATTCCCTTTATTCATCCATCCACTGATGGACACTTAGGTTGATTTCTTACCGTTGCAATAAACACAGGGGTACAAATATTTCTTTAATATACTGATTTCCTTTCCTTTGAATATATACCAAATAGTGGAATTACTGGATTGTGTGGTAGTTCTAATTTTAGTTTTTTGAGAAATCGCCATACCGCTTTTCCGTAATGGCTGTACTAATATATATTGTCACCAAAAGCATATGAGAGTTCCCTTTTTTCCACATCCTCACCTGCATCCATTATTTTTTTCTCTTTTTAATAGCCATTCTACCTGCAGTAAGATGATAGGGCATGTTTGGTTCTGACTTGCATTTCTCTGATAATTAGTGATGTTAAGCATTTTTTCATATACCTATTAGCCATTTATATATCGTCTTTCAAGAAGCATTTGTTTAGATCCTTTGTCCACATTAAATGGGATTAGTTCCTTTGCAGTTGAGGTGTTTAAGTTCCTTGCATATTGTGGATATTAGTTATTTGCTAAGTCAACAGTTTGTAAAATTGTCTCCCATTTGTCAGGTTGGGTCTTCATTTTGTTGATTGTTTCCTCTAATGTACAGAAGATTTTTAGTTTAATATACTTCCATTTGTCTATTTTGGGTTTTTGTGGTCCATGTTTTAGGAATGTCAGCCATAAAACTTTTGCCTAGACAAATGTCCTGGAGTGTTTCTCCTATTTTCTTCTAGTATTTTAATAGTTGTGGGTCTTATGTTTAAGTCTTTAAGTCTTTAATCGATTTTGAGTTGATTTTTTTATATGGTGAGAGAGAAGGGCCATTTCATTCTTTTGCATAGTTATCCAGTTTTCCTAGCACCATTTATTAAAGGTGGTGTCCTTTCCCCAGTGTATGCTCCTGGCACCTTTGTAATAAATCAGTTGGCTATAAATACATGGGTTTACTTCTGGGTATTTTATACTGTTCCATTGGTATACATGTCTGCTTTCATATCAACACCATGCTGTTTCGGTTACTATAGCCTTGTAATATAAGTTGAAATCAGGGAATATGATGCCTCCAGCTTTGTTCTTTTTGCTTATGATTGCTTTGGCTATTTGGGTTATTTTTTGGTTTCATACAAATTTTAAGATTATTCTCTTTCTGACAGGGACTAGACTCTTAATATGGAGCCATGCTCCAGCTGCCTAAGACTCAGGGGGTACATAGAATCCAGTAAGAGCACCCTTTCTCGAGCAATGCCATTACACGAACTTCAGAGAGCTCCCCGTGCCAGTCTTGGGGCCCATGGGGTTCAAGAACTCTCCCACAGTTAGGATTACAGGATTCTGCAGCAAGAATGTGGACACCTAGGGATCTCTCATTTACCCCAACTCTACACTGAGGAGCCTCTCCAGGCTTCTGGTTGATCCTAGCATGGCTGTCCACCTCTCCTCCCTCCCCTCAGGTGTTTCCAGTCACTTCTCTGCTGAACTCTAGCATTCTCTTTTAGATGTTTTATTTAAAGTGCGATTACCTACTCACTATTTCGGTTCTTCTTTGTGGAGAAGTGTCCTGTGCCTCTAGTCAGCCATCTTGAAAAGCCTCCAAAAAAATGAATATCTTATGTACCACACATCACTAGCCCAGGAAGAGATCAAAAGTAAAAGTATGTCGAAATTGCGATAGTTTTGCACCACTGTAAAATCTAAACTTAAGTCAGGGACCATATCAGACAATTTTCTGACTTTATAATGATGTGAAAGCAATACGTATTCAGTAAAAACTACACTTCAAATTTTGAATTCTTGGGCTAGCAATTCTATTTTCCTGGGCTAGCAATATGTATGATATTCCCTTGTGATGCTGGGCAATGGCAGCGAGCTATAGCTTCCAGTCAGTCATGTGATCACAAGGGTAAACAACTGATTCTCTAGAGTGTACTCTATTTTTGACTTAGGATATCTTCAATTTGCAACAGGTTTATCAGGACATAAGGCCATTGTAAGTTGAGGAGCATCTGTGTTTCTTTCGCCTGACTCTACCTCTCAAATCAAAATATTATCACTTTAAAAACTCTTCAGCTGTAATAATTCATGCCATACACTATTGAAAAACATATTTAAGATAGTATGTTCTATACCTTATAGGGAGCCAGAATTCTCTGCCTGAACTTTTCAACTGTTTCTTGACCCATAGAAGACCACGTATTGACAAATGCTTCAGCTTTGTCTTGTCGAAGATGAATGTTCTCTAATTGCTGCTGCAAAGCTGCTGGCTTCACATTGTGATATACTGCCTATGAAAAAGAAAAGAAAATGACGTATGTCCCTCATCTTCGTACAGAAACCTTAAACTATAATAAAAACAAAATTATTTTTAAATGACTTAAGTCAAAAAAAAAACCCCATAGTCCTATTACAGACATTTTTGGTTATTTTACAAATAATAACATATACAACCAAGGGCTGGAAGATTCAGGATTAAATGGCCTAAATTATTCAAGATGATTTTGTTTTTTCATTTTCGCCTATGCTTTAAGTAATCCTAAATCCACTTAATAACCAAAAAACTTCTTCTTTGCTTTGGCTATGTAAATAGTACCCTAATTAAAATTTCATTTATTTCACTTAATCATTTCAAATAAGTATACAACAGTTTTGTTTCCCAACTAACAATTTTTTTCCAAGAAGCACTTTCTCAAAATTACCTTATCTACCAATTTCCTACATGATATGTAATTAAAAGTTGTAAAAAATTTTAACAGTGATACCAGTTCTGTTTCTTACACTATTCTGGAACACCATGCTATGCTGTCCTACTCAATGATCCTTTTCTTCTACTGAACACCCACTAAAAATTAGAACCACATTTATCTTTGTGATCTATAATGTATGTAAGGCTGTAGTAGATAACTGGCAGCTTGTCCTCCTAATATGTTCATTAAAATGCTCATGAAGTTACAAAACTATTTAAACTTTTATTTCACAAATATTATTTTTAATCAACCAACAAGAATTTATGAGGATCTATTTTAAGCCCATCAATGTGTTAGGCTTATATAAGATACACAAAAAATATGATCCTGCTCCCCACAAATTAGAATCTGGTGAAGGAGGCATAACTAACATATATGAACTGCTGAAAGACTAACAATGTGCTCTACTGTGATGAGCCAAGGATTTTTAAAACTCCAAATAAAGGAAGACTGAAAGTATAAGGGGTTACAGCTCAAGAAAAGGAGACGAGCCTTGAATAGGAGCTTAAATCATGAAGCGAATTTAGATGAGAAAAAGGGATGCAGAAGGCAGCTTAGTAGCACATAATATGACAATACTTCTTTTCTAAATGTCTGTCTTACCAGCCCAGTCAACACATCCCCCAAATCATTTAATATCTTAAGTAAAATATGTCCATTTTTCCATTATACCAAGTACCAATGAATTAAAATATTTTGTAACTGTCTCAAATCAATGAAGTCTCAATTCATATTTTCAAATACTTTATAATATTCAGGTATTTTTACATTGAAATTGTTCACAGCTTCCATCCTGCATACTTTTTAATTAAAAAAACAGAATGTTAAAGATATCATAACAATACAAATATGTAGTAAACAAATCATGGTTAGAAAATTTGAGGCAACAAAAATACCTGTTCTAAAATAAATGATATTGTTTCAAGAACTAGGTGAAGATCTTGTTTCTCTAGAGAAAATGCCACTTGAAGTTTTTCTTCCTCTTCTTCACTGAAACTGCTCTCAGCCTATAATACAAATAGCAATCTATTATATTAGCACATATTCAGACACTCAAAATTCATACTTGACAGAAGATTCATTTATTCGTATATGAGATGAGAACTTTAAAGGAAAATACATGGTGAAAGGAAATTGACGTGCATGTAAATTTATAAAATGTATGACGTTCATTTCTAGACCTTTGTAAACAAAATAAATTAAACAAATATCTTGTGGTGACTCAGGTCATAATTACGAGCATCAGAGCCCTGTGCTAAGGGGCTCACGTATCCTAAAGAACTGCTGAGATACATGGATGATTTTTAACTAGAGCAAAAACAAATCTAAGATGTCCGTCCTTTTATGTTTCTTGGGTCTGATTTTCATAACTCTTCCATTTCATCTCGTGATCAGCAGTCATTTCTTAAAGCTGCCTACATGCCCCATGACAGCATCTTCAACCCCCAGTTTGCTATTTTTAGTCTGCCATGGTCAGGAACCCAGAGAGCTGACCTCTCAAAACTAGATATATAGCACTGTTACCTCAACAGGCTTCGTCGAATGTGAGGGCCTCAAAGTCTCTCCTATGAAGCCAAGTACATGAGTTTTTTTTATTGCACGAGCTGTGACAGTTATTTTTGAAGTGCAGAGGCCACAAATGTTTATTTCTAAGTTCCCAGCTATGGAAGTTCATCTGACTTCCATCAGTATTTCCCAATGCAAACCGCTGGCACGCTGAATGAGACAATTCTTTGTGCAGGACTGCCCTAAATACTGCAAAATATATATATTTTTTGAGACGGAGTCTCGCTCTGTCACCCAGGCTGGAGTGCAGTGGCGCAATCTCGGCTCACCGCAAGCTCCACCTCCCGGGTTCCCGCCATTCTCCTGCCTCAGCCTCCCAAGCAGCTGGGACTACGGGTGCCCGCCACCATGCCCGGCTAATTTTTTGTACTTTTAGTAGAGATGGGGTTTCACCGTGTTAGCCAGGATGGTCTGGATCTCCTAACCTTGTGATCCGCCCGTCTCGGCCTCCCAAAGTGCTGGGATTACAGGCGTGAGCCACTGTGCCCAGCCGACACTGCAAAATATTTCTAAAGTCCCTGGACATTAAATACCAGCAGCAGCCTCCACACATTGTAACAAACAAAGAAACAAAATCTCCGTGTATTTGTATATGCCAGGAGGAGCCAGGAAGATGGTCAAAGAGGACTCCCAGATCCATAATCTGGCATGCCCCACATTCTGTACCTAAGTTGTCTTTGTTCTTCTGCCCATAAACAGATCAAACTTGGTAAAATAAAAGTACCAGTAGAGGGGCAACAAAATCCCAAAACCTCTTCACCAATCTGCCTGCCTCAGATCAAACTTGGTAAAATAAAAGTACCAGTAGAGGGGCAACAAAATCCCAAAACCTCTTCACCAATCTGCCTGCCTCAGTTTCACTATTCTAAGAATTCTGCCTCAAGGCAAAGGCCAACTTGATGGAGTCGGGGCACATAAAAGAAAAGTTGGCAGATCCTGAAATGCAGTGCAAACGTGACTGAAGAGCCCTTACCAAAATAAGACCCTCTAAAAGATGATGCCCTGAAACTGTACAGGAAAAAAACAATCACACCTTTCCTGACATTTTCTTAGCAGGCAAGTATTCACATACATATGTTTCTTTATTTAAAAGTACCTGGACATTAAATGCCAGCAGGACCAGTAACTTCACTTTTCAACAAGCACCTCTATTCCTCTCCACTCCCCTACCTCTGATGACAAAGCATTCAAGCTCCTCCATGGAATTCTTTAGCCACTCAGTTAACTCTAAGATAGATACCAACTTATTCTCAACTCCATACATGACTGAGAATGTCAAAGACAAACATCACAATTTTCTGTGCAAGTGCTCCACTCTCCCTCAGCGTGAAGAACAAAAGATGTGTGTAAGAGTTTCTTGTCCCATATTGTTACACACACGCAAGCACCCACCAGCTCAAGAAATAAAGCAGCATATCTGTTTCGCCCACGTCATTTGCTTTTGGGCCAATTTATGAAACATTCCACACCCTTTCCTGAGGTTCCGTGTAATAAGGGATAGAGTTACGGAGCCAAGCTGCCTTACTAACTAGCTGCGTGACCTTGGGAAAGTTACTTGACTGATCTCTGTCTCTATCTTGGTTACCTCACAGATAAAATGAAGATGACCAGAGGTGACCACAGTACCTACTTTTTCAAGTTGCCGTAAGGATTAGATGAGCTAGTAACACAAAGCCATTAGCACCACACCAGTCAAAAAGAAACCAGTGTAACTTTATGAATAGCAAATCCCACAGAATGCTGCTGCTATCACTGCAGTTTCTCCTTTCTCTCCATCCACATCACAAATTCCTTAGAAAAAGGAATTTATTATAGAAGACTGAGGTTTGTTTTGTGTTTTCCACAGCAAGGAAAATAATTAACTCCAAGAATATTTACTGAGTGCCAACTATACTAGTAGCAATGTATGAGGAATGGGAATTATAAAGATGAGTAAGACATAATCCTCAAGATATTTAAAACCAGAGGAAGACACATTAATAGGTTTAAGGGATTTGGTTGCCTTCTAATCATGAAACAAATACTTATGATGCAGTATTAAAATCAGGTGAGAATGAATTACAGCACAGAAGAAAGAACAAACTGCTGAGACTGAGACTGTGAAATCCTTGAAGGATGAACAGGTTACTCAGTAAAGAGCAGAAGAAGGCCATTTAGAGGCAAGGGAAAGAGTATATGCATACACACATTGCTGAAAAAGTTCATGGCATGTTGTAGTAAACAGGCACCATCTAGTGTAACTGGAGCACTTACAAAATGAGAATGTAGACTGCAGCCCTATTATAATGCGACTTGTACACAATATTAAGCACTTTAAACTTTTCTCCATGGGGCAACGGATAGTCACTGATGGCTTTGAACACTGTGAAAATTATAATCCATCTTTGTTTTAGGAAAAAAAAATTAGAAAGTAATTTACATAGTATTATGAAGCAGTAGAAAACAAGAAGACTATAGGCAGGGAAATCAGTCTGAAGGTAACTATTGTCATCTAAAAAACAGGTAATAAGGATTTGACCTAGAATTGTGAGAACTTGGATTTGAAAGACACTTCGAAGGGGAAAGGCATGGTTTTGAGGCTGGCTCTTGGCCAGGAAAAAGAAGAGGAAAGAGTAAGACTCTTGGTTCTCACTGGATGATGATACCTGGCACCGCATAGAGCAGTTAGTGTGTGCTCCATAAATATGTCAGATGGAATCAAATTTTTATAACTTGATAAAGAAATTAACTTGGATTGGGCCAGGTAGAGAATTACAAAGCATTCACATGTCCAAAACAACCATACCCTTAAAATAAAAGTGGAAGAAGAACAAAATTAACCGAAAGATTAAATACTAGTGGATAGAAAAAAACCACAGAATTATTTTTAAGGGGAAAAATCAAACCAAGACATCAGAATTTTTCCCTAAAGTATATTTTATAGAACATTAGTCCCAAAATACATACCATAATAAAACAGATCCAAGGTCAAAATACATTTGGAAAATGTCACCTGCCATAATCACCCTCACATACGTACCACAAACACTAGCATCTAAAATACTCTGAAAAGTTCAATAATTTAAAAAATTTAACTTTACTGAAGACAGAGTTTCTCAAACTTTTGACCACAAAACATTACCAAATCTTCCACAGAACCAGTGTCCCTAAGAATATACTGGAGAAGCTATGGCTTTGCAAAAAGTTCTCCAAATAATCAGACTTTCAATTAAATCAGAAAGAAGATTACAAAGTGTGGAAACACAAAAATACAAACCTTCAGGTGAAGTTTTTGAAGAATCCTAGTGAGCAACCGTGGAAATCTTCCTATATCTATTGCATTGATCAGTGACACTGCTTTCTTCATGCTAAAGAAAATTATAAAACAAAGTTTAAAATGAGCTTTCCAAGTTGAACTGTACTTTCTATAGTTGTCTACAAGTTTTCATTCCAACAACTCTGATTGCTATATGGTAAATCTGAATGAAATAAAGGAAAACAGATGACAGCCAGCAAAAAGGGCAGGGCAACCTGAACATTTCCAAAAAGATGCCCCCAAAATTACTTCTGCTGAAAAGGTCCATTTGGCAAATTTTCTCTTGCTTTTGGGCAAACCAAACTACTAGGGAAAGCTTGTACTCTGCAGGGGAAGAGCATTAATCTAGTAGAGTGTTTATATAACCACTTAACCCAAAAACCGAACTCTGAAAGTGGTGGGAGGAGAGGAATAGCAATTATGGCAATTACACCAAAAACATAAAGAATACTGCAAGGCAAGTAACTTTTCAAATACTATGTACAAAAACATTTGGGGCCACTAAGGACACAGTTATTTTAAAACCCTCTTTCGATTGTAATAATCAACTTTATTATTACAATAATAATCAATTTTGAGATAAGGTCTCACTCTGTCACCCAGGCCGGAGTGCAGTGGCACGATCTCAGTTCACTACAGCCTCTGTCTCCTGGGTTCTAGGAATCCTCGTGCCTCAGCCTCCCAAGTAGCTAGAACTACATGCACAGGCCACAAAGCTGGCTAATTTTTGTATTTGTTGTAGAAATGGGGTTTCGCCCTGTTGCCCAGGCTGGTCTCTAACTCCTGAGCTCAATCAGTCCTGCGGTGGCTCACGCCTATAATCCCAGCACTTTGCAAGGCCAGGGAGGACGTATCACCTGAAGCCAGGAGTTCCAGACCAGCCTAGCCAACATGGTGAAACTCCATCTTTACTAAAAATACAAAAAATTAGCTGGGCATGGCAGTGGGCGCCTGTAATCCCAGCTACTTGGGAGGCTGAGGGAGGAGAATCGCTTGAACACAAGAGGGGGAAGCTGCAGTGAGCCAAGATGGCGCCATTGCCCTCCAGCCTGCACAACAAGAGGGAAACACCTTCTCAGGAAAAAAAAAAAAAGAGAGACATCTGCCCGCCTCAGCCTCCCAAAGTGCTGGGATTACAGGTATGAGCCACAGTACCTGTCCTGTAATAATCAACTTTAAATGATGTGATGAGAACAATTCTTTACTGCACCATATTGGATACTGTTTACTGATGTAGCAGTGTTCCCCAAGACATTGGTATGAGGAAAGAAACTGGCAATCAGAACCAAAGTGAGGCAGGAAAATAGGGTCGGGAGGCTGGGAACATAAGGCTGATTCACACTTCAGCTATGACACGAAATGTCCTCCATATAGGGCATAGGCGGAGTAAATGACTTTGTAACTTTACTTCATCCTCTTCATTTACATAGGGAGTACACCAAGTAACCAATAGAGGTTATTTAAATTCCCAAAAATTCTGTAGGGGCCCTTCAGCCCCTATGCTCAGGAAGTTTCCACACTGTGGAGTGTAGCTTCATTTTCAATAAATTTCTTCATTCTTTCCTCGCTTTGTTTGTGCGTCTTCTCCAATTCTTTGTTCACGATGCCAAGAGCCTGGACACCCTCCACTGCTAACAAAAGGAATCCAGGAAGAAGGAAAAACTTTAAAATAACTCTTTTCTTCTGGAAGATTCCTGCCCAACCCAAGCACAAAGAAACTACGTCCGAATACTATTTTGCCTATATATATATACTTCAGTACTTTTTCTGTATCCACACACCACCTGCACTATTACTTATTTTTTTCACAAATTAAGTCTTTTTTTACTTAAATAATGTTAAAGGGGAACTTTATGTCACCACCATGGACAACCAGCTTTATCTACCATAAGTAGAAATTAACTAAAAATTTGTTTAAAATGCAAACAAAAGCAAATGCTACCAAAGCCAGGCTAGATTCTGTTATCAATCAAAAATTCGGTCCCATATTCGATGCTGATTTAAAAGGGGTATTAACACATGTTGGTCCAGCACCAGCGCGAGCCTTTCTCACCACAGGGTCCGACCGGGAACTGAAATCGGAAAGGGAATGTCGTCCCACAGGCTTCGGCAGCCTCCGGGAACTTCTGTCACCAAACTCCGCAAACAGTGACGCAGACCCCATGCTTGCGGACCGCACGCTTCCTGCCAAGCGCACTGTGAGCCCCACAGGCGGACCACCGTGAAGGAAGAGGCGCCACAGGGAGGGCCCCACGCACTCCGCGGACCCAGCGTCGCGACCTCGGCAGCCCACCCCACCCAACCGGGTCCGCCGCGGCGGCCAGGCGGCGGGCGGCAAGGTCAGCCTTGTGCGAGCCTGATCCGCGCCTTCCTGGGCGCGGCTACGGCAGGAGTTTAGCGGATCAGCTACCTGGGGCTTTCCCGTAGGATCAGCGCCGCCGGCACCGCCATCCTCGACTTGCTCGCACGGCCGCCGTCTGTCAGCTGCGCCGAAGCCAGCCAATGGCGGCCGCGGCGGACGGAAAGCCGGAAGGCCCAAGCCGCGCAGGGGCCGCGTTAGCGCTCTGGGGCTCCTGCGACCCCGGCACCCGGAGACCTGTCCCGCAGTCCTGGAGGGCGGGGAGGGCGGCCCGGTTGTCCTCCCGACACTACAATCGTGTTGGACTTAAGTCCGTGCTTATATATGTCTTTATATTTATGTATTCTATATGTGTGTACATACGTGGACAGGGGGGTGTGTATGTGTGTATTTAATAGGGCAGGTTTAAGCAAGTCCATGTACAGACCTGGATAGATATGTGTGTGTATGTATGTGCATATATATATATATGTTATTTTTAATAGGGCAGGTTTAAGCAAGCCCATGTGTACATACTTGGATACGTGGTGTGTGCGTGTGTGGGTATATTTTTTGACTAGGGCAGGTTTAAGTGAGCCTGTGTGTACATACTTGGATAGGTAATGTGTGGGTATTTTTTTTTTTCCTGCGTTTGGCCTGCGGAGAGGCAGGCGGTTGAGCCAGCTCCCCTGAGCCTGCCCAGGAAACTGCGCATCACCCCTCAGGAAAGGTGGTGCCTCCAGTTCCACCCTAAGCACCGTGCCATCAACCCCTCCTGTATCTGCATCTGCAGGGCTTGTAGTATGTACGTTCAGTTCCTTCAGCAACGTTCAATGAATGAGCGCCTACAGTGTACCAAGCGCTGTTCTAGGCACGGGAGATACAAAAGGCCAAGATTCCTGCTCTCGGCGTTTGCCAGCAGTCTAAATGGACAAGTATTTGTTGCACCCTTCTTTAGAGTCTGACACTGCAGAGTAGGGGAGATGAATCGCTGCAGTGAGTGATGTCAAGGACCTCATCCAAGACTAGGGAGACACCATGTTTGCATAAATACCTTGGTCTGCCTTTGAGAAAAACATGGAGCGAGATAAAGGAATTCAGATGTGGGAGCAGTGAAAGGCATCGGAGGTAAGATCAGGAAAAGCTTCCTAGGGCAGGTGGCAAATGCGGTGGGTCTGCAGAGATGTGGAGGTGTGGAGGATGAGGCAGCGCGTTTCAGGTCAGTAGAGTAGAAGGGCAGTTTGACGTTTGAAGAACAGGAATTTAGACTAGAAAAAGCCTTTAATGACTGGTTGTGGCATGTGCACTTAATCTGGTGAGAAATGGGTAGCCATTAAATGTTTTTGCTATCCATTAAATGTTTTGAAACAAAGAAATTTTGCAATGGGAGTTGGTTTTTTGAAGGTTGCTGTCAGCAGAATGATGATTGGAATGGAGAGGTAAGCAGGAGAGCTACCTGGAAACTACTGCAATAATCTATGGAAAGCAATAAAATCCTGTGGTACTAAAAAGGCATTGGTGAATTAAAAGATAGTGGATGGATTAGTTACATTTCAGCAGTAGAATATTCAAGAGCTGCCAAAAAATTGAATTTAATTTTCCTTCCTAATTATGTTTTACTTAAATTATTATTTAAATTAGTTGGCATTCCTGGAGCAGCCCAAGAACAACCTAACTGAAAGGAGAAACCAGATTGCAAATTAAATGTGAATAATCTCCACATGGATAATTGAGTCAATTATACAATGTGTTGAACACATACAAATACATTTAGTTCCACAACACTCTACAGTCCCCAATGTATGCATATCTGAAAAAGATGTATGTGAATCTACATAAATTATAGGTCTCTGATCCAAACACAGATGACCTCATCTGCAACTTAAAAGGGTCCCAGTTCCCTCGTTCTTTGAATCATTTCCCTTTTGTCTTGATTCCTTTCCTGAAGTAGAACCACTAACCAACTAAAACTGTTTCAAATCCCTAATGAAGTTCACCCTCTGATTGCCTTAAAAATATACAGCCAGGATTTTGAGCAAAAGAGCATCAAGATGGCTCAAATCCCAAATCCATGTAACCTTGGACAAAGTACTTAACCTCAACAAATTTCTCATTTTCAATCTGTAATGGGGATGAGAACAATGTCTGTTCCTCCAGATCTTAATGCGATTTAAATAATGTGATACATATGTAAAAGAAATACTCTACCCTCCTTAGAAAACAAACCCAGACCTCTAAGGTTTTCATAAAAGCAAGTCTCCAGTAGACACAGAGGCCACTTACTCTAATTCTCTTCATTTTCAATGATGGGCTGATTACTACTTATTACCACGTATTTCTATATAGGTGTGATGCTGTGAATAGTTTCACACCTCAAATGAGAACCTCACCCAAGACATTTCTGCATTCTCTGGAGTATAGGCATCTATGTCCATGAAAAGTCCTTTTAGTTGTCTGCTATTATTGTGTGGGAGTCTTAAGTCTCTTCGTAGGCTCTTCAAGAACTTGCTTTAGAATGTGGGTGCTCCTATATTGGGTGCATATATATTTAGGATAGTTAGCTCTTCTTGTTGCCTTGATCCCTTTACCATTATGTAATGCCCTTCTTTGTCTTTTTTGATCTTTGTTGGTTTAAAGTCTGTTTTATTAGAGACTAGGATTGCAACCTTGGCTTCTTTTTGCTTTCCATTTGCTTGGTAAATATTTTTCCATCCCTTTATTTTGAGCCTATGTGTGTCTTTGCACGTGAGATGGGTCTCCTGAATACAGCACACCGATAGGTCTTGATTCTTTACCCAACTTGCCAGTCTGTGTGTTTTAATTGGGGCATTTAGTCCATTTACATTTAAGGTTAATATTGTTATGTCTGAATTTGATCCTGTCATGTGATACTAGCTGGCTATTTTGCCCATTAGTTGATGCAGTTTCTTCATAGTCTCGATGGTCTTTACATTTTGGTATGCTTTTGCAATGGCTGGTACTGGTTGTTCCTTTCCATGTTTAGTGCTTCCTTCAGGAGCTCTTATGAGGCAACCTGGTGGTGACAAAATCCCTCAGCATTTGCTTGTCTGTAAAGGATTTTATTTCTCCTTCCCTTATGAGGCTTAGTGTGGCTGGATATGAAATTCTGGGTTGAAAATTCTTTTCTTTAAGAAATTGGCCCCCGCTCTCTTCTGGTTTGTAGGGTTTCTGCAGAGAGATCTGCTGTTAGTCTGATGGGCTTCCCTTTGTGGGTAAGCTGACCTTTCTCTCTGGCTGCCCTTAAAATGTTTTCCTTCATTTCAGCCTTGGTGAATCTGACGATTATGTGTCTTGGGGTTGCTCTTCTCGATGAGTATCTTTGTGGTGTTCTCTGTATTTCCTGAACTTGAATGTTGGCCTGCCTTGCTAGGTTGGAGAAGTTCTCCTGGATAATATCCTGAAGAGTGTTTTCCAACTTGGTTCCATTCTCCCCAACACTTTCAGGCACACCAATCAAACATAGGTTTGGTCTTTTCATAGTCCCATATTTCTTGGAGGCTTTGTTCGTTCCTTTTCACTCTTTTTTCTCTAATCTTGTCTTAATGCTTTATTTCATTAAGTTGATTTCCAATCTTGGATATCCTTTCTCCCATTTGATTGATACAGCTACTGATACTTGTGTATGCTTCACAAAATTATCTTGCTGTGTTTTTCAGTTCCATCAGGTCATTTATGTTCTTCTCGAAACTTGTTATTCTAGGTAACAGTTCCTGTAACATTTTATCAAGGTTCTTAGCTTCCTTGCGTTGGGTGGAACATGCTCCTTTAGCTCAGAGGAGTTTGTTATTACCCACCTTCTGAAGCCTACTTCTGTCAATTTGTCTAACTCATTCTCCAACCAGTTTTTTCCCTTGCTGGTGAGGACTTGTGATCCTTTGAATGAGAAGAGGCATTCTGGTTTTTGGAATTTTCAGCCTTTCTGCACTGGTTTTTTCTCACCTTCGTGGATTTATCTACCTTTGGTCTTTGATGTTGACCTTCAGGTGGGGTTTTTGCATAGGTGTCCTTTTTGTTGATGTTGATGCCATTGTTTTTTGTTTGTTAGTTTTCCTTCTAACAGACCCCTCTTCTGCAGGTCTGCTGGAGTTTTCTGGAGGTCCACTCCAGATGCTGTTTGCCTGGGTATCACCAGCAGAAGCTGCAGAACAGCAAAGACTGCTGCCCGCCCCTTCCTGTAGAAACTTTGTCCCAGAGGGTACCCACCAGATGGCAGCTGGAGGTGTCTGTCCACCCTGCTGGGAGGTGTCTCCCAGTCAGGAGGCACGGGGGTCAGGGACCCACTTGAGGAGGCCGTCTGTCCCTTAGCAGAGCTCAAGTGCTGTACTGGGAGATCCACTGCTCTCTTCAGAGCCAGCAGGCAGGAATGTTTCAAGTCAGCTGAAGCGGCACTCACAGCCACCCCTTTCCCCAGGTGCTCTGTCCCAGGGAGGTGGGGGTTTTATCTATAAGCCCCTGACTGGGGCTGCTGCCTTTCTTTCAGAGATGCCCTGCCCAGAAAGGAGGAATCTAGAGAGGCAGTCTGGCTACAGTGGGTTTGCACCCAGTTGGAACTTCCGGAGGCTTTGTTTACACTGAGGGGAAAACCGCCTACTCAAGTCTGAGTAATGGCGGACGCCCCTCTGCCCACCAAGCTCAAGCATCCCAGGTCGACTTCAGACTGCTGTGCTAGTAGTCAGAATTTCAAGTCAGTGGACCTTAGCTTGCTGGACTCCATGGGGGTGGGATCCACTGAGCTAGACCACTTGGCTCCCTGGCTTCAGCCCCCTTTCCAGGGGAATAAACAGTTCTGTCTCGCTGGTATTCCAGGCGCCACTGGAGTACAAAAAAACTCCTACAGCTAGCGTGGTATCTGCCCAAATGGCCTCCCAATTTTGTGCTTGAAACCCAGGGACCTGGTGGTGTAGGCACCCAAGGGAATCTCGTAGTCTGCAGGTTGTGATGACCCTGGGAAAACAGTAGTATCTGGGCCGGATGGCACCATCCCTCATGGCACCGTCCCTCTTGGCTTCCCTTGTCTAGGGAAGGGAGTTCCCTGGCCCCTTACGCTTCCGGGATGAGACAATGCCCCACCCTGCTTCTGCTCACCTTCTGTGGGCTGCACCCACTGTCTAACTAGTCCCAATGAGATGAACCAGGTACCTCAGTTGGAAATGCAGAAACCACCACTTTCTGCGTTGGTCTGGCCGGGAGCTGCATACTGGAGCTGTTATTCGGCCATCTTGCCAGCCAAGTAAAATATCCATTGCAAACTTTTATGAAGTCTGCCTTTTATTACATTCTGTATTAGCCTGACTTTTCTAGAAAATAAGCCTAGTTATTATACATGCTCAATTGGGAACTATAATTGCAAGGGAGTAGGAATGCAGGCAAAAGGAAACTAAGGAAAGGTAGGGAGAAAGCAAATACAGGGTGGCATGTTATCGAACTGGTTACAGCTTCGAAACCTAGCTTATTTCTCAGTACTCTGGGATATTTCCAGAGAGGCTATTCAGAATCGCTGTGTCTCAGAACAACATGGAGTTGGAGTGGAAGAAAGAAATGGAACTCTTTTCAATTTTTTCTTTCTTCATCAAAATCTGTCCTATAACTCATGCTCCTGCATTTCCAGGATATGTCACCTGGTGCCTCTAGGCAGCCCCACTGGAAAATTCAGAGCTTCCATGGGCCCAGTAGAATAGGAACTGAGTCCTGAAGCTATAGCAGAAGAGGAACCCGTGGTTCAATCCCTGCCCATGGCCCCTTCTCGATCCCCCCCCTCTGCCCTGCCAAGGGTGGCAGTGAGTGACAGGGGCTTTAAACCATGGGACTGTCAAGAGTTTCCAGGGGCCGTTTTGTCAGGAAAGTAGAACAACATGCTGAAGCCTTGGAAACAAGTGGGGCTGAACTTACCTGGGGAGGGACATAACTTAGAGACAGTTGTAGCCTTTAGTGATGTCTCAAAACAAGAGTTGCTTGGGCCCTAACTGCTTCAGTCTTTATTATGCAGCTTTTTCAATTCATATTCACGTAATTTTCCCAAAGTACATCATGGCACAACTTGGAGTAAGGTCTGGTGTCAGCCCTCCCTGTATCGTGGAAGCTAACGCTTTCTCTGAGTGTGAGCTTTGTCCTGTTTGGAAGGGCTCCTTTGCGGCCTCTACCTGCGGCCCCACTGTGTTCTCCCCCTCCCCGCGTGAGGCATGATTTATATTTTTGACACCCAGTGAAGTGAAGCCAAGATCTGGGATGTTTTTCTCCCAGAAGTCTCCCCCAACCCTAAGGGAACTCTGAAGACAGCAGGGAGCCTCACCCAAATCTATCCTTCGACATTCCAGTCCCCAGTGCAAATGATGATCTTTGGAGGAAGAGTAACACCTATTCACCCACCAGAACCGTGTCCCCAGAAACCTAGTCCAGCTGAAATGATCTTTTAAGGAAGTTTTTGATATATATTCTCAAATAGGGGGATGCAGGCATTTTATTATGTACCTCAGATTGTTCTGGCAAAGGATTGGCCAACTATGTGACCCAGTTCTTTAACATTTTGAAAGCCTGAAGTCCTACAACTTATCCTGAGTTCATCAGATGCATCTAGCAAATGGACGTATAAAGGCAGGTGACTAAAACTATCTGCTACCCATGCCTGACTGCCAGACTGACTATAAAACACAAACTTCATATTCAACAGCTTTGTCACATTCACCTGCAGACACTGTTGGCCCAGTTTTCCTCTTTCCCACCCTGCACGCGATCTTCCTCTCATTATCATGACACACATGCAGTTTCTAGCCCTGTTTTTAGCTCTGCAGTCAGCACTTGCCTCATAGGTGTGAGAGAATCAATTGAAGTGGAACTGAAGAACAACAGCCTTCTAGATGGTAAACGTGTAATTGTTCATTTCACATTGTCTCCCCAGAGTCCTAGGGGGATAAAGTTTTTAAATTACATAATCTTTATTTTTGAGTTACATATGTAAATATTCCTGTTTAATGTGATACACATAGGGGATAAAGAATGCTTGAACATAATCTATTCTCTGAATATTTGCACAACAAGCTGTACTGCAGAAAGAAGCAAGAAATGGCCAGGCGCAGTGGTTCACGCCTGTAATCCCAGCACTTTGGGAGACCGAGGAGGGCAGATCATGAGGTCAAGAGATCGAGACCATCCTGGCCAACATGGTGAAACCTCATCTCTACAAAAATACAAAAATTAGCTGGGCATGGTGGTACGCGCCTGTAATCCCAGCTACTCAGGAGGCTAAGGCAGGAGAATTGCTTGAATCTGGGAGGAGGAGGTTGCAGTGAGCTGAGATCATGCCACTGCACTCCAGCCTGGTGACAGAGTGAGACTCTATCTCAAAAAAAAAAAAAAAACAGAAGCAAGAAACAGAGAATAGTATCCAGGTTGTAGGCCACATTTTCCCATAAAAACAATATTTATGTTCACCCACCCTTAACCAAATGGAGGGTGGGGAAGAGGATGAGAGGGAAACATTTATTAAAATGTAGCAAAAATACACTTTGTAATATATGAACAGATCCCCTCATAATGTGTTCTCAAACTTAAAGTTGAAAACCATCTCAAATTATCACTCATCCATTTTCATTTGCACCTAGTTTTCCCGTCTTACCTCCCAGAGGCCTGTGCCATTAACAGGACCGATATTTACACATAGGATGTGTGAAAGACAAAGTGCTTTCTTCAGTAATTTTCACCTGTGAGCACCATTTGAAAAGAATCAGTGGATATGTCAGAGCAAGGCAAGATTACAGACTGCCTTTTACTCCACAGCTAGTAAACAAAAAAAAGAGCAAACACCATAAATAGACAACAGGAAAAAGAAGTCGAATTATTAACAGCAAACAAAGAAGCATAAGTTCATGCTACACTTGAAAAATGATTTAATAGGCAGTATTAAATGTTAAATGCCAGTATTAAATGCCAGGCATGGTGACTCACACCTGTAATCCCAGGGCTTTGGGGAACTGAGGCAGGTGGATCACTTGAGGCCAGGCATTAGGGACCAGCCGGGGCAACATAGCGCTTGAGCTCTCATCTTAAAAAGCTAAATAAAATTAAAAGTTACCAGGCGTGGTGGCTGTCACCTCTAGTCCCAGCTACTCAGGAGGCTGAAGCGGGAGGATCATTTGAGCCCAGGAATTTGAGGTTACAGTGAGCTGTGATTGTGCACTCCAGCCTGGGCAACAAAGTGAAACCCTGACTTTTAAAAAAAGAAACGAAATCTTGAGAAATCATCTTTTATTCAAAAGAAAATATAAGAATCTCACTGAACCTAGCCTTAAATAATCTTTTTGAAAAAATTCCAAATCCATTTGAAAAATAGTGGTCTTGATTTTGTTCTGTGTACAACCTAAAGTACATACAAATGGCCAGCAGAGGGAGCCAAAACCATGCATGTATTTCATTTGTATATCATTTTTAGGAAAGTGGATTATTAAAAATTACAAAATGCAAATAACCTTCATGAGTCAAGAATATATGCAAAAATCATAGAAATCATATATTTAGTGCTACTCTATGCCAAGTACTGTATGGAAAATTCAAAGCTAGAATGGGATTCTAAATGTGAAGCAACTGAAAAAGCACTCCTTCCTCTCACTCTCTAGGCCTTTTTTGGGTTTTTGTTTTTTTCTTTTTTCTTTCTCTAGGACTTTTCTGTAGTAACTCCTGAAAAGCAAAATGAAGTGGGAACATTTTATGAGTTGTATGAACACTTTTTCATTTCCTATTGCTGAGAACACAATTGTTAGCAGTGTGTTGAAAAGAAACGGGAGGGCCTTAGTTCACACCTCTTAAATCAGACTCTAGGTATCTCTCAGGAAACAGAAGGAAATCATTTTTGTGGAAATTTGTTGACAAGGAATTTGCCGCAACTACACTATACATGTCTCTCCATTTTCTGGACAACAACTGCATTAGTTAAGGTGTTTCGTTTATAAGTAAGAGAATCCAACTCTGACCAACTCTGGCTAACTAAGGGGGGGGAAATAATTTACTGAAAGAATGCTGGTTAGTACTATCCTTTCAATAATTTATAAATATTTGGGGAAAATGGTTGATATTTTAAAATCACAATGAATGTATTTTGTATAACTTTATGTTCACAAATTTGAAAATTTATATAAAATAGATAACTTATAGAAAGATATATATGTAATATGTAATACATAAGAAAAATAGAAGAAAACAGAATATAACTATTTTTAAAAAGAATGTATTATTGACAACCTTTCTATTAAAAAAAAAAAGAGAGAGAGAGAAAGAAAACAACAAAAAAATCCCTTCAGGTCCAACTGGCCTCACTGGCAAGTTCCAATAAACATGTGAGGATGAACAGTTTCACCTGAAACAAAGACTTGTAGAGAAAAGAAAGTGGTCACCGTCTCCTTTTATGTGGCGAGCATCACCTTGACCTGAAAGCCCAACAAGGACTTCCATTTGCAGAAAAATAAGTAGACATGCTTTTTTTCTATTCTTCTCACTACATACAGTTACAAACTCTGGACATTATGAATAAAACAAATACAAGATGACTCTGAAAGGCAGAGAGAAGGAGGCAGACTGGCTAGGGACCTGGGACATGAGGAACGACAGAGCAGTAAGTACCCTGGGTTTCTTTTTACTTCATACATCCTTAGGTGTATGAAGACTGGGTAATGGAGATGTCAGCAATCCAGAAATGCCAATAGGCACAGATGGAAAAAGCCCCCAAAACCTTGGTCTCTGTAGCCAGAGAACCAAGAAATAGGCAGCCCAGCAAGAAAGAAAAGTTTTAAACAATAACCCCTCTATTCCACCAACAATCACAGAAGAAAACTGTGCCCTCACTCCCACCAGCAAAGGCTGAATAGGGAACCTGGACTTCCACCCTGGCTAGGCTGTAATGAAGTACCCCAACAACGGAACACATACTCACCAACATATATCATAACTCAACCTCTGAAAGCTGGAAAACAATCTTTTTTAAAGCAACCAGAGAGAAGCAATGCACTACTTCTGGGAAAAAACAATTCAAAAGGTTTCTCTTCAGAAACATTGGAAACTGGAAGAAAGTAGCAAAAAATGTTTTAAATGAGATCCCGAAAATCAAGAACGAGGCAAGGTTGTTTGCTCCGACAACTGCTATGAGAGTAATGGGAGGTCTCGCCAGAGTAATAATGAAGGAAGTGGACAGATAATGCATACACATTAGAAAGAAAGAAATAAAACTGTCCCTGTTTGCAGATGACAAATTCTATCTACATAGAAAATTCCAAAAAAATTTACAAAGATTTTTTTAAATCTATGAACAGCCTTCTAAAACTAACAAGGGACTTCAACAAAGTTGTAGGATACAAGATCAACATACAAACATCTATTTTATTTCTACATGCTATCAATAAACACTGAAATTTAAAATATGATACCATTTACAATCGTCGAGAAAAATGAGACACGTGGTTGTAAATCTAACAAAATACATATAAGACTTGTAAGCCAAAAACTATGAAATGATAATGGAAAAAACCTATAATGGAATATCGATGGAATGATAATGGAATAAATATAGGAAAGGACATGCTGTGTTCATGAACTGGAAGGGAGACTCAAGGTAATAGAGATGTCAGTTCTTCCCAAATTGACACACAGATTTAACACATTCCTATTTTAAAATGCTAGCAAGATTTTTTTTGTGGATATAGACAAGTTTAATCTAAAATGTATATGGAAAAGTAAATGAATTATAGTAGTTAAAACGATGTTTAAAAGAAAAACAAAATGGGGGGAATTATTTTACCTAATTTTAAAACTTGCAGTTGGCCCTTGAACAACAAGCTTGAACTGCCTGGGTCCACATATACACAGATTTTCTCCTGCCTCAGCCGTCCCTGAGACAGCAAAACCAACCCCTTCTCTTCATCCTCCTTCTCAGCCTACTCAATGTGAAGATGAGAAGGATGAAGACCTTTATGATGATCCACTTCCACGTAATGAACAGTAAATATATTTCCCCTTCATGACGATTTTCTTAACATTTTCTTCTCTTTAGCTTACTGTATTGTAAAAATACAGTCTGTAAATATGTAACATACAAAATATGCATTGGTACCCCAACCTTTGCACTGTTCAAGGGCCAACTGTATTATGTATCTGCCATCACAAACACTATGTGGTATTGTCAGATGCATAAATGCATAGATCAGTGTAACAGTCTAGAGGACCCAGAAATAGTCCAGCACAAGTATGACCACCTGACTTTTCACAACAATGCAAAACAATTCAGTGGAGGAAGGATAGTCTTTTCAATAAGTGGTGCCGAAAAACAGTTGGATATCCATAGGCAAAAAGGAACCTCGACCTAAACCTCGCATCTCACATCTCATACAAAAATTAACTCCAAATGGATCACATAAAACCTTTAGAAGATAATATAGGAGAAGATCTTTGGTAATGAGGGCTTGGATAAGAGTTCTTAGACGTAACACCAAAAGCACAATCTGTAAAAGACAAAAATTTATAAATTAAACTTCATTAGAATTAAAACTATTGCTCTGTGAAAGACCTTATTAGGAGGATGAAAACAAGCTGTAGAGAGAAAAATGTTTGCAAACATGTATCTCACAAAGAACATGTAGCTAGAATATATAAAAAATTCTCAGAACACAGTATTAAAAACATCAAATAATCTAGTTAGAAAATGGGCAAAAGATATGAAGAAACATTTCATTCTGATTACATACAGATAGCAAATTAACACATGAAAGTGTCAGCCATTAGGGAAATGCAAAGTAAGACCACAATGAGATATCACGAATTACCAATCCAAATGGTTAAAATAAAAAATAGTAATACTACTAATTGCTGGTGAGGATTAGAATAAGTGGATCCCTCATACATTGCTGGTGGGAATGCAAAAGGGTACAGCCACTCTGGAAAACATTTTGGCAGTTTGGGTGTCACGCTGTTGCCCAGGCTGGAGTACAGTGGCACAAACACGGCTCACCACAGCCTTGACCTCCTGGGCTCAAGCGATCTTCCCACTTCAGCCTCCCGAGTATCTGGGACTACAGGCATGCACCACCAGGCCCAGTAAATTTTTTAGTTTCATTTTTAGTAGAGACAAGATCTCACTATGTTGCCCAGAATGGTCTCAAAATTCTGGGCTCAAGAGATCTTCTCACCTCAGCCTCCCAAAGTGCTGGGATTACAGGTGTGAGCCACCACGCTTGGCCTCAACTTCCTTAATGTGCCTAAAAGGCCTCCCCTGATATGAGTACTCTCTGCTCTGCAGAGGTTTCTCATGCTTTCCCCTCCACCTACCCCGGCTTCTTCTAGTGTCTGGAACATGCTCTACCCTTTCCTGCCACAGACGCTTCAACATGCTCTTTATTCTGCCAAAAACATTCTCCCCCACCCCCATCTTCTCTGTGACTTTTTTCTCACTTTTCAAGCCCTGGAACTGTGATCACTCCTTTAGGAAAGACTTCTGCGACCACCCATGTAGAGATGTCTTTAATAACTCCTCTCACCCATTACTCTTTTCACAGTCATTTGTGTCATGAAATTATTATTCGATGTCTCCCTCCCCACATGACTATTCTGTAAAAGTCTGTAAGAGTAGAGACCATGTTTGAGCATTTTTTCCCTTATCCATTGTATCCTTAGCACCTAGTAAAGTGTCTGGCATATAAGAGGTGCTTGGTAAATGAATGAATAAATGAATAATGGGTCACTAAGTAATGTATCTATTAAGTGCACTATGCTATTGATTGCACTATTGAAGGAAAAACAAACTCATTCACTGATCTCGCTGAATTTATTGTATCTAACCTAAGCTTTGGCCAGCTTAAAAATAATATACAGACAGCCATACAATAGTGAGGAAAAAATAATCTGTTAAAACTACAAATTACAAACACAAAAGAAACATTTTTCAAATTGAATATGCGTCTTAATACATTGTTTATTAGACATGAATAGTAATAAGAATGTCATTTCCTTTCCACAGAGTGAAGAAAAATACAGAATTTTAGGAATCTGTGAACATTAAAACGAATATTCTAAGTCCAGGATTAAAATATAGGTTCTTAAAAGGAAAAAGTAGTAGAAAAACTGTGTATGTTAAATCATATATATAGACTATTGTCCTAAGTAACCTCAAAACCATCTTCTGCTGTTACAGACATCAGAAGAATGATGTTTCATTCAGAAAGGAGAATGCTTTTGGCAGAGTAAAGAGCGTGTTGAAGGGTCTGTGGCAGGAAAGGGTAGAGCATGTTCCAGAGCATGTAAAGAATGTTACAGAGAATGAAGGAAAAAAGAAAAAGGAGTCAAAAGAGAGAGGACACATAGGGATTTCTATTACTTATTTATTTATTTATTTATTTTGAGACGGAGTCTCGCTCTATCGCCCAGGCTGGAGTGCAGTGGCCGGATCTCAGCTCACTGCAAGTCCCGCCTCCCGGGTTCATGCCATTCTCCTGCCTCAGCCTCCCGAGTAGCTGGGACTACAGGTGCCGCCACCTCGCCTGGCTAATTTTTTTTTTTTTGTATTTTTTAATAGAGACGGGGTTTCACCGTGTTAGCCAGGATGGTCTCGATCTCCTGACCTCATGATCCGCCCGTCTCGGCCTCCCAAAGTGCTGGGATTACAGGCTTGAGCCACCGCACCCGGCCTGGGATTTTTAAAAAGTATTTTATACAATAATATGAACTAACCTAAAGCACACAATGTCTAACACAAAGTAAATGTCAATACATGCTCTACCGTTAAGTAGCAAATGTCCCTGCATGGCCAAACACTGAAACCTTGCATGTGTAAATGTTTAAAAACGTCCAAAGCGTTCATTACATAACTACCATCTATGACACCCACAGACTATCCAAAATGGCATTGTTCACTTTTATAAAAATAGAGGTTAAATGATTTTTCTGTGAGTTAGCATCCCAACATCTATACCTGCAATGGATCCAAGACGTTGTGTCTTGGGTGGGGGTAGCTGGAAGGGGAGGTACAGAAGGATTATCTCAGACAGTGTTCAGATATTCTTTAACTCTTACAAATTACACTCAAAGTTGTCACACAAATTGACGTGATATGGCATTCTAGTCCAAAATCCTTGCATAAATGGGCACAGGATAATTTGTCTAAATCCTTTCATATGTACTGGTTTAATTTAAACAACCTTTTGTAAAATAGGTTTCCTTTCATTTTATACATATTCATGAAGACATGCTGTCAGCATTGAAAGATAGCCCAGCAGAATAAAGTCCTATCACACTGACAAGACAATTTCCTTGGGTAATGTAATCAGATAGTACAGCTGCATTCCTTGTCAATCTGAATTTAGTTCAAATAGCTAAAGAGCTTTATTCACTTCGTAATAAAAATTATACACTTATACACTTGCAAAATACATTTCTGACAATTCACGTAACTTTATTTTTGTAATAATTATTTATTGCAAGAGACTTTTAAAATATACATTGAAATGGCATTAGATCAAGATGAAATAACCTGATTTCTGAAAGTGTACTTCATCAAATGTACCAGGCTTCCATAATAGCAGTATTAGGCTGTCTGCTTAGTTAATTATGCAGGTTTTTACCTTATTTTTGGCCTTACTTGGAAAATTTACCAACATAATTTTTCAACACACTTTTTAAGCCAGATCATTTTAAACGAGATTCCTTTATCTAATCCTTAAGACTGAGTGACAAGAGGAGACAGAAAGGAAGGAGGCTTTAAGCCAGGCACAGTGGCTCAAGCCTGTAATCCCAGCACTTTGGGAGGCCGAGGCGGGCAGATCACGAGGTCAGAAGATCGAGACCATCCTGGCTAACCCGGTGAAACCCCGTCTCTACTAAAAAATACAAAAAACTAGCCGGGCGAGGTGGTGGGCGCCTGTAGTCCCAGCTACTCGGGAGGCTGAGGCAGGAGAATGGCGTAAACCCGGGAGGCGGAGCTTGCAGTGAGCTGAGATCCGGCCACTGCACTCCAGCCTGGGCGATAGAGTGAGACTCCGTCTCAAAAAAAAAAAAAAAAAAGGAAGGAGGCTTTAACGCTAATTTGCCTAGGATTATTTTTTAGCATGAAAATTGGACAACTGATGATACAGGGCCGTGTTTCTCAGATGTATCAGATCGTGAAACTTAACTACGATGCTTGTTTAAAATTATGGAATCCCAGGTCTCGTTCCTACAGGTTCTGATTCCTGAAGTTTGAGATGGGTCTTAGGAATGTGTATTATATTAAAAGCACTTAATGAGTGCAGTGTAGGAAATACATGGCATCATTGAAAGAACTCTGACCTAGTCTTAGCGTTCAAAACCCCAGGGCTGCCAGTTCTTCTGTGTGTGCTTACCTGAGTCATGTAATCTCACTGGGTCTAAATCTCCTCAGCTGCAAAGGTACAAAAACAACAAAAAACAAAAAGAGTTTAGCCTTAGTCCACAAACCCCAAGAAGACAGGAGCCAGGCAGATTTTGTTCACTGCCTGACGCTCTGCACCCAGCCTGCTGCCTGTCACAGAGCAGTCTCTGTCAGTATCTGTCAACTAATTCACTACATGGATGAGCTGCAAGGCTCTTTTTGGCTCTAAGATTATATGATTTTAAAATGAAGAAGGAATACATGCATTTGCCCTGCCAATTACAAAATAATAATTATTCTCAAAAGTAAAACAAGATATAAACTGAAAAAGGCCCTGCTTGTTTTTACTGGTTTCCGCGCTGCACATTTCTGGTGAGCATTTCAAAGGATGTGAGTTGAGTAATTTGATTTTACATCTTCCTTACTGGACTGTGACTGTTAAAGGTAATGCAATTCATTACCGTGTTAACACAGTGTTTAGTTCACAGTGTATGCTCAGTAAAAGTAAGTGCAATCTGGAAAACCCAGTATATTCTACGGAGAATGATGCAGAAGAATTTAAGTTCTTTTGCTCCGTGGACAGGTGTCCTGTAGTCACACCATTACTTTTAGGACTTTGCTTATTTTAGTCCTGAAGCATACGTTAAGCAACAAATCCAGAATTGTCAGAAATGTTCCCTGGCACAAGTAGATTGTGCAGAAGTGAGTGCTAAAAACTGATTACGAAGGAAAAATAAATCCTGAAAACTCTATTTATAAAAGGCTGGTCACGGTTGCTCACACCTCTAATCCCAGCACTTTGGGAGGTGAGGCGAGCTGATCACTTGAGGTCAGGAGTTTGAGACCAGCCTGGTCAACATAGTGAATGAAACTCCATCTCTAATAAAAATACAAAAATTAACCAGGCGTGGTGGTGCAAACCTGTAATCCCAGCCACTTGAGAGGCTGAGGCAGTGAACCGAGACTGCGCTACTGCTCTGCAGCCTGGGTGACAAAGGGAAACTCCATCTAAAAAAAAAAAAAAGAAGAAGAAGAAACAACAACAAAAATACCCCTCTATTTATAATATTTCAAATTTATTTTAAAACTTAAATGCTCTTACTTTTAAATTTTTATTACATTACTTTATTTAAATACTTCCAGCTTTGTACCATAGCAGTATCATAGTCAATGAGGTTTAAATACTTCCTTACATTATGTATCTAAAATAATTTAGAGAAGTGGTTCTCAAAGTGTGGTCCCCACATCAGCAGCATCAACATCACCTGGGAACATGGAACACATGATTGAGCTCTGTCCCAGATTCTGAGTGTGGGGCCACAAAAATTTATGTTTTGACAAGTCTTCCAGGCAATTCTGATGAATGAGAACCACTGACTTAAGGTTAAAAGAAGACTGTCATAAAATAAATGAATTCAAAGAAAGCTGAATTCAATTTTTATAGCTCTGATAATGTATCAAAATTGAAAAGACCACATCACGTATCTAGTCAATTGATTATCAACAGACTCAATTAGCAAACATATAGAAAATCATTTTTATATAACTTGTTTCCTCTCTATGAAAAAAATCCTGAGATACTATTTCTGAAATCAAAAACATGTAAACGCCTGGCTTTTAGGATATTAAATTCCTGACTTCTCAATTTTACAAGTACAATGCAAATTTTTAATGATTAAAAATACTACCAAGTATTACTAAATTTCATTTTTATTTTATTAAAACATGAACAATAAAAAATGACACTATGGGTATACAGTGCAAAGTCACAGGTTTTTTTTTAAATCCAAATGGCAATTCTGATTTACAGCTAGTGATGTATAAGATTCTAAGGATAACTAGATATTATAAATTTAAGATTCTATGTTTCATGTAAGAAAAGCTCTCAGCCACAGAGTTTTGAAAATCTTAAAGCTACATTTTCTCAGATATCAGCAAAGAGGGAAGAGAGTTTTAATTTGAAGGCAGAGTAGAGATGAGGGTGCTGATGAGAAATGCTGATCCCTCCATTGTTACATTCTTCAGTCGTAAGTTAAGGAACTTGAAACTTGTTGACACAGTTAAGAAGGTTACAGAATTATTGCCCATTCTACATTGTTCTGGGGCTTGACAGAACATGAGTCTTCAGTATGTTTTTTTCAATATTTCCCCCAAGCCCTAAAATTCACCCAAGAGAAAGAGGTTGACTTAAATGTGTAAGAAGAAGAAACAAATCATTCCATATGCAAGAACACCTAGTCAGGAACATTAAACGGCAGCATGCTGATGACCTCTCCAGACTCGGTGACGATGGCATCGTAAACCCACCGTCGGCTGCAGCGGCACTCGGGCCCACACTTGCTGGAGTTACACTTGGGGCATGGGTAGAAGCAGCCCAGGCAGTTCTTCTCTAGACAATCACACAGGTCAACATTATTACAGAGGAGTCTGCCACTTTTGTCGTACTTCCTCCTTACTCTACAAAGAAAAAGCATGACATTAACATGACAGTGCAATCATCCTCAACACTGAGAATAAACGAGTGTACAGTAAACATCATACCCGTGGCTATTTTACCCTGAGCCAGAACTCCAGAGACTGCCAGAAACGCCGGCACGCTGGGCCAGAACTCCAGAGATTACCAGAAATGCCGGCACGCTGGGCCAGAACTCCGGAGATTACCAGAAACACTGGTACGCTGGACCAGAATTCCAGAGATTACCAGAAACACTCCAGAATATTCGATGGCAGTGACGTCATGGGAAATTGAGTCAATATGAGATCAAACAACTTCCAGTACAGCCAGCTTGTCATCTAGAGTAACACTTCATCTTTCTAGCATTGCTGGGAAATGCAGCGATCTACCTAAGAAAATTATGAGGAATAGCGAACTAAAACTTCCTCCGACAAATGCTCCAAAGTTTTCTTTAAAATATTACCATTCTTGATGGATTTTTCCCTAACAAATTATTACTTTTTCTTAAAAGCACCATGCCAAATGCAACTACCACATTTTTGTTACCTAAAATTAGAACTGTCAGTTACTACACCATAATCATTTAAAGAAAGAAAAGCACCTTTGCTAACAGACTCCAAGTGCCATTTCTTCTGTTCCTTTCTGATTCTGCTTTTTACCCAGTGTGGAGGGAGAAAGGAGGTGACCAGGAATGGAGGATCACGCATCGTAAGCTCTGAGCGAAGGTGAGATGCTCTGTCCCAGAGGACAGGGCAGAGTCCAGACTTTCTCTGTCAGCCTCTACAACATGGCCAGGGACAAAGGACTTTCACAGGAATCCTACCACCTTCTCAAACCCAACCATTTTGAAATAAATCCTTCAAAACTGAGTTGCTTCAAAACCTGAGAATAACAAAAATACCTCTGTACAACTTTTAGCCGTTATTACCACTGAAGTCCAAACGGCTGGTGGTCCCAAGCTAGTATGACAAAATTATATATAATACTCCTGCACCCTTTGTCCCCAGGCAGGCACAATACCTCCTCTCCTTCTGTTCAGCTGAGTAATATCGTTCCATCCTCTTCCCTTTCCTAAGAATGCAGGGAAGGGAAAGGATTGATTAGTCATCATGTGTACTTGCTGCCTGATGATCACGCTTTAGCAAGAATGCCTTCTAATGAAGATTCACGTTTGCAGTGCTGTATTTGTGGAATGAAACTCTTCCTAAGCAGCCCCCAGGAAATTTCGCAGAAGAGGATATTTTAAATCTATTGTAAGAATGACGGAGTAGATGGTCCTGAAACCAACCTATAGCACAGGTCAGATTCTGTCCTCCCTTTGCCTTCACTCGAATCCTCTCCTGTGTTGGTAAGGGTTTTATGGTTTCCTGCCTATTTGATGCTTTTTTTGCGTGTATGTGTGTGTAGAATCGTGAATTATACACATCAAAGCATGCAAAATATATACACTACATGCATAGATAAAGAAGAATGAAACAAACCGGTGTGCCCTCTGTCCAGCTTAACAAAAGAGGTCACAGCTGTGAAGTCCTCCTCATTTCCCACCCATTGCATACCTCTACCCTCCCGTCAAAAAGGAACTGTACCTTCATGTTATAAAAGTCACTTCCTTGTTTTGCTCTTAGTTATGACACATATGTAGGTGACCCTAAACATATTGTGATTTTTCTTTTGTAATTTTCTTTGTTATTCTGGTCATGAGTTGAGATTCTTCCATGATGATACATGTAGCTGTTCAAATATTTTCACTTCTATATGTATTCCACTGTGTAAATATACCACAAGTTATTTATCTTTTCCATTGCTGATGGACATTTGGATTATTAACAGTTTATTTTCTTTGGTATTTCAGTGATGCCATGAAACTTCTTAAACATATTAGACTTTTTCCAAGATATTAACATATACTCAGGAGCAAAGATGTTTTAGGTCATAAGGCACATAGGTAACACTAAGCTGTTTTTAAATAGTGGTTGTAGCTTTTTACACTTAATTTATATCCCATAGCTTCCTCAGCTTTGATGTCGACAGACTAAATTCTGACTCCTTGGGGAGTATGGCACTTCTCTGCATGTGCCAATAAGGTTCTATATCCTGAATGTTTATTTGTTGTTTCTTCTATGAAATGTGTTTATCAGTTTATTGATTTTTCTATTAGGATATTTATACTTTTCTTATTGACTTGTAAGATTCTTCATATATTTTGGATACTGATTTTTTATATTATAAATAACTTCTACTTTATGATGTGTCTTTCAGTCGTTTTATGGAGTTTTAATGGGCATATTAATTTTAATATAGTCAAATTTATCCTTTAACTTTATAGTTTGCTTAGTTTATTATTATTATTAATTAATTAATTAATTTTTTTTTGAGATGCAGTCTTGCTCTGTCACCCAGGCTGGAGTGCAGTGGTGTGGTCTCCGCTCACTGCAACCTCCACCTCCTCCTAGGTTCAAGCAATTCTCCTGCCTCAGCCTCCCAAGTAGCTGGGATTACAGGTGCGTGCCACCATGCCCAGCTAATTTTTTGTATTTTTAGTAGAGATGGGGTTTCACCATGTTAGCCAGGATGGTCTGGATCTCCTGACCTAGTGATCCACCCACTTTGGCCTCCCAAAGTGCTGGAATTACAGGTGTGAGCCACCGCACCCAGCCGGTTTGCTTAGTTTATACTTATGATGTGCTAACAATCATTGTACTTGATGAAAGTGCTGTGCCCATTTGATATCCCGAATTCATTCCCATGGTTATATTATTTATCCTTCTAATGATACATCTTCGTTACTTTTAAATCATCTTTCCTACTAAAGCCATTACTCTATTACAGGGCTATTGAAGCCTTTTTAAAAAAATTGATTCCTAAATCGGGATTATAGTCTATTTTTGTGTTTCTTAAGGTTGCTAACGTCCAGACACATGGCTACTATTATATTTTAGAAGAGATATTTTTAAATAATAAATTATAAAAAGAGGGAACCTTTAATTGCTTTGTCAAGGAGAACTCATGCATTTCATAATCCCTCAGATCAAATATAATAAGTCAGAATCTTACTTGTATTTTGTAGAAAAATATTCATTCATCTTTGACATCCGGGCTTTCTTTTTCTGCTCCCTTGTTTCAGGATTAAAGTCTGCTACCTGTGGTCCAGGGTTTTGAAATGCCAAGCATTTTAACTGCCGCTCTATTTGTTGCTATTAAACAAATAAAATGTATTAGTAGTAAGAACCAGATAGTTTTATGTTTTACTTTTCCCCAAAATGAACTTTCTGTAACTTTCACCATAATGGCATGAAGATATATATGTTTTACACAAAGAAATAAACAGTTTAATCTAATTAAGTTTCAGAAGATGGTGTAAATTTTCTCAAGTTGGGCCATTCTTTCTGAATAAAGAAATAGTGTAACACTCATAAAATAAAATGTGAAAAACAACCAAGGGGAATAGACGAATTCTCTTTAAAACTGCAAAACGGCACTCCGCTTTCCAAATTTGATGGGGATGCACATCAGAACTAGCATTTGATGTGGGTAAGGACAAAGGAGTAGAGGCCCTTCCTCAGCTGTTAGCTAAAGAAGCCCATGTAGTGTCTCAAACCACAGTGAGAACGCAGCGTAGATCCAGCCCTCCCCTTCAGTGCCCTGGGACGCATTTCGGAGCTACTCCCTACCCAGGACTGGCCTCCACGTGGGGCTCCCATTCAGAACTCAGCCACTTGAAGGATTGTCTTTCAGTCAAAGTCAGATTGGAACAAGAGAAATATTGCTAGGATGACTTTCTAGGGCATAGGGGGACATTTTCAAAAGTCTCTGGAGGAGATTTTTTTTTTTTTTTTTTTTTGAGATAGGGTCTTGCACTGTCACCCAGGCTGGAATGCTATGGCATGATCATGGCTCACTGTAGCCTCATTACCCCCGGGCTCAAGTGATCCTCCCACCTCAGCCTCCCATGTGGGTGGGACTACAGGACGCACCACAGTGCTTGGCTAATTTTTGTGTACATATGCAGTACAGATGGGGTTTCACCATGTTGCCCAGGCTGGCCTTGAATTCCTGGGTTCAAGGGATCTACCTTGGGCTCCCAAAGCGCTGGGATTACAGGTGTGAGCCACTGTAATTAGAAATTAAATGGGGCCTGAGCTGGAAGACAATTAGACATTAAATGGGGCCTGAGCTGGAAGACAAACAACAAAATGCTTCAATCGAATATTGTACTGATAACTTATTGTGAACATGTAGCCCATGTCATGAGGGAAGAAAATGCTCTTTTGAAGGATTATGGAAGAAAATAATATGAGAAGCACAAAAACATATAGGCTGACATATACATGAAATACTCCACCTGGAAACAAAGGGAACCTTTCAATATAGGAATTTCAATGTAACAAATTAGTAACAGAATGTCATGGGCCTTTCTGCAGTTTATTTAGTTTAATACCAGTCTAGTCAGTCTAAAATAATACAATGTTTCTTTTAAATTTCATCTTGGTATCTGTATATGAGTTTGTTTCATAAACTTAACCTTAAACGGTTCTGCATTAGGTATGGTTATGAAATATGTACAACTTAGTACCATCAATTACTATTCTAAGTAGCACAGCAAGGTTAAGAATAGAGACACAGGGTCACCAGCCTGTGCTCAAGCCTTGGCTCTGCCACGTACTAGTGGTGGGCCTTGAGCACATTCCTATGTCTCTAGGCCCCAGTTTCTCCCTTTGTAAAATGGAGTTAACAATAGTATGGTGTGAAAAGGATTAGATGAGTTAATACATACAGTTTTAGAGCCATAACATGACATAATAAGAGCAAAATACAAATTCATTAAATAAAAACATTTGTATATATTCTCCACAAAAAGCAGAATTTTACTGTACAGAACACTGGGCTGAAAATCAGGGTACACAGGAGGTGGACAGGAGATAGGTGAGGCGAGAACAGCCCGCACTGAGCAGTGGGGTGGAGGGAAAGCTCTATCAGCCTGGGCGGCAGAGCTCCTCCCTCTGAAGCCCTGCCTGGGCCCACCTTCCCACCTACATCCATGGGCACCTCAGAGATCCTCGAGGCAGCACTCCCCAGTAGCATGGAATCATAAAATCTGTGTGCCATACCAGTTGTTTCTGTCCAATTTGACAGTTCTTCTCAGGAAAACTACGATCTGTGTGTCCCTCTTGAATGGAATTGTTTTTCTCTGATTGTTCACTCATTTCTGATCACTAAAAAAGTAATTGGAAAAAATGAAACATATTAGTATCATCTATTCCCAGTGACTTTATCTGGTGATTCTTTTCTACTCTCCCTCCACGTCTCACTTTTTTCAAAGTCAGACTACATCTGTACTCCCAGCACCTTTTCTCCCACTCACTGTGAAACCTTGCATCTGACTCCCCCAGACCACTGTACTGAGGCTCTCCTCTGCCAGGGGTTCCAGGAGAAAATCAACTGTACATTTGACAGTCCTTAGCATCATAAACCTCTCTGAAGCAGGATTAAGAAGACTCTGAGTTCTTAGAACTCCATTCTTCCTTCTTTACACACACTCTTGAAAGAAAAAGTATGATATGTTAATGCCATACACACCCAGTAATGTTGTGAAAAGCTCATCCACTCCCATGGTTTCAGCTGACACCTCTTCATATATTATTCCCACAGTGACTCCCCAAAGCCCTGACTTCCTCATTCAAGTTTTCTGATAAATTTCTAATGCAACTTGTGCTAAACGGTAATCAGTTTTTCATAAAACCCCACTGCTAAAATGCCTGTAACTTACTTGTTCTAAATTACTTCAGTAGTATACATACAAGGTGTGTGTATGTGTGTGTGTGTGTGTGTGTGTGAGAGAGAGAGAGAGCGAGAGAGAGAGAGAGAGATGGAGCCCACACAAGATGCTAATCATGAGTGACAGTCCAGGGCTGGTCTGCAATGTTCTATCAGAAGAGACCACTCTCCAGAGGAAGCTTCCACAAGCCCTGCTGTTTTCCCTGACTCTCATCTACTGCCAATGCTGACTACAGGGTACCATTTCTACCAAAGGAACTTAAGAGTTACGTGTTATCATGTTGGCTTGACTCATTGAGCAGCACCTCCAATTGCTGACCAATTGGAAATTCCATTTCTATCAATGGGAAATCTCCAAACTACTCTCAACAGTGACTGGACTAATTTACATTCTCACCAACAGTGTGTACGTATGCACCATGGAATACTATGCAGCCATAAAAAGACCTAAATCATCTCTTTTGCGGCAACATGGATGCAGTTGGAAGCTGTTATCTGAAGTGAACTAACACGGAAAAAGAAAACCAAATACTGCATGTTCTTACTTATGTGGGAGCTAAACCCTGGCTACACACGGACAGAAAGATGGCAACAATAGACACTGGGGTCTACTGGGATGGGGGGAAATGGGTTGAAAAACTACCTATTGGGTATGATGCTCATCACCTAGGTGCATTATCCCCCTGTAACAAACCTGCATATGTACTCCCTGTGTCTAAAATAAAACTGGAAAGTAAAGAAATACAATATTCACATTTTTTAAAAAAATCACCTTTTTCTTTCTCCTTATAAAATTCAAACAGTCATTCTCAGGAGAAGTAAATAACAACTATTTTAAAATGCATCTATTCATAAATAGAATTCATAAGCAGATATATATTCACATATATATATATGAAATAAACACATTGAAGCCTCAATGGTTAATTTAATTTTGTTTATCTTGACTTTTCAGTCTTTGCATTTGCTGCCATAATTTCTACTGCCATTATTTTGGAGAATTTTAATTTACTTTTTTGTGCATGTTACATAAATACTTAGGGCTGTGAAAAAATGTAATTTATAATAACTATTATTTCTAATTGGAAAATACAGTGCCATAAAGACTTACATGTGGTGTTTTATAGTGCTGCTGGAGTTTCTTACTGCCCTCTCACAGCCAACTTACATCTCTTTTATGGTCCTTCAGACTATTTGTTGGCTTAACATATTATGAATGAAAGAAAGGACACATTGAAAAGATGGCAAGGGCAAGGAGGGCAAGGGCTGAAAAACTACCTATTTGGTACTTAGCTCTTTACCAAGATAATAAGTTCCATCATAATCCAAACCTCAGTATCATGCAATATACTTCTGTAACAAACCTGCACAGGTACTTCCTGATTCTAAAATAAAAGTTGAAAAGGAAAGAAAAATTAATTAATTAAATTTAATTAATTACACTTTGTCTACATCAGTTTCTACTTTGATATCCTCACATGCAATGTCAGACCTGATCAGCCAAACATTCCTATGAAGAATTTTTCAACTTGTAGAAGATAAAAATCATATGGAGTTGTTTCAAAAATCACTAATTTTCTTCTGAATCTCAGACCTACTGCAGTTGTAAATTTGCAGGAAAGAATCTGGTATTCTGCATAATTAATAAGCTCTCTAGATGAACCTTATCATTAGGCAATGAAAGGAAATACTAGGGTAGGAAAAGTAGGTATAATTTTCTCCATGCAGTCTGATGGTAAAACTATTGTCTATATAGATGATCCCTGACTGAAGATGGTTTGACTTAGAACTTTTTGACTTTATGATGGTGTGAAAGCACGCTCCTTGATTTGCCATGGGCTATGTCCAAATAAACCCATAGTAAACTGAAAATATCATATGCCAAAAATGCACTTTCTACTTAAAAATATTTTGAGTTTATCAGTACGTAACCTGATCATAAATAGAGAAACACTGTATTATCTCCCCATCCCTGACACCGTAATTCATTTAATGCATTCCAGCCCTGCGAGTATTCCAAAATCAGGAATCTCTTTATCTCATTTTTATTAAAATACTTCAATGACTCCTCTCTGCCAATAATATCCCACCCTTCTGGTATATCAGTGAAGGTTCATCATAGTTGTCTCTAAACTTTATAGGCTCATATTCTGTCATACCTACACCTGGACCAAAGCTACCTGATCCCATTAATCCCATTGACCTCCAAATTCTTACCTAACTAAATCTTTTAATTTTAAGCTCTAGTTCTGCTCCCTCCTCTAAGAAGACCTTTCCAATCCACAAAGATCCTTTTCTTTCTTGGGCTGTTTGGAACTTCAATAAAATTCCCAGAAAGGGGTCCCAAATCCTCTAGCTTCCTCATGTAGCAAATTTTCCTCCTCATGGGAATAGATGTGACCATTAGACTACGAGCATCTTTGCAAGCAAGAACTTTTCCTGCAAATATATTAGATAGACTTAACTGAACTGGGAGAAAATGAGTATCTTATGATGCCTGATGTACCTTTGTTTAAATCTTTAGTGAACTGTAGGCCTCTACAAGCAAGTTAGGAGCAAAACTTGCTTCTGTATATTCCAAACAAAGCAAAAAGAAATTACAATAAAACTTCACTGGGGACTGAAATTGTCATTGGATTTTATTACAAGCTCAAAATATCTGTCCCAGGAAAAGTAGTAAAAAGCTTCAGAACGCACCCCTCTCCACATCCCGCACCAACTTCTCTCTTACTCAGTATGCCCAAGGCAAGGATTCCTAATCAGAAAATGCAGGGGGTTCTTGAACTTGAATGAGTAAAAAGTACATACTCGTTTTCACCAGTTTCTAACTGAAATTCTTCTGTTTCCTTCTATTATAATGTAACCAACAAACCACAGTAGTGTTAGCAGTACCTGTGACATTGTCCAGTATGGAAACAGATTTTCATACCCCACTAGAGTTGCCATAGATGTCAAAGTTTTACTTATGTTCACCACTTCTTCAAGATAATAGTAGCTCTTAGACATGCTACTAGATCTTGTTTTGTTTGCTGTGTTAATAATTGGGCACATATATTACTGTCACAATATTTTGATAAGCATATTTCAGTATAATTGATTTCCTTTCTTAACTTACAGGTTTTATTCTATACAATTAAAAATAACATTCTGAGAAATGGTTCATAGATATCACTGTCTGCCAAAGGGATCTGTGATACAAAAATAAGATTAAGAACTGCCAAAAGGCAGGGAGAACCTACTGCTGATAACTGATACCATCTCCGCTGGTAACTGTTTGGAGGAACGGAGGCAAGATGGCGCAGTTCCGGGTTCTTCACCGTCAGCTTTCCCGCGCCGGAAGACACAGGTGGACTGGGCAGGCGCAACCCGACCTCCGACGGGGAAAAACCGGAACCCGCCTAGCCACGCCCACTGCCCGGCCCCCGACCCGCCTATGTCCCGCCCACTGCCCTCCCACTCCCAGGCCCAGGACATAAAAGCCGCTCCCGGCGGGCACGCTGCGCGCACTTCTTCAGCCCTCAGTCCTGTCGTTACTGTAGGAACTCCGCCTGAGAGCTCCACCGGTGACTCCCCGGCCTCCCCTGCCGGAGACCCACGGACCTCACCCTCCCCCACACCTTCTTTCCTGAAGCTGGGGACCAAAAATAAAGGTGCAGTTTTGTTCCTAGCCTTGCCTACTCGCTGGTCCTTTAATACTCGCCCTGGTTTCCTGGAAAGCAAATCGGTTTCCTGGAAAGGAAATCAGCTTCCTAGAAAGCAAATCAATGATGGTGATGAGAAACAACAGTTCCCAGCTCAGGATCATTCAAACTATACAAGAGGCTCATCTTCAAGCAGGCCACACGTATGCTAAGGTATTGCATTTGAGGGGGATACAAAAAGTGTGAAATCGGGTTAATAAACTGCTCTGTCCTGACATTATGTCAGATTGCCCATGAAAGAGCCATAAAGTGTTCTAATACAAAGAGAAGAGGCTCCCCCAAGAATCAGACTCCTAGACTTTTAACACAGACTGCTAGAGCAGAGGTGGTCAAAGTGTGCTCTGAAGATGGAGCAACTGTTTAGTACCAGTATGGGGAAAGAAAAGAAGCTTGGGTCAGAATAGAAATCAACCGCTTCATTAAGCATATCGGGTAGTGTTGGGGTTTTAAAAATAATATCTCAAAATGAAGGCTTCAGAAATAGCCTCAGAAGCAAAACTTTCTCTCTGTCTTATGCCCTCTTATCTCTCAGTCCTAATCTCTTTTGAGTCTGGCCATAGAAACTAGATCCCTCTTCCCCAAGGTGGGCTAGAGAAACCAGCACCCCTTTTCTCCAAGGCCAGTCATAAAACCTTACGATATTACTCTAACTTTCCCTCCACCCCATCTGTGTAAAAACTGACCATAAAGATATTATTAATATCTGACCCACCTTGTTTGACTGTAGGTCATAAGACCCATTCCAGAGAGGGTCCTGCCTTATACCCAGAAGGAAGGAACACATGCTCAGAGAGGCTAGGGAGAATGTAGAGAGATGGGACTTGCTGGGTTTCCCCACTTGGTCTATTAGCATTAGATCACACACTTTTTATCCAATCATAGTTTTATACAGCTGTCCATACCTTGTTGAACCTAAGCAGTACAATTTTCTGTATTTTACAGCTGAGGAAACCAAAGCTCAGAAATATCATTTGAGTCACAAAGATACTAACAGGCTGCATGAGTTTGGATCTCAGATTTAGGTGATCCCCAATACTATGCCCTTTTAAGAATGAAACACTTCTCCAAGGTTTATTTTATTGGTGATTACCATCTCTACACAGAAGCCTGGGGAAGGAATAGTAAAGGATGCACTATAAATAATCTCAAGTTTTCCTCCTTCAGCTCTTCTTCAGTAACACAACACTCAAAGGGTATACTAGGAAAGAAAAGCCCCCTGTTTAGGGCATATGAGCCACGTCTGACTTCAGGATTGGATTCTGAAGAAAGTCACTATATTAGTCTTCTCAGGCTTCTATAACAAAATATCACAGACTGAGTGGCTTAAACAACAGACATTTATTTCTCATAGCTCTAGAGGCTGGGATGTCCAAGATCAAGGTGCCAACTGAGTCGGCTTTTGGTCAGGCTCTTTCTGGCTTGCAGGCTGCCTGCTTCTTGCTAAGTCCTCACAAGGCCTTTTCTCGGTATGCACACGGAGAAAGAGGGGCTGTTTTCCTTTTCTTACAAGACCAGCAATTCTATCAGATTAGGCCCACACCCTAGGACCTCATTTAAACTTAATTACCTCCCAGAGGCCCTATCTCTAAATATAGTCATGCTGGAATTCGGGTTTCAATTATGAATTTGGAGAGGACACAGTGAAGTCAATAGCAGTCATATACAGATGAAATTACCCTTGAAAATCCCTTCAGAAAATGCTACATTGAAATAGCCCAACACAGCCAGGCATTTCTTTAGCACTGGAACAGATGATCATCCCTTAGGGTCAGCATCAGATGAAGCAGCTGGCTTATACATAGGAGCCATGATGGCTGAATTATCCATGATGGATACATGATGTTTACTTTTAAGCCTCAGAATCCCACACCCTGGCAAGGTGCTCATCCTGTGGAGGCCTCAGGAACCACATCCCTTGAGGGAATGGCACCAGGTCCATGCCTCTATCTTCACACTAACTCTGAGGCACAGGTCATTGAGAGGAACTCCAGGCAACGTGACTCATACGTTTATTGTTTCCATTTATGTTTAGGATTGCCGTGGCAGGTAGAGTTGAATTTACATCAGTTGATTGTGTCTTGCATGGGATAGAATGAGTAATTTTCTATCATTACCCCTAGGGACACTAGCAAATTATCAAAGAAAGAAAAGTTCCATTTAAATTCTAGCCTAAAAGTTGGTCTCTGTTCTTACTCATAGCAGATAATGTCACTTACTCAGGGACACTATCTGTAAGATATCTCTTGGAATATATTTGGAAGTGAAAGATACACACACATATATACAAGACAAGCGAGTCAAGCTATTTTAATCTCATTCGGTCTCTAGTCTGAGTTCCTATACTTGCTAAATTTATGGGTTGCTGAGATAATTGACAGATGAGTCAATACCACCAGAGGCATATCTGGTAAAGAGAAAGGACACCTGTGCAGGTGGTCAATTAAGTCATTCCCTTGCTGCCCTCTCCAAGCTGTTTCAGTTGTTTTCAAAACCACAAGACAATAACCTCTAAAAAATCTCTACCGCCATTTGTCCTTTAGAATTAAAAGTAACTTTGATTTAAGCCTTT
This sequence comes from Colobus angolensis palliatus, assembly GCF_000951035.1. NCBI lineage: Eukaryota > Metazoa > Chordata > Mammalia > Primates > Cercopithecidae > Colobus > Colobus angolensis. The sequence goes on along the minus strand of NW_012119821.1, from coordinate 3,270,122 downwards.
GAGAGTGTTGTTAGATAATATTAATGCTCTAGAAGCAACTGTATCTACAATATCCACAGATTCCTAGAGATACTTTTGTAGTTGTATTTTCCTACACACACACACACACACACACACACTTCTGTGGCTCAATATGAAACAATGTGAAAACACTTACAGTATATTTAAAATAATTTGAAAGTGCACTCAGCAGAGAATTTCATCACCTGTGGAACACACCACCACCAAACAGTTGCTATTGCTAATGTCACAAAGGCTACAGTCCGGCATCACTTTAAAACCAACTCCCTTAAACAGCCTGTCTGGGTCACTGACAGATCAGCATCTAAAAGGGCCTCTCTACTACACCTTATTTGTACCATGGATCTCTTGAATTATACATTCAAATTATTTCTTGCAATTTTAAAGTTTGTAAAAAACCAACCCTGTCTGTTTACCCTCCTCCACTAATGGAGAGTGGGAAAGGATGAAAACTCTTCTATGAGACCAGAATACTGTGCTATTTTCAGCATCATCCTGGTAAATATATTCAGCATCTTCCTGAGAAACCTCCTTCAAAAGCACTCATCTCAAATATTTAAGTGTGGAGGTTCTTTCTTCCAAATCCCAATGATCCTATTATGCTCATTTCTTAGTTTTTATTTTTATTTTCATTTACACTGCAATAAAGGAACTCCAATTGTCTTTCACTCTTAAGTATAACACATTAATATAGCAATATATATTCAGAATCTACATTATGTGGCTTGTTTTGTCTCTTCCTTCTCTACCAGCCTCAGAGGGCACCGGGTATAGGATGCATCATTTGTAAAGGTGCACCTTTCAAATGATGAAGTTTCACAGTTCTATTACTTCCTGCTTCTTAATGTGAGTTGCCTCGTGAAGATGAACTAGTAGGGTGGTAAAGAGAAAGAACACATACCTTTAAGTTGGATGAAAAAGAAGGAAAGAATACTGGAAAGAAAGGAAAACTGTACTGCCTTCTTTCCTTTGTTTTGCTGAGAAACCATAGAACCCTCAAGGGAAAATGAGAAGGTCTCAAAGGTGCTTCTACAGTTTAATCCTGTATAATAATGGCTGGGACGAGGGGAGGTAGAAAATGAAGGAGGGGATGGACATAAATTTAACTCACTCTTCCACCATGACTCTATTCTAAAATCATATGAAATCGGATTATGAGAGTTCACCTTCTCTCCCATCTTCCATTCTCAATAATCAGTTAATCTAGAGTTAAGTTTTTACTCTACTGTTCAGTCTCATATTGCAACTTCAAAAGTTTAACTAATATTAATACCAAATTGTCCCCTTTGCTATTTTGTACTTCAGTGCAAATAGCACTAATAGCACTACACACACACACACACACACATATATATACACACACATATAGATAATGTTTTTCCTAAATGTTAAAGCCATTTAAGAAAAAACTGTTTTCCCAAGAGAAAACTAAACCATGTTTATAAACTGTGTCTAAGACATATACTAATCTCTAAATTACCACCCTCTAAACATTGTTCTCTGCCACCAGGGTTTGGATATTATGTTGTGAGTCATTAAAACCCACTTCACTGGCAGGCTAATACTTGCTCTGTTCACTTGTGAATTATAGGGTAAAAACAGCCATTTCATTACTAATTACTTTTACTGCAAAGAACAAGGAAAGGAAACAAAGTCTTCAATTATAAGAGCTTGCAACCCATCTGGCAATGATGCAAAAATCCTAAGGTGGTTCCAGAATGAATATACCTGACCTGAACTTTTATGTATTAAGCCACTGCTTATGTATTAAGCCTTTGCTATATTTTGAGATTACACAGCAAATTTTGCATAATTAAAAATGTGTTCCATCTTGCCAGTTCCAGACTGATAAAATTCAAAGCTGGTAAAAATCCTACCAGACTTTTCCACAGTCAATCACTTCCTACAAAATAAATTCTTTGGACAATGTTTGACTTTGCTTTTAGACAATTAGCAGGAGAAGGGAATCTTTGCTAACGGACTAAACTAGCACTGAAATACAGCAAATACATCAAGGGCCGAAGGCAGAGACAGCAACACTCTTAAAACTAGACAGAGGAAAATTTTCTAACAGATAAGGCTTGTAACCAACCAAGGAAAGTCCCAACTTAAAGTTTTTTTAAAATTAAAATGCCAAGAAATAACAGTGCACCACGGCACTGAACATTACTTCCTCTTATTTTTCTAATTTAAGTGAGAAAATAAGTCATACGAAGTAATTATCCTGTACTATTTACAAGTTTCTCAAGCAAAACTTAATATAGTTTTTGAAATAATGGTTTAACTGATAAATCTTCAGGAGAACTTTATCTCACTTTTTAAAAGATAATTTCCTTTTAAAAGACTGAAGAGTATTTTTCAAAGGTAATAATACCTCATTAAATTTGCAAGTCCAGAAATTATTGAACTTCTGACATGATTTTTGCTATAAAATTATATTTTTTCATCTTCAGATATTCTCAGGTTTCTTAGAGAATAAGTTGAATGTAATGTAAAATTGGTTGCTTTTTCAAATGAAGGATTTACATACTAAAACACTCCTCAGTTTATCCTTTAGTTCTCAGAAAGTAAAATCTTCACGCTTATGAGTTGTGAGTGGTATTGTCAGGTTGGTGGTGCAAAGGTGATTGCAGTTTTTGCCATTACTGTCAACAGCAAAATTGCAATTACTTTTGCCCCAAACTAAATTATTTTACCAGTTTTTAGCTGTCTATATATTAATTTGGAATATACTCTGTACTTAAAAGTGACACAACTCCTGAGCTTATCCACTGCAGCATTGTTTATAGCTGTGAAATATTCGAATGCCCATGCATAGGAGAGTGGTTGAAAAGATTATGGTACATCCACATGTACCGTAAACATGTAGCATTACACATCTGTTAAAAAAATAAAAGAATAAGGGAGATCTCTATGGAGTTGTATAAGATAATTTCCAAAATATATTGTTAAATTTAAAAAGCAGAGTACAAAGAGTATTTATAGGATACTATCCTTCATATAATGAAGAAGAATTATAAGAAAATTCTTACTGTAGCCAAGTAATTTTAATAAATTCTGTATGATACAGGGTGTGGCTTATGAAATAATTAAAAAGTTGCTGGCCTTGGGAGTTATAAGCATCCAAGGAGGGGCTACAGGAGGAAACTCTCTAGTTTTCTCTTCCTAAAGCTGTTAGCATCTCTCTTAGCACTTATTGAACAAGCTCTCACTGGGCTGCTCCAATCCTCTAGTTGAAAGGCTCCAAGAAGAACAACCCTTATTGTCGGGGTACTATTACTTCTGGTTCGCTGTGGTTACTGTTTTATCAAGCTGCTGTTCTACTGTGAAGGTGTTACAAGTTGTATTTTTGAAAAGGTACACTTTCTAGTGGGAGTCATCATGGGGGGCCAGAAGTGGATGGCACTGATATAGAATACTATAGACCTTAGCCAGGACCAGTGGCTCCATCACTGGATATACTCAAGGGTATCTGTCCACACTGCCCTTCAAATCAATACTTCTTAATGAGCCAGACAATGTGCCAATGATAAAAGGGCAAATAAGACACAGTTCCTTTCTTCAAAGTGCTCACAGGTCCAAAAGAAGAAGATATGTAATTAAATAAGTACGAGATGTGCATCACGAGTATTCAAGGCACTGCAGAGCTGAGAGGAGCAGAAGGGGTGGAGGGACTAGTGTGCTGTCCCTGGGAATCAAGGTGTCAAGAAAGACTCCTGGTCGGACATTGTGGCTCACACCTGTAATCTCAGCACACTGGGAGGCCAAGGTGGGAGGATTGCCTGCACCTAGACATTGGAGACCAGCCTAGACAACCTGGTGAGACCCCCATCTTTACAAAAAACAAAAAAAATAGCCGAGCATGGTGGCTCATGCCTGGAATCTCAGCTACTCAGGAGGCCGAGGCAGGAGGATCATTTGAGCCTGGGAAGTTGAGGCTGCAGTGAGCCGTGATTGAGTCAGTGCATTCCAGCTTGGGTGACACAGTGAGACTCTGTCTCAAAAAAATTTGTTTTAAAAAAGACTCACTAGAAAAGATGCCAGCTGGTGAATCCTGAAAAATGCACAGGGAAAACTCAGGTAAAGAGGGAGGGAGAAGGACATTCTAAGTGACTGGAGCTGCTATGAGCAAGAGTTTAAAGTAGGAGAAATCTACAGATTTCAGAGGGCTCTAGTGGGGGTGTCAGGGGTTGTCTAGGCTCCGACATGGCTAAACTGCGAAGTGCACTCCAGTAGCTTCTCTGTGTGTATACAGACTCTAATGAGTATCATTCCCAGTGACACAAACGGAGTGGCCACAGCAGGCAAATGAAATAAAGTCCACAGAGAGGAGAGTAACCAGAGTTATGCAATTTCAGGACCTCCAGCAGATCCATTTTGGAAAATCATTAAAACAATTTAAAAAACAAAGAAACAAAAACAAAACAAAAAATAGGATTAAAACTACTTCAATGTTTTCCCCCAAAACTTCCTTGTAGAACTAGCATGACTTATATGCCAGTAAATAAATACATATATTTTTATATATTGAAAAATAATAATAAAGCAGTGAAAGTATTCTGTATAATACTTCAGTGGTGGATATATGTCATTATACATTTGCCAAAAGCCATAGAATAGGATGCAATAGACAAAGAACAAACCCTAATATAAACTGTGAACTTTATCAATATTGGCTCATGAATTATAACAAAAGTACCATACTAATGTGTGATGTTCATAATCAGGGAAACTGTTGGGGGATAACAAGAGAATACATGAGAACTTTCTGTGCTTTTTGTTCAATTTTTTCTATAAAACTAAAACCTCTCTAAAAAATATTCTATTGTGTTTTTTGATGCACAGCATAAAAACTTTTTACACAGTTCTAATTTGAAACAGTGAGTGGTATAAGTGAATATAATGTTCAGTTTAATTGTTTTGTATTAAAAGAAATTATTTTCCTTATGTTACTATTATTACTATTATATTTACTACTCCTTTTCACACAATTATTATGCTAATATTGTGTTACTAATTTGACTTACTAATACCGTGCACTACGGCCCAGTCCTAGCACACATTTTGTTCTTGCTGTACCGAAATGTGCCTTTATTCTCTTTTCCAGAAATGCCTTCCTGTCATTCTTTAATCACTCCTTTAATGCCTTCCCTTCACTCCTGTTATATACCAAATGGCTATCATTTCTATTATAGCCAAATGGCTATCATTTCTATTATTCCATATAAATTATGTAATTTCTATGATGGCCATTTGGTATATAACAGGAGTGAAGGGAAGGCATTAAAGGAGTGATTAAGCCAAATGGCTATAATAGAAATTATATATAGCCATTTGGCATATATCAAAAGTTTTAAAATAGACATTATCTTTGACCCAGCAATTCCTCTTTGAGAAATTTATTCTAAGGAAAGCTAAAGATCTTCGCAAAAATTTAGCTACAAGAGTAAATCTTGTATTAATTGCTAGGCATCGAGTTGCTAAGTTGGGAGAATAAAAAGTTTGGCAGCAACTTAATTGTCAAAAAAAATAATGTGATATGAAGTAGTCATTAAAATAATGTTGTGGAAACATATTTGTTAAGAAGCAAGATTGATACACATTGTTGTTACAAAAGCAGGTCTGAGAATGCAGAGAGTTTTAAAATTTGTGAGACAGTTTAGTATATCATATTTTTCTGGGAATGTAACCATTTCTTCTACGTTTTCAACTTTATTGGCATAAATTTGTTCATAATGTCATCATGTTATCATTGATGTCTGCAGCATCTGTAATTACATAATGTATTCATAACACTGTTTATTTGTACCTTTTCTCTCAGAGATTTCTCATCTTCTCAAAGAACTAAGTTTTAGCTTTCTTGTTTTTTCTATGTCATATTCTTCTAAGAACTTTGGGTATATTTTGATGTTCTGTTGTTCTAAGATGTATGTTTAGCTCACCAGTTTTCATTCTTTTTTTCCCCTTAATGTAAGTATTTTGGGATATAAATCTCATTAGGTTTTTCCCTGCCTGCCCAGCTTTGTATCATCTCTCCTTTTATCGTATCTCTATCTTTGATCTGATCACTTGTTTCAAAGAAGAAGTGTTTTCTTAATGTTTTTGTTCCATGGAGAAGTTTTTTTGGTCTTTTGTTCTGCTTTGTAGTGTATTTGTTCTTCTATGTGTCCCTTACTGGCTATTTGATTTTCCTGGTACCTTCGTAGAAACCCCATTCTGGTTCTTTCTGTTCAATCTGTGATCTTTGCATGAAGGCCATCCTTTCCGAGATACCTATTTGTTGAAAGATTATAGGAAGAGGGCCTGGGATCAGGAGTGGATGAGCTTAAGAGAGCAAGTGGTTAGGTGTGTTGACTTGGGAGCCTTCCCACCAAACCCTGTTCAGGACATGACCCTCTGTCCCAGGCTTACATTCCCTCCTGGGGTACTACTGAGTCTAAAATGTTTCCTGTCCTCTTATGGGTCAAGACCAGTAACTGCAGAGCTGACTGCCACCCACCTTCTTCCCCCACCCTGCCACCAGAAAGCAAAGGCGATTTGTCTGCACATTTCCTCATTCTGCTTCATTTCCTCCGCAGCCCCTGGGCCCCAGGGACTCCCTGAAAGGCTCTCTGGGGCTTGTAATTACAAAGTGTCACAGATTTGGCCTCTCAGGGTAAGCCACTTAATTTTGAAAGGTTCTGCCTCCTGTTAAAGACCCACAGAAACATGTATTTGCTCTCAGATTTCTTTTACAACTGGGTCCAAATTTTGTTTTTTAGAAGTAGTGAGTCATAGATTGTGTTTTTCAGAAAGTGCTCTATTTCCTCAGTGCATTGAATTTTCATCTTTTTCACACTCACCCTCCCCACCCCATGTTTCCCAGGCTAACTTCTAACCTAACCTAGTTTCCCTGCCTTAAGTCCTTTCAATCTCCACACTTCGCTGCTGAAGTTATTTTCCTTAAAATTCTTGTCTGCATTGTGTCACTTTCCTCCTCCAAAACCTTTGTGGTCCTCAGCATGAGATTCTGGGCCTTCCATAACATGACCAAATTCTACCTTCCCAATCTCATTGTCACTGCATCCTTTCATTAGCCTGACACTAAATTCGAGCTGGAGTGCTAGAATGTTCCCACTTCCAGGACGCACTTACGCTTTCCCCAGTGTATGTGTAAAATCACCATTGTGTAATCATCCCCACTGCTCAGTTAGAATAAGCACCTCCGTTTCCAGGTTTGCAAGCTTGTTCATAGTTATTTACACACTTGTCTCCCCTATCAGACCTCTCCCACTTCAAGGCAGGATCTATATGACTTATTCATTTCTATGGCATCATCGGCCACAGCAACTAGCACATTGGTACTCATGCATACCCACTAATAGAAAGGATCAATGGCACATTCTTCACTGTGAATAGTAACTTAGTGATCTGTTTCCCAGGAGTCTGAGCAATATAAGGCATTTTTTTTTTCAGGTTCTAACCCACTCCGTCATCCCTACCTCTCCTCCTAGCTTGCCCTGTTAAATTGGAGCATAAGATTCCTGCTTTGCATGATAGGCAATGCAAGTCTTAAGGTTCACAAACACAACAGTGGCTGAGAGCATTTCCTCTCCATGAACCTTACATTTGCAACGCATCCCCTCTTCCTGCTATTGCTATAACCTATATCAATGCAGTGTTGATCTCAAATTGGTGTTAAAATAAAACCCACAACTAAAACCAAACAAAGCACATTCTTATGTGCAGGTAAGAAAACAGATATTAATAGTAGGTATCTCTGGATTTTTTTATACTTTTTATACTTTATCATTTCCTGTATTTACTCATTTCCTATAATAAGCACATATTTCACAATTTTTAAAGGTATTAATATTTTAAAAATACTTCTACGAATAATGTAGAACTCTCTTTTATGTGTGAAATAAGTATGTCCAGCAGATGGCACAAAATCCCTAATCCAGAATTAAAACAGTTAAAAAAAAAAAAAAAACCTTGCTACTTGAAGAATGCCATGTGAAGGGCATGTATCTTAGTGACCAGGAATCAGCCAAAATGGACACTGCTTCCAGAATCTTCATCTCCACTAGGTATGATTTGTTTGTCTCTGCTATAGTCAAAGGTGAGTCGTGTCAGAGGAAAGGAAGGGGCCTCTGTGATATGCAGGATGTGTGGGACCTGCAGAGGCTGCAGGGCAAGTTGGACTGTGCAAAACATTCTCGAAAAGTGGACAAGCTGTGTATCAATGCGGTGTCACATCTGGAGAGGGCTCTGGAGCCCATATAGTCCATGTGTTTTCGGACAATGTTTTTACCATTTTTTTCCTAAATAAACTTCAATGTATGAAACCAACAAAAGTGAATCTCTCCTATTTAAAGCAGGGGATGGGATGGGAGGCAAGGGCCATGCTGGTCCTTCTCTTTGTCCCAGCATAGCCCCACCCCTTGTAGCTGACATAGTCAATAACTGGTTATACTTAATCAACATTTATGGAAACCATAAAATACTTCCAAGAGGTCCCTAGAGAAAAGCCCTAATGCAGTGGTTTCATTGTACTGCTGAGAAAAGGGCTGCTCAGAGGAGAGCTGCAAATGAAAAATGGAAAAACATATAAAAAGCAAAAAAAAAATTTCTTAATTGCCTTTAAAGGAAACATCAATAAGAATATTCAGAATGCATCAGTAAATTTAGTACAGATGTTTTCACAGATTTGACATCTGAAACTGGACCTTATTATATATTAAATTTCTGATATTTTAAACATTAGATTCACTTAAATCTGGTTTATAGTTATAATGGTTTATGGAAACTATCGGAAACAGCATTTCAGCTAACGTGAGGTTTCATGAGAAATGTAAGCATATTTCTAGGTTATATTTTTACAAATAAAGTTTATTTATATCAATAAAATATCCTTAGGTTGTAATTCCTGCACAGTCTATAATTTTTCAATGCAACTATAAACCCAAACAGTGACTTGACAGCATGAAGCTAGTCATTTTAGAGCTTCTATAAGCCCCTAAAAATATATCTAAATAATGTTTGCAAAGTAGACGCAACCATCTATTTAAATGCATTTACCTAAAGTTTCTTTTTAGAACAAGTCCAAATTTAACTAGTCTTATGATAATTATCTTATAAATTTTCCTTTGTTTTGGACACCCATTTCTGTTATTTCCAGGAGCTTCCCACTTGACACTATATTATTTCTGGTTTACGGAAGATGTATGTGTTTTTTTTAAAAGCTTTCAGAGAGGCTTCTCAGAGTGTAACAGTATCTTAACCATGTCCTAAATTAATAAATAAAAGGAAAACCCAAAGGTGAATGGGGTTTAGCAGTAGAGAGCATGGGTCTTAAATTCTAGCTTCTGTTTCTGCTAGCACGGTGACCTTAAACCCCTATTTCCCCACGTGTTGAGATCAGAACAATTATACTGACCTGAGTTGGTTAATAAGCCATTGTGTCTCAGTTCCAAAACCACCTTTTAATGCTCTGCTTTGTGATGTTAGGACTCGGACTATGTAAACCACATTTTAGCTTTGCCAGCTCTGCCAACAGGGTTGTCGAGGGACGTGAAAGGCTGGAAGAGAAAGAAGGGGCTTGCTTGCTCCTTCCTGTTTGCTTCCAGTTTCTGTCCGTATCACCTCAGCAATGGTTTTTCCTCCTGGCAGTGGCTGTTGGATTCCAATTCTCAGGATTCTTCCCTCAGTCTCCCAGACCAGCTTAGTAAGTTCCCACAGAGATACCAGCAGCAGCTGGCCAGAGCCGCCTCCTTAGAGGTATGAGTCCAGCTCCAAGGGGCTTTCCTCTGAGTTTTTGAGGCATCAGCCCCAGTCAAGTTGACCCTCTCCTTAAGGTCTGGATCCTGGCTGGGCTGAGCCCTGTCTCTGAGATTGTGAAGTAGCCACACCAGCTTGTAGGTTCTAATAACTCCACCTCGTCCCTTGTTACCGCCCGCCCCCCGCCAGAAGTGCTAACTGTTTCTTGTGGTTCCTGTCTCAATGCTATCTCAGCCTTACTCTTTTGTCATTTTGGTTCTCCAATACCAATTCCTTGTAAACAGTTCTCATTCAAAAAAGCCGATTTGGTTTCTGATTTCCTGACCAACTATAGAGAATTCTAGGAAATAGATTCTCAAGATAAGATTCTGAGCTTAGGCTTGATCATGACTTTGGGCTTGAACACAGTGAGGACTCCTAGTACTCACACGATTAATCAGCAATCACCTGTGGTTGATTACAAATGAAATACCTACTCAAGCAAGTGCCTTCTGGGACCAAGTGCCTGCTTTGTTTAACCACTATGAAGATCATATGGTGAGACAGCTATTTCTGTGTGCACTGGAGTGCTTACGAGATGAAAATGACCAACTTGAGACATGGTTAGAGAACCAGAAAACTTCTAAGGCAGCTGTAAAAGAGTCTCTTAGGTTTTGTAGTTGCTCTGTGGGATACATCATTACAATGCAAGTTGAATTCACAGCCTTGACAAGGCTCAAGTGTGAGCATTAGAAGATTGGTTGGGAAGGAGAGAGATCCTGAGATTTGGAATAAGAACATCTGGGTGAAATCAAACAAAACAGAAAATCTTATACTCCTTCATCCAAACTTCTACATCCTAGTAACTTTAACCTTTGCCCATTATTCCCCAGTTTTGAGGCTGAGAACTACTTCCTGAGCTATAACTTGGGGTTCTTCTTTTGTTTTTTTCACTTCTCTAATACTTGTTTAACAAATCCTTAACATTAAAATCTCTTTGCTAAAACAAGCAAACAAAATTGATCTGGCTTCTGTTTTTCTAACTGAAGCCTACTGGACACACTGTCTTATAGGGTTATTTTGAGGCTGAGACAAGGCACATATAGCACATAGCTCAGTATGGTGTATTACCCACAGAAGACACTCAGCAGGTAGTAGAATTTCCCTGCTGACCACATCTTTTCCCTACTTCGTTGTGCTACTTCTAGTCGAGCAGGTCAAAACTTCTCCCTGAACTTATTTATAAAAAGAGGTAACATTTCTCTAAAAATGGGGGTATGTGCTGGGGGAAATGAAGGAAAACATCAGCCTTGTGAAGAAATGAATAATACTTCATTTCTAGAGCTACTACTAGTACTTTCACCCTGCCTCCCTCTGACAGGAGTTCATAAACACTGAGGCTACCCTCTAGTGCTAAGTGATCAGAAAGGTCTCCTGCTCACTATTGACAAGTCAAAGGAACACTTTCTGGAAGAAACCAAAGCTATTCTCTGTTATGGAGAATTATCAGGACAATCTCCTCAATGAACCCTGAGACCCCTGGCATCACTAAGGATTGTCCCTACCCATAGGAAATGATGGGACTAACCACCTGTGTTGATCTCAAGTAAGACATGCAAACACTAAAGAACTATTCTCAAAGACAAGGTGATCATTTTACAGAGGATAGAAAACCCCAAACTCTTGCAAACTCCATACTTAGAGCTCCTTTAATCCTCTGACGTGTATCTATGAATCCTGAGAGTATAGGACTCATCACGTCATCAAAATCGTCCACCTTCAGTAGAAGCCTGAGAGCAGAGAAGGTGACAGCCTCATCTCATTGCTTGGTATTGTTTGTGAAAGAAAGCAAAGACAGTGAGGAAGCCTTTATATCCTGCTATTTCTTTTCCATGGCAATCAAAATAATTAAAGTGCAGTTCAGCCAAGGACAGGCAAGTGTTCACATACACACTATTCCCACAAACATAACCTCTATTATAAATAGACACACAGCCTTTTTTTCACAAAATAAACTTTTTAGCAAGCAAAATAAGTCATAATATACTTTTAAGAATATAGCTTGGGTAGAAAGAGTTTCTATTAAAAAGCCTGCAACTTATTATTTTGAAAATCCTGATCCAAGGATCTACATTTTAAAAATAGAGTAGATAATATCTACCTGTGTTTTCCATTCTGTGCCTCTAAATTCCATTTAGAATTTTGAAGTCATGTTGTAGCACCCAAATCAAGATAATTTTATTCATCTAGTTAGATTTTCTTCAATGAAAAAATTACAGGTGATCTTAATTTATGATGACGTTATGTCCCCATAAGCCTATAGTAAGTTGAAAATGCAGTTAATGCACCAAACATCATAGCTTAGCATAGTCTACCTCAAATGCTCTGAGAACACTTACATTAGCCTCCAGTTGGGCAACATCATTTAACACAAAGCCTATTTTATAATAAAATGTTGAATATCTCATGTAATTCATGGAAAACTACACTGAAAGGGAAAAAAAAAACAGAATAGCTCTGTGGGTAGTCAAAGTATGATTACTATTGAATTTGTATCACTTTTGCACCGTTGGAAAGTAAAAAAATAGTAACTCAAACTACGGTAAGTCGGGATTGTCTTAGTGAAAGGAGGTGGTAATCTGCACCTAGCAGAGAGTTGTTATTTCACTTCTACTAGATAGTAACAATTAAGAATACTTAGCTACGGGCCAGGCGTGGGGGCTCACACCTGTAATCCCAGCACTTTGGGAGGCCGAGGCAGTTGGATCACTTGAGCCCAGGAGCTCGAGACCAGCCTGGGCAACATGGTGAAACCCCATCTCAACTAAAAATACAAAAAATTGCCCGGGCATGGTGGTGCATGCCTGTAGTCTCAGCTACTCCAGAGGCTGAGGTAGGAGAATCACCTGAGCCTAGGAAGTCGAGGCTGCGGTGAGCGGAGATGGCAGCACTGCACTCCAGCCTGGGTGACAGAGTGACACCCTGTTTCAAAAAACAAAAGCAAAAACCACCACAACAAAAAACCCAGAATACATAGCTATGTATCAGGAATGACATGCTACCTTCCAAGGTCCCCAGTGGGTGCCTAAAACTGTGGATGTTATCGTACTCTATATACACGACTGGTTTTCCTGCACATATGTACTTAGGACAAAGTTAATTTATAAATTAGGCATAGGAAGAAATGAACAACAGTAACTAACAATAAAATAGAACAATTATAACAATATATTGTAATTAAAAATATGCAAATATGATATCTTTCTCTTTCAAAATATCTTATTGTACTGTACTCACCCTTCTTGTGATGATGTAAAATGGTAAAATGGCTACGTGATGGGATGAAGTGAGGGCAATAACACAGGTATTGTGACATAGGTGGAAAATTCCAGAAATAAACAACTCTTAAGTTTCAAATTGTGCACTGTTCTCAGTGGTGTGATGAAATCTCTTGCCCTCCTGCTTCGGCCCATTGGATGGCAATGAGTCACCATGTAGTCACCTTGGTAATTAGAGCAACTGTTGCAGTATTGCAGTGCTTGTGTTCAAGTGACCCTCATTGTACTTAATAGTGACCCCAAAACACAGGGTAGTGATGTAATATTTTTGAACTATAGTTGACCCTGAGTAACTGAAACTGTGGAAAATGAAACTAAGGGAGCTAAGGGAAGACTACTTTACTATACTTCTAGATGTGTACTGTTTATCACTGATTATATAAAATGGTAAAATATTATTAGCTATTACTGTAATATGGACTAAGTCAAGTTGTTGGCATAATAATTTCAAATTACATGATTCACTCATGTATATGTAAAGGTCTTCCCAAAAGTCTTAGTGAAATTGTAAGATTGAATACTTTTGGAAGTATAAAGGCTACAAATTTTTATATAAAGGTTTCAAACAAACTTTATTTAAAAGTATAATGACTTACATTTATTTTACATTTATATAGCTTTGTTGATTTTGAGTAATACATTTAAAAATTTTAAGTTTTTAGTCCCTCTGGTTGAAGATAGGAAATGTTGACTGAAACAAGAAATTAAGTCTTTTCGGACAACTTGCATTTCCAACTTGGGCATAATTATTAAAATACTTAGTAGATAACTTCAGGATTGTGGCTGTGGCCATTATCAAATTTTAAAGAAAAAAGTGACTTGAAATGAAAGAGCATTGCAGTTCCAGTAACAAATAACTCTTTTATTTAAGTTTAATTTATTCAGAAACTTATAGAAAAGCTGGAGTTACTATAAAAATATTTTTTTCCTGAATCAACAGGTTATTGCTTCACTCCTTGATGTGTATTTCTCACAGCCAAAATATTTTCTACATAAATACAACAAACCATCAAAGTTGAGAAATTAACAATGATAGCATCTAATCTTCAGACTCCACCCAAGTTTTGCCAATTGTCCCTGTAACATTAGTCTTTTATGGCAACAGGAACCAGTTCAGGACCACACACTACATTCAGTTGTCATGTCTCTAAGCTCCACCAGTCTAGAACGGATCCTCTGTCTTTCCTTGACTTTCATGACCTTGAGATTTTTGGATATTATTTTTGTGGTATGTCCCTCAATTTGTTTCCTTCTTCATTATTAGACTCATGTTTGCAGCTTTGTTAGAAGTATAACAAGAATAATGATGTAGTTTTGTCATTTCGTCTTATTAAATAGAATAAAATTTCTATTTATCCCACTGTGATGGAATATCACTGGAACTGATCACATGATTGAGGTGACATCTGCCAGGCTTTTTCCATTGTAAATTACTCATTTTGCCTTCATCATTCAACTGTACTTTGTGGGAAAGAACTTTGAAATTATGTAAATACCCTTCCTCATCAAAATTTTAATTGTTATTTAGCTCATGATTTCTCATTTTGTTCCCTTACTGCCTTTGTTGTTATGATTCTTAAACTTTCCTAGATTTGGCCCGTGGGGTTTCCTTCAAGCTGGCTTTTGGGCCCATTTGGTATGTCCCCATTATTTTTTTTAGTACTTCCTTGCTTTTTGCTTCAAAAGATGTTCCACTTTTAATTGCCCCTTTCCTTTCCTGTCCTGGCCCTGAAATCAGCCATTTCTTCAAGGAACTTTGGCTCTTTTAGTGGAGAATGGCATCTAGAAGTCAAGATATGGGCAATAGCTGTGCTCATTATTAGGGTTGTCTTAGTTCGAACTGCCATAACAATATACCATAGACTGGGTGGTTTAAGCAATAGACATTTCTTTCTCACAGTTCTGGAGACTGGAAGGTCCAATATAAAGGTGCCGGCAGCTTCGGTTCCTGGTGAGAGTGCTCCTCTCGGCCTGTAGACAGCCACGTCCTCTCTCTGTGTTCACTTGCTGTTTTTGGTGCACACACATAGAGGGAGAGAGAATGCTCTGGTGTCTCTTCCTCTTCTTGTAAGAGCACTTATCACATCATGTGGGCTCCAACCTTAAGACCTCATCTAAACCGAATTACCTCCCAAAGTCCTCACCTCTGAATACCATTACCTTGGGGGTTAGAGCTTCAACATATGAATTGTTGGAGGATACATTCAGTCCATAGCCAGGTGTTGCTGCTGCTACTCTCTCTCAGGAGGGAAGCTAGAGTCTAAATCCATTAGGTTGGTGCAAAAGTAACTGCAGGTTTTGCCATTACTTTTACTCTTTCTCTATCTCTATATAAATATAGATAGATAGAGATGATGTAGATATAGATATATTAGGTTGGTGCAAAAGTAATTGTGGTTTTTGCCACTGAAAGTAATGGCAAAAACTATATCTATATCTATGTGTATTCAGATAAAGAGCAAAATATATCTACACGTATTACAGCTGTTCGTTACATACTTTACAAATACTTATAAATCTATCTATATGTAGAAAACCATGAGTCCACACAAATACTTCCAATTCCATACCAGAACAGTTCATTCTTGTTCCCTTCATTTAAATATCTGTAACTCCCTTCTCCAACTATGAGAAGCCTGGATCCTATTATCATGGATGTATTTTCTTGTTTGACCCATAACCCTGTGGCGACTCACCTTTTATATCTGCCTCTCTCCCTCCCCGTGTGGATTCCCTCCTTACCCTTCCCAGGCTCTGATACCTCATACTAGGCCACCTTCCAACATATGGATATCCTCTTTACCCCACAAGGACTTGAACTGCCCATTTTGGGTTGCACAACCCCCATTAGATGCCCTTCTCACCCTATCTGGGCTCTAAGTCACCATGTCATCCCTCCACCACCATGTGGCAACCTTATTCGCCCTGCCTGGGTTCTGATATCCTGCTGTGATCTCCCCTCCTCTGTGTGGATTCTTTCTTCACCCCATTCAAACTCTTAATGCCCACTTCAAGTCATGGGCCACCTTGCTCTATTTCACCTCTAGGACTGACTTATTTATGAAGGGAAGGGAAGGGAAGAGGAAGAGTCCAAATAACTCCTAAAAATGTGTGTTGTAGAGATAACCTTTGCTAAATCTTGTTGAATTAGAGAGAAGAATGAGCCAAAGGCAACATATGTATGGTTTCCAATGCTGCTAACTGTGCTAAATCATTATTTGCACGGGTGAGGCAGTTATACTTACTTGTAAGCGTCCCTTAAGGCTTTGCTTTGTTTTTTTGTTTTTTTTTTTTTTTTTGAGACAGAGTCTCGCTCTGCCGTCCAGGCTGGAGTGCTGTGGCCGGAACTCAGCTCATTGCAAACTCCGCCTCCCAGGTTCACGCCATTCTCCTGCCTCAGCCTCCCAAGTAGCTGGGACTACAGGCGACCGCCACCTCGCTCGGCTAATGTTTTGTATTTTTTTTAGTAGAGACGGGGTTTCACTGTGTTAGCCAGGATGGTCTCAATCTCCTGACCTAGTGATCTGCCCGTCTCGGCCTTCCAAAGTGCTAGGATTACAGGCTTGAGCCACCGCGCCCAGCCTAGGCTTTGCTTTGAATATGGTAATCCTGCTACAGTTTGGATGAGAAAAAAATAAGTTTTATTGGAGCAAAGAATGGATTAAACACGAGAAGTAACTAAGATGAGCTACATTTTAAATCTCATTTCACTTTGCTTCTTCATGCCTTCCCCAGAATAAATTGCTATACAGACAGATTGGTCCCAGAGATCTAAATTACAAAAGATGTTGAACATCACACTAAGGCATTTGTTCTTTCATTTAAAGTCAACAATGACAAGTCACTGAATGGGTTTGGGCCAAAAAAAAGGCGTAAGATTGTGAGAAAAAATTTAATTTCTAATTATGAAATTGGAAAAAATCATGACTATATTGAATACGTTGTTAATTATTTTCAGGAAGAAAGGTATACAATAAATGGACTGGGTCAGTCAGGGAAATAATTTTATAGTTGGGGTGATAATAGATAAGCAGTTTTTATTGGTTAATAAACTATTAATGCCACACAGACAAATCAGCCTCAGTACCACTCCCTGACTTGTTACTGCATTATTGCTATCACAGAAACCGATCAACAATTACTTGTTTTTATACTTTGTATAAGGTAAAGCATAATAAAATGCAGTGCTTAAGTAACCGGCTTCATCCAAGTAAGTAAAAATGTTATATCATCTATTTTTTTTTCTCATATTTAGAGGAAAGACTATTAATCAAATATTTGGGCATTTGATTTTGGAGAAACACCTTCAGCAGTATTTACTTACCACAGAAGCTAAGATGTAATAGGATTCAGTTTAACTTTTAACTGTCTGGAGAGACTAGCCTACATGCTCTTTTGGCAAGATCAGTAGTTCTTGGCATCACCCAATACCAGGCATCAGAGCCTTCTTGACCCTGAGTGTCAGCCTCAAAGCACACTCGGTGGACTGAGACCATGGTTGCATGGGAAGACCAAGGAATGAGGATAAGAACAACCAGGCAGAAGGAAGCCAGAGGTCACTGGAAAGAGGAGAAAGGGGAAAAGGGGAGAAGGGAAGAGGGAGCTCGAGAGAGAAAGAACGGGAGGGGAAATAGAGGAGAGAGCTATGTATGGTTTGAATGTGTCCCTCCAAGGTCATGTGTTGGAAACTTAATCCTCAATGCAATGTTGAGAGGTGGGACTTTCAAGAGGTGATTAGGTCATGAAGGTTCTGCCTTCATGAATAGATTAATGCTTTTATCGTGGGAGTTGGCTAGTTGTCTTGGGAGAGGGTTCTTGATAAAAAGGATGAGTTCAGTCCTCTTCCCTCTTCTTTCTCTTGCCCTCTTGCCTTCCACCATGGGGGATGACACAGCAAGAAGGCCCTAGTGAGATGCAGGCCCCTGGACCTTGGAATCTCCAGCCTCCAGAATGGTAAGAAACACATCTCTGTTCTTCACAAATTACCCAGTCTAAGGTATTCTGTGACAGCAGCACAAAATGGACTAAGACAGAGAGGAAGAGGAGGAAGAGAAAAGCAGTTGAGAGGACACATGAAGACAAAGTTATTGAAAGATGAGATTCATTATCAGAGGAAATATGGGAAATATAGAATGAGTGTTTAAGAAAAAAAACGGGGAAGTATCTCACCTATAACACTTTGAAGGCATGCAGATATTTTATTGCTGAAAATTTACATTTCTAAATTTGAAGAAGAAATTCTCTGACCTGTGCTTTCGTTTGTTCACATGGTGAAGTCCCACAGCCTCCCCCTGACACTCAGGGAGAATCTTCTTGTGAAGCAAATATAAAAGCAAAATTTTGTTTCGTGTTTTCATTTATGGCTGCCTTAACTTATGCCAGAAATAGGAGAAACGTCTTAGGTCACATTGCTTTGAGCTTATGTAACATCTTTAAAGACTGTTAATTGATGTCATACTCCTTAACCTTTACATATACCACCCTGAGCTGGAGATCTGTAGTTTTACCCCCATTCTACAAAAATAAAAATAAAATAAAAGATTAAATCATATATACAAAGTCTAGAAGAGGAATAATTGGCTTTAGTTGTCTTGTTTTAATCAAGCATGAGAAAACTAAGCTAATTCCGTACATTGGGACTGACCAAAGTATGTAAAGTAAGTTAGTCCACATTACAAGTAGGTTCAATTTGGCCAAAAGACACCATGCTTCAAACTTAATCCCCTGAGTGCAAAACTGTAAGATTATGCTCTAGTTAGCCTTGTAGTTCTGTTTCCTTCATTTCAGGATTCCTTTTGCCCTAAATAGTAGCCCATACTTGCTATTGTCTTTTGACATCATTATTTTCACTCATATGCTTAGGCTCGAAAGGGTGTCCATCCCACTGGTGAACACACAATCAAGAGCTTCAGAGCAAAGCCTTCATCTCCACTGTGGCCTGCACCACAGCAAGCCTAAGTGCACTTCCATGGATCCTACAATCATTCGTCTTTTTGCGACACCATGAAATTCAGTAACTAGCAATGTGTGACTCAATGCAGGAGATCCTGTGGGAGAGAGAAATGGGCAGGAGAAGACATACTTCTTGCCTTTAGGGCTCGTTAAATTGTCTCCTCTTTCTTTTTCAACTTGCTTTTCTTTGGCTCTTCTGCCTTCTAGTGAATATACTTTTTGAGTTTCTGTCTTTTCATATTGTCATATTATCTTCTCATTAGTCTTTTCAATTTTCAATGTTGAACTAAATAAACCCTCGGGCCTGGCTAAACTCTTATTTCCCTCAGCAAAGAATGTGCTACTCATTAATGCCAATGATTTTATATTCCACTGGCCTTCACAACAAAATAAGCAAGACTTTCTTAGGTTAATTTGTTTTTACACAACATTTAAAGTAAATTCTGTGGGATTACAGCCCAACATGAAGTGACATCTTTCCCAGAAATACAGCAGCATTGGCAAAATTGTCAGCAATCACCCAACCTCAGGGCCAAACATGACAATACGAGAAGAAAGGCACTCTGAGTAATAAATGTGACTGAAATACAAACAAAATGTATGGTTTTCCAGACTCACAAAGTATTGGAAGACAAAACTGTGAGCAAACTACATTATAATATGCAAGAGGAGTACTGAAAGATAGCCACAAGCTATGTGTTTCTCCTTAGCCACGCAGCCATCCTGGCACTTTGCTTCTTGTTTTTCAGATTTTCATTCTTTATTGTCTGTAATTTGGCATGAACGCTGATCCTCGAGTGTTCCTCCAACATGTTACTGAAAAACTGCTGCAGCTGGAAGGACAGAGAGACAGATGATCAGTGCAATCTAACTTCCCATTTGGACAAAACAAATATCTAAATGCTAAGCGGCAACATGATTTTGCAAATTGGCGATGATGGTTGGAATGAGTAGAAATGTATACTCCCAGATTGTGTGTCCCTGGGGAGACTGTGACTGAGACAATGTGATGAACACCACACCTACCCCAAAGAAGCAGATGTAGACAGGAAGGTCCATGAAGCAGAAACTATGCCGTATTCATTGCTCTATTCCCAAAGCACGTATTAAGTCTCAATGAATATTTACTGAAGGCAAATAGTGTGTTCTCTAAGATTTGCAGGCAGAGATACAGTGAACTCCCCCACTTTTTTTAAATCTCAAAAGAAACGGAAACTTCTAAAGCTCAAAGTTGGTACATAATAGTTGCATCTTTACAAATGTCATTCTTTATTTGAGAACACTTAGATAATGAATTCGTCCATTGGCTGAATTACCTCATTGGGTCAGGTCAAGCATTCAGTTATCAGAACATTTGTTGCAATATTACGTATAAGTCAGACTCCAAGTGAATAATAAGTTATATTCCAAAATATAAATAAGTTATAAGTTTTTTCAATTTTCATTTTACCAAAAGTCTCTTTTTGTATCAGTGGATTAGAACTCCAAACACAGCTATAAGATGAAGATGCGCATTCCAGTTCACAACAGCTCACTTCAACCCTAATATACTCAAAATTGCATAGTAATAGGGCTATTAAGCCTAATTACAATGTAAAAGAAATGTTTTAGGGAAAAGTAAGTTAAAGAGCCAGGAATAATCCTCCCCCACTCTTTCCTTCCCTGCTTACACCTGCCAGGAGGTGGCAGCCAACAGCCCACAACTCCACATCACGGACAGTGTGCCCAGGATTGGGCTCCTGTAGTGGTGGGAGGGGAGTGGCGATGGTGTTTGGGATTGTAGGTGGGCTTTATGTGTGCTTGAGAGTATGTCTAGCAGGGGAACATAAAAACCAGAGCCAGAGATGCGGAAGGTGTTTGAAAATTGTGCCTTTGGACAGGGACAAGGGAAGCAAATGATTTCATTCTCACTTTCTTTTTTATTATTTATTTTAGATACTACCCTGTGAACTGATGCAGCAGAGCAGGACTGCTGGACATTAATAGTTGTTGGCAAGGATATTCATCTTAGCTAATTCATTTATTTTTTTAAATTGCAACAATTTAACTACTGCTAAATCCATTTTTCCAATTTTGAAAAGCTGTCAGTGACTAGAATTTTGAAATTTTGAAGATTGCTAAATTTATACAAATCTCATTTATTATTCATTAACAACAACAAAATTTCACTAGATTCTGTAGAGGCAAAGATTGAACTAATGAATTTTAGAAGATCAAAACACACACTGAATCTTGATTTGCGGAGCTTTTGTATCAGCATGTTCTGGGTGTAGTGTGCTTTTCTTTCCCTTGTCCAGGGAATCCCTGATAAATCAAGTCCTGACAGCTCAGCCTTAGGCAGGCCAAAACTCAAAAAAAGATAATTTCTTTGGGAATTAGCAGTTCTGCTTCTCTCATGATAACAATGATATGACTTCTACTTGTCCTTTTTTTTTGCTTGGGATCAAAGTTCAGGCCTTTATGACCTATATAGGTATTTGTTTATTTGCTTAGGGAGAGTTGACTTACCTTTATTTACAAAGGCTCTTCTTGTTCTTATTAACATAGTTTCAGGCCCTGGTGTTTAATTTTAATCAATTTTATTGGGATTTAATTTATGTACAGTAAACTAGATATACTTAAACTGTACAGGTCAATGAATTTTGACCAACATGTACCCCTTTGAAACCACAGACACAATCAAGTACCTTTCCTCTACCCTGAAAAAGGGTCCTCAGGCCCTCTTGCAGTCCATCTCTGTCCCAGGCAACTACTGATCTGCCCTTTGTCACTATAGATCCATTTGCATTACCCAGAATGTGACTGGTTTCTTTTACTAAACATAATCACCTTGATATTCATCCACGTTGCTACACAAATTTTAAAAATTTCAGGATAGCATTCCATTGTGTGGGTATATTACTTTTCCTTATTCATTTACCTATGGATGGGCATTTAGATGGTTTCCAGTTAACATTTAAAAAAACTGCCTGTTTCCTGACATGGTTGTGCCATGTTACATTCCTCCCAGCAAGATAAAAGAGTTCCAGTTGCTCCATATCTTTGCCACCATTTGGTACCATAAATCTGTCTAATTTTACCTACGCTACTGGGTGTGTACAGGTTGTATTTATATTGTATCCTTGTTTTACTTTGTGCGAAAGTATCTTTTTGTAGACATTTGCTTTTGTCCGCTTCGTTTACTTTCTGGTTACAGCCCTTTGTCCTTTCAGAACTATCCCTTCCCCTTCCCAGTGCCTGTGACTTGGGTGGGGCTGTTCGACCCTGGCTAGACCAATCAGAGTATTCCATCTCCCCTGGACACAGTGATTGCTGCCTCTGACCTAAGTAGGACCAACCAAAGTGCTTTATTCAGGGCAGGAACTCTTGAAGCTGTGAGCAAGTATCCTTCCTTCTGCAGCTGGGAGTGCTGCGGATTATATAAGAAGGGAGCTATGCTTCTCTCCACATGGAAAAAGACTGCCTAATAAAATTCAGCCTAGAGGAAAGCAAAGCCAGGAAACGGTAAGAATCTAGAATAGACAGAACTAAGATATCATCTCAGTCCTCAGGGAGCTTATTGTAGCCTCATGGGGTAGACATATTTACCAGTGATTACACTATAATGTAATAAGCACTATGGTAAAAATATATTCATAGGATTACTTGAAAGTATAGATGAGGAAAGGGTATAAATCCTTCATTAAAAAGTTCCCAGAATAGATAATAGGAGCAGAATCTTAAAGGATGACTAGGAATTATCCCGCCAGGAACTGGGATGAGGAATGTTCTCCAGACAGAAGGCAGAGTGTTTCTGAAATCCAGAAAATGTGAAGCTATACAATGATTCAAGAAAACTTGTAAGTGGTACAGTATAGCTAGAGGAAATGTGTTTAGGGATGTCTGTCCATCTCTCTTGCCCTCTGACACTTGGTGGTGAGGTGAGCAAAAATGAAGCCAAACTGTAATGCAGGGGCCAGATCATGAAGGGCCTCATGTGCTAATCACAGGATTTCAAAATTTCTCTGAAAAACGATGCAAAGCTACTGAAGCTCTGGAACACAGCAATGACGGGCAGTGATGGCAAAGGTGGGATAGAAGGAAACCCAATCTGGGACAGGAACCCTGGGCGAGAGTGCCCAGCATTCAGGTGAGAAAGGATGAAGTACCACCCTCCATGAACAGGTGATCTCTATTTTGGGAGGAGGATACAAGTAAAAACACTTCTTCACAGTGATACAGCAGCAACAGAAGCATAGAATGTAATAATTCAGATAAGCATATTATTATTTTTAATTTTAACAAGTCCAAATTGCATAAAAGGTGGTTTCCAAATTATCATTGTATTTCATAATATTTAAAGTGCTTACCTCCACAATCTGTAAATCTGTAGTTATGGCTCTCCCTATTGCATATATTAGATTGATCAATGATTGTGTGCCATACCTACAAGGCAATAAGACGTTAATCAAGGGTGGAAAGCATTTTGCAAAATAAAGCTATATTTTATACAGCAGATGAATGCCAAGTGTATGGCCCCTATTAATTCCTATGTCCCAAATCTAAGTAAAAACATGTATGAACTAGTTTAGTTTCATCTTTCAGTAGAAAATCCTATTAACACTAAGGAAATATTGATAGTTAAATACTTATATGTGTTACACAAATCTGTTATCTAAATCTAAAAAGTTCTTCTTAAAAACAACCATTATCTATTAAATGAGGTAGTTGGAATACATGTCACATGCCTCAATACAATTTCTAAAGGAATAAATAAATATATAAATTGTGTCCCATAAAAAACAGTAGTTAATAGAGGATCCATTTCAGAACTGCTGACTAAAGCACCCTGAACGTGTATTTGAAATGTTTTCGTGCATGCTTTTTGGAGAGAAGATCCGTATCTTCCGATGTTCTCTAAACGCTGGTGACCCTGAAGACTGAGCACCATGGCCCTATCTGTGCTTGTTTCAATAGGTGTGGTAGTGGAAACTTTCCCTCTAGTTTAGTGTCCCTGAATATCTAGCAAAAAAAAATCTTAAAATAACTGTGAAGTATTGCTATGAAAAAACAGCAGATACTTACCTGCTCAAAGTGTGGCTGTAGTTAGAAAAGTAAATAAAAGACTTTTGGGTGCATTAAAAAAGAAAGAAAAATTAAAATAGGGTTATTATAATGGACTGACCAAGGGATGGTTGAGTAGTTAATATACACAATTGATTTACTTCAAAAATAGGTACTTGAAATTAAAAATTATAAGAGTTAACTTTGGCATAATATACTAATAAAGGTGAGAGAAAATAGTGCTGCTATTTTTCTAAGTTCCTAGCTGTAACTTATGCTGTGTCTACCTGAGCAACGTGAAGGACAATATAACTCTGCATATAATTGAGGCAAGCGAAACTGTTTTTATGAAGAAAGAGGAAACATTTCTTAGTTCTCTATTTTAATTGGCCAGCTAGGCAGAAAAAACCTATAAAATGACTCAAGAAACTTGAGTTCCAAAGAACCCAAATTTCAACCTTAAAAATAAAAATAGAAAACAGAGGAAACCTATCTATGGTGCTAAATGTGTTAATTTCTGCCAGACACAGGAGAAAGGTACCTGAGGAGGCAGGGCTGGGTTTGACATTACCTTGGAAAATTTATAAATTGTAAAAACGGAGAATAACAGATACTTAGAAGCATTGTTCTGGAGCGTAAATGAGATAATATATATGGAAGCACCTATTAGATTACCTGGCACACTTCATTCCTTCCTGCTCTTGTCAACTTCAAGAGGGGCTATTTTTGAAACAGATGATTTATCATTCTTGTTGACAGAGCAATCTCTTTCAAATATTACTCAACAAAACTGCATTACAAATAGTTTACCCCATCAGTGTTCAAATACATTCTAATTAATATGAAGTCAAAAGCCAATATGAGTCAATATAGTAATCCTTTTTAAAAAGTTGATAACATCTAACATTAGTGTGGGAACAGTGATTTCGGTACTCCAGTCTGGCTCTCCTTTCTGCCTCTCCCTTTTTTCACATTACCTCTCCCTTCATCTCCCCTGCCATGTCAGATTCCTTCTGGCAAGGATGGCCATGCGGCAAGCGTGGGGACACCAAGGCATCCAGCCTGATTCATGCCATGGGGACAGACTCCCCAGTGCTTGGACCCTCCACTCTGATAACCTCTCACTTTGCTTGTGCTCCTGTTTAGCCTTTTTTGGCTGTGTTCCCTATCATGAAATACAACCAAGTAGAAGTGAAAATGATTCCATATTTTTAAGCTTAAGACTTTAGGCAATGTAATAACATGTGGAGAAAAAAAATCAAGTGCTTAATAAAGAGGGTAAGATTCATTTTGGACAGGATGAGTTTAAAACTGATCATGCTCTGTATTCTATATTGAGATAAAACTGGCTTTTCTGTATGCTGTGAAGCCCATTTAACAGAAATGATAATGGCACAAATAATGCTTCTACCACATCCATTGAAAAGTCCCCAAAATACTATTGCTTCATCCCTATTCATATGCTTCCATAGGACCTACTCTTAGCTATGTGTACCTACTGACTTTTCTGTAACTTGAAAGATAGCTTCATGACCAATGGAGTCTTTCTCATTGGAATGAGTATTCGAGAGATCATCTTTGGCCCAATAATTAACTAAATTTTCCCACACCAACCAGTGTAATGCCCTGTACATGACAGTGACGGGCAAGACCAAGCCAAAAGTTGTTTTATTCAATCAAATATTCCAAAATGTATTTCCAGATTAGGCTTCCTGGGAAGAATTCTGGGCCTGGCTGAAAGGAACAGCGGTTCCTGCACCGCTATTGGCGACATACTCAACTCCAACATGTGCCTTGGTGTGGAGATGATGTCTGTGAGCTTGCCTGCATGTCACTGTGAGACATATGCCCATGAGTGCTCTGAGATAAGGGAGGGATTTACTCAAAACCACAGCACTGGTCACTTCATGCCCAGGGCCAAGCTGGACATAAGATGGTATTTTTTTGTTTTTGCATTTAGGCAAGCTGCCTCTGCCAGCCTGTCTCTCACCCTGTAGAAATGGAGCATAAGATCCCAACAAGATACCACCTTATGGGAGGGGTGCAAAGTACTGCTCTGCACGTACTCCTCCTGATTCTAGCTCCCACAGCCAAGACCAAATCAGCAACCAAAAGCTCAACACATTAAAAAGCAAAAACAAAAATAAAATGAAAACTTCTGGAATAAGAAGTAGATTATTCAAACTTTTTCTTAAAAAAGCAACTGACTATGGGCAGAGGGAAGGATGAATAGGCACAGCACAGAGGATTTTTAGGGTAGTGAAAGTATTCCGTATGATGCTGCAGTGGTGAATACGCATCGTTATACATTAATACATCAACACCCATAGAATGTGCAACACCAAGAGTAAACCCTAAGGTAAACTAGGGACTTTGGGTGATAATGATGTGCCTGTTTATGTTAATCAATTATAGTACAGCTGTGAGCCACATAACAATGTTTCAGTCAACAATGGACAACATTAAAAAGGAGCCAAAAAATTCTTATCCCCTAGCAATGTCATAGTCATTGTAACATTGTAGCACAATGCATCACCTTTTCTATGTTTAGATATGTTTAAATACATAAATACTGGCTGGGCGCAGTGGCTCATGCCTGTAATCCCAGCACTTTGGGAGGCCGAGGCAGGTGGACCATGAGGTCAGGAGATCAAGACCATCCTGGCTAACACAGTGAAACCCCGTCTCTACTAAAAAAGACAAAAAAACTAGCCGGATGTGGTGGCGGGCGCCTGTAGTCCCAGCTACTCGGGAGGCTGAGGTAGGAGAATGGCGTGAACCCAGGAGGCGGAACTTTCAGTGAGCCAAGATCACACCACTGTATTCCAGCTTGGGCGACAAGGCGAGACTCCCTCTCAAAAATAAATAAATAAATAAATAAATAAATAAATACACAAATACTGCCAGTTGTGTTACTACTGCTTCCAGTATTCAGTACCATGCTGTACAGGTTTGTAACCTAGGAGCAATAGACTATACCACAGAGCCCAGGTGTGTGGTGGGCTCTACCATCTAAGTTTGTGTAAGTACAGTCTATGCTGTTCGCACAAGGACTAAATCATCTAAGGATGCATTTCTCAGAATGTATTTCTATTGTTAATCAACATGTGACTGTAAATGTGTGGCTCTGATGCAGGATGTTGATTCAGGGGGAGCTTGTGCCTGTGTGCTGACAGTGATATATGGGAACTCTGTCTGCTCAATTTTGCTATGAACTTAAAACTATCCTAAAAAATTAAGTTTATTAATTTTTTAAAAATCAACTGAAAAGCCACTTCATTTATTTAAACATCTTCTGGAATTGAGATAAATAAATCACATCATGAGAAGGGCTTTCTAAGTAAAACAAATTTAAAATATTTGAACAAATCTTGGCATCTCAAAATGTTTAAAGGATATAGCATATCTTTAAAAAAAAAACAAAACAAAACGGAGTTTTGTTCTTGTTGCCTACGCAGGCTGGAGGGCAATGGGTTGATCTTGGCCCACTGTAACCTCCGCCTCCTGGGTCAAGCGATTCTCCTGTCTCGGCTTCCCGAGTAGCTGGGATTGCAGGCATGTGCCACCACGCCTGGCTACTTTCGTATTTTTAGTAGAGATGGTGTTTCTCCCTGTTGATCAGGCTGGTTATGAACTCCTGACCTCAGGTGATCTGCCTGCCTTGGCCTCCCAAAGTGCTGGGATTATTATAGGCGTGAGCCACTGAAAATGTAGATGAGGCATTAGTTAAGAATACATTGAAAGATTAAATATTTTCAGTAGTACTCTCATAAAATAAATAATTAAGAAGTATGCATTTTCTTACTTAGGAGGAAGTAAATAGAGAGCCGGGAATCAGAGCCAGGGGACACACTTTCTAATTCAAGTTTTTTTTATTTACTAGGTATTGACTTTAAGTTATTTAACTTCTGAGTCTTGGTTATTAATTGGTAATTATTTTATGGGTGGCTGTGAAAACTGTAATTATTGCATATATAAACACATGATTTTGTTTTTTAATTTTTTGGTAGAAATAGAGTCTTGCTATGTTGCCCAGCCTGTTCTCAAACTCCTGGGCTATAGTGATCCTCCTGCCTTGGCCTCCCAAAGTGCTGGGATTATAGGCATGAGCCACCATGCCCAGACTAAACATGTTATTTTAAAGAACAACATCAATGTGTGTTTTTCATTCTAAACATGAGACTCTAATACTGCTGAGGGATGTTATCAATAACATAAAAATAGAAATTGATAATATTGAGAAAAATAAATAAAGTGAAGGATATAGGGACTTGTAATAAAGCACCTACATCATATTATCTCACCAAGATAATAATAGTAATGAACATTAAACATTTATTATGTACCAATCACCTTAAATAGCACATTATCAAATTATCTTAAAGCCTATTCATTATTATCCTCATTTTATGAATGAGAAAGCTGAAGCTTAGGTTAAAAATCTTGTCTCAGGTTACATATTTAGCACTCTCCTCATCCTAAGATTGATCTAATTCTAGATTCTATTGCCTTAACTCTTTGACATACCATGTCTCTGGTGGATACATGAAAAACTAAAGCACAATAAATAAAAGGACAAACGACAGTAATGAAGAGACACTTTCCATAGTTCTTAGAGGAAGAAACCAGCACTTTGCTATCCTGCTCTAGTTCAGTCCATCCCCATCCCCCAGTTCTAGAATTGACCCCCACTGGTGTTAACACACTGTCATCATCAGCACAGCCTGTGTGTGTTTCACATACGAACATACGACACCAGTTAGAAACAGGACATCACCAATGAAGAGCACAGAAAATAAAACTCCTTCACATGGATTTAGCGCCTATTATCACCCATCCTTCTCTCTGACCCTCAACTTACCTTCCCACTCCTATCTCCTCTCCAGTGCGCTAAGCTCCTGCCAGTTACTGTGACTAGTCCCAAGTTGGCCTCCCAGCTCTGCCTCCAGGCATTTTCTGATGTTCTGTCCTCCAGGTAGAAGAAGGAGATTTGCAACTGTGCTTGTTCAAATCACATGCACATCCCTTTCTTCCCCTTAAATCCCCAAACGTCCCCGTCATCTCTCCTCTACAGCATTGATCAGATACCAAGTCCTAATCTCTTTACATCTCCAGTAACAATTTGAACTGCACCTTGATGTAGAAAAACTAAAACTTTTTATTACTAGAAAGAATCTTACATTTATCGAATACATTTATTATTCTATAGGAGAAGAAAACAAGGCCTAAATGTTAACTAATGGGTTTTTTTAAGTTCCAGAACCAAATGAGAGGGTTGGCAAATTTTGTTTCTCCCATCTGTCTTTCTTCTGGAACATCTGGTCTACTGGCAAAATGACGTTTTGTTTACATCAGCATATCCCAAGCTGGAGTTTGGAATAACTACACCTAGAAGATGTTGTGTAGTCAAACTGTATGGAAAATGCTAAGTTTCCTTCCGCAGGACTTCTTGGATACTTTATAATGCTAAAATGCACTGTGAGTCTGCAAAAGTGAGGGTTAAAACAGTTTCAAAACTGATGGAGCTATTGTCTCCGTCTGTCCCAGAAGGCCTATCATCCCCATCTTCATGAATAGCATCCAGTGGAATATGCGTGAGAAAAACTAAGCGCTAACTTGTTAGTGATCAGTCACATTTTAGCAAATTCAGTATAGATACTTTCCATATCGTTAACATAAAATTTAATCTGGCATAAGCATTTTTACTTATAATTTTATACTACCTTCATCATTACATTAGGACTAGTGACATACATATTATCATGTCAAATATATCTGTTTAATTAGTGATAATTAAATATTCAGATGTACAAAGAACTAAGTAAATGTTCCTGTGCCATTTTGACTATAAATAAAATTTTAATTATTAAGTTGAACTTTTATTTCCTTCTTACAATCCATAAATAATGTTACTGTCTATTCAAACAAAATTATTAGCAAAATTGAGCAAAACTGCTGACTATAAACTAAGCCCTAAAAACAAATGCATAAGATGTAGAGAGCAAATTAATTTGAGTCTGAAACACTTTTTGTGCAGAATGTGCAAGAAAAGTGAACTAAGGCAAATTTATCAGAAGTAGCATAGGCATCTATTTTATGAGTATCGCATGTTGTCAACTAAAAGATAAAAATATTCAAGCCACAGTTAAAAGTTCATGCATTGCTCTTCCATAATACAGGCAGTTTGTAGTGAGACTAAACGAAGGAAAAATGATCACTTTTCTAGTCAATGCAAAGGACTTTTGTGACCTAGCTAGACTACAGCTGAGCTTTCAGCACCAAACCAGTGACCTAAATGAAAGAAAGGTCTCACTCTCCTTCTTACCTTTTACTCACAGCTTGCCAGTTGTTGACTAAGAAGTCTTTTGCGACATACCGGCCAACTTCAGATGCTGCCACAATCTCAATTACATTTGTTTCATTAGAAGTGAATGGAGATGTGCTGATGGCATACTCCATAAATCTGCAAAAGTGCATTTGCAAAAAATACATTTCAAACATCCAACATAAAGAGTTAATTTAAATAAACGAAATCAAAATCGCATGGTTCTAAGATCGTGCAGCACAAATACGCATCGTTTTAATACTTACATTAGCACATTTCTATTTTTTTCCATTACCAGGAACTTTCAAGGTAAGTTGAGCATAATCACCTGTTAAGTATCCATGGGTCTTTGCTGCAGCTCATTGCATAAGCAAGTTGAATCTTTTCTTCTTCCTTTGTTGTATTAGTGTAAGTATTTAACAAGATGTCCCACTCTTTATCACTTCCCAAGGCAATGCCATAACATAAAACCACATCTTTAATTGGATAAGGTATTCTGTAAAATATAATATAAAATGATACTTTTCATAGTAGTTATGTTTCCCCAGGTTATCATATTTTAGAAGTATGAATCTAGAAAAAATATTTGTAGTCACAGATATAAAGGTCAAAAGTAGGAATCTAGAGAGGCAATTGTCAGAACTGTCATTAGCATTAATTCCATGAGAAGAGATCATCAATTCCAAACTAAGGGGCTTTAAGAAAGAAGGAAATTAGAATAGTATAGAGTATATTGACAATACAGGTTGGTCTTGTATCTCATATCTCATTATCACATTTCCTAAGAGTCCATCTGAGGTGGTATATTAAAGGTAATAAAACCACAATGAGAGTCTCAGCGCTCAGTGAGGCAACAAACCAAGAGAGAGATGGAGAGGGAGGTGCTCTGCTGCACTCATAGATATAACAATCACAAACAATCATAAAGAACAACCTATTAAGACTCAAAACAAGCAGAGATAGCTCAAAATAAGTGCTTATTGGAAGAATGCATTGGCAGTGAAAGGTCCTAGGTGACAATTCATTGTATAAATTCTAGTCTATTGTTATACACAGACCCACATTAAACACTGGTATTTTTTTAAAAAGGTATTTGAAAAGAATAGTAGGAGAGAGTGCCTAACCAAGTGAAAGTAAAACACTCATTCCCACAGTGAGTACATCAAAAAGGGAAATTGCTGGTGCTTAAATAGGACAGAAATGAGGAATTACAATATTACTCTTACTCATTTTCTGGATGGTCCACCCATTTTGTGAAGAGTTCTTTTGACAGCTGAAGGCAGTCTTCAAGGCCCAACCAACACGCAGTTCCAAAAAGTTTTTCCAGTGATATTCTTGAAGAAAAAGTCAAAGAAAAACAGTTTATTTTGCATTACCACCTTCATTTTCTCTGCTTCCAAGAATATGTGTTTCATAAAAAGTTGGGTATTTTTAAATATCCTTTCAATGACATCGGGTTTGTTTAAAAAAATTGCTTTTGTGGATGACAGAAGTATTTAAGATTCAGAGAAATATTTACTGAGAGGCTCCTAGGCACCAAAAAAAGCTCCTAAGACTAGTATTTTTTGAAAGTGAGAAACAAATTACTGCCATCCTTCATCTCCCTCAAACACACATGGGTGTACACGCACTCCACAGCTGTTGTCAATTTATTTTTCCTCTCTTTTACTAGAATTGCCTTATGGATAAAAAATGATTTTAGAGTATCTGATCTAATAGACTTTAAAATAAAGTTCTTTCTCTATACAAGAAAGGGAAAGGGAAGAGTTCATTTCTCCCCTTCTACAATTTGCTTTCTCTTACTTTAGTGTGTTTCTTCTACTCCTCCTGGCTGTTATATACATGTTCAGAAAAAGAATAAAGGTGTTTGGTTGGTTTGGTTTGTTTTTACAGCTGAGCAGGGGTATACACTGTACTTTAAAACAAAATAAGTTCAAAAGAATACAGTGAAGACCAATAATAAATCCAGGTAAGTGATGCCTTGTGATCCCTACTCCAGTTTGGGGTCAGGGTAAAGAAACCCAAATTGGCCATAAGTTTCCAGAAAATGCAAGCGCCAAATCTCTGTTACTCCATCTTCCAGTTTCAACCCAGCCTGGCCTGACCTTCTGATAAGCTGAAGAGGAATGTGTAAGGGTGGAGGTCCTCTGAGAAACATTCTAGGTATTCATTTATATACTTTACTCACTCCCTCTCCTCACCCATCCCAATCTCAAGCTGATAGCAACAAGCTGGAGTTCTGTGGAAGTGCAGTCTAACCCCTAGAGCTGCTCTGAAGAGAACTGTCCCTGGGATGCTATAAAAAGTAGGCTGCTTCAGTCCAATTTAGGAGAGCCAAGGATATGTCTGGTTAACAAACATGCTGCCTGACTGAGCACACTTTTGCCTTCCCATTCATTCATACAAATTGCCTAGCCACTCTCGATCCCAGCTATTCCTTACCATTGTCCACCTACTCATCCATTACATTTTATGTCCTTCCAGTCACATCCCTTAGCACTAAAATTTCTGCCCTCCCAGAATAGTACTATTGAGTCAGAATAATCATACTTTGTATATTTTGCATTTCTTTCTTGGTCTAATTGATTTGAACTTAATGTTGGCCAGAAGTTATAGGTATAATCCCTATACTGTTACTGGCTACAGAGTCCCTCCCTAAATCTAGAGACCATCTTACGCACAAAACTTAGGACACCAGGAAGACGGAAATACTACCACCCCATTTTGCCTCTTGCCTCCTTCGTAGACCACCATGACAATGTGCTTACTCTCCTCACCAAACTGGTAACATGAAAGTCATTTGTGATACTAACCTGTGCTCACACACAGTGACCGATCTATATCACTGTCAACCTACCTCATCTTATCTGCATAATGACTGAATTTATGTTAACAATAATACACAGAGGGGACCTTTTCCCCTATGGCTTTCCCATGCCCTTCAGCTCACTGGCATAGGCTAGCTTTGCTTAGCACACCTTCACCAATAGTAGGAAACATTTATAATTTCAACCAGTAGTCTAGGCTTTGAGAATATAGAGCTGTAAGTTCCTATGTGTACATGCATGTGCTTTGCAGGTAAATTAAGATCTAAAATGACTATTTTCTGTTAGAATACATGTAGCCCACCAACCTCTGAGCTATTGTTCTCAAATAATAATAGCATATAAAATACCTCAATGAATAACAGGTATGAAGGTTTTATTTTATTACTTCTGGAAGCCTATTAATATGAATGCATTTTATTCAGTTATCACTTGTGAAAACATACTTACAGAGCTAAGTAGTCATCTTGTAATGCCAACACATTTTCACGAATTATAGTTGAATAAATATTCCATATTAAATTAAGTCTCTTTAATAGGTACTTCTATAAACAACAAAGAAAATACACTGTTAATTCTGGTTTGCAAACACTGAATTTTCACTCTGCTCTATTTATTTATCTGAAAAGACATTGATAGGCAAGTGGCAGATGCTTCTTCAGAAATTATCTCTATCTGTTACTAAATATATAACTGGTTTATTTTTTAACCTCTTTGGGTTTAGTTCCATTTTACATAAAATGTGGTTTACCGTAATACCAATGTTACAGTGTATTATGAGGATTAAATAATATAATATATTGCAAGCACATTGCTTGGCACAAAGCAATAACTCAAAAAAAATTAGCTATAATTATCATTTAACATCATTGCATACATTTCCAATTATGTTCAAAATAGAGAAGAAATGTGAAAATATAAAACAGCCTTCTACCATAAAACATCCATACTAAGTACACATTCCTCAAAAAAAAAAGAACTGGTTTATGTCCTGGACAAACTGAAGCCCTAATTTTAAAATAAATATAAGCCATCAGCTGGTAAATATAAAATTATAGAAGTTAGACATTTACTAATATATCCCTAAGAATTAACTAGATGCTGTTCATTGAAATTCTTTAAAAACAAGTATTAGTTTTACTTCTTTACCCAGAACAAGTCATCAGATGTTATCAATGAGCCTCCTCAATTTCACCAAAATTTTAGTGCCTTCTTTTATTAATCACCATCCCAAGGTCAGCTAAATTCCCTTTGGTACTTTGACCACTAGGAAAAAGAATGTCTGGGACCATTAGAGGTATTTGTGATCTCACCCTCCGAATGGCCCAGAAATTCACTTGAAATTATCACCTAACATACTTTTTGGTTTGTGTGACCCATCACTCCCCAAAGAGGTCTACCTAACTCTTGCTTTGAATTCACCTTTGCTATTTTTTCCTGTAATTACTGTTTAAGATCTAACAATGGAAAATATATTTTTAAATTTATGATGGCATGTCATTTCTCTGTTCAGTAATTCTCATTTCTCCCTTTCTTTTCCTAACATCAAAAGCATCTTCAAATTTTTACATTTTCTGGAACATATCTCTCTGGATTTAAGTGCTGTTCCTATGAGTCAGAATATTGCAATTATAGACACAGAGTTGTTACAATTCATTCTGGTTACCTAACAATCTCTTAGGAAAACAGTTGCTAATAAATACTATTCTTTTCGCTAAAAAAACAGGCATACCATTTCCATCCACTTCTGGTTTCTTAGGACACACTGCCACTTCACCAAGAATGAAATACCCTTCCAAACCTCACTCATCTCCTAGACCAGGTCTACGACTAAGGTATTTTCTTCCAAGATCAATCAGCCATTGTTAAGGAAATGAATATATATATATGGAACTAAGACTATTACTTTGGAAAAGACCTGTCTCACAGATGCTGGCTAAAATATGAAAAGAAGAAGAGAGGATTTATTTAAAAACTACATAAGAAAGAATGAAATTACCTTTAATAATGGGTATATATCATAGTTGTTCACATCAGAAACAAGATCCCAGGTTACCAAGTTTACCAAGACTGTATGCCATACTATAATTTCATCTTCTTCAGCAAGGTACTTGGTTAACTCAAGTGCTGTTTCAATCTCAATATAATTGTTTCTGTTTGATTTAAAAACACACACACTCAAAAAACCTTCACTTGCTAAGTAATTTGCATGCGTTCGATATTTGTTCCATGTTTCAATGCCTGACTTCAATAAGGCACGTGAATAAGTCAAGAAATGAGAAGGTAAATGTCTCATCTTATAGAAAGGATGAAACCCAAGCAAAGTCGACAGGCCTTCCATTTCAATTTGGTACTTCCAAGTGTCCAAAGTCTTGAAGGCTAGAGAAAATTCAGGCCAAATGTTGGACTGATTATTAGGAAGTAGAACAGTTATGCATTCTATATGCATTTTTGTGACAGCATAGTCTGCATTCAACAAGTACTAATTAGAAGTCATTCTCTATCTAATGTTCTGACAGCTGCTGATGTGCACACCAACTACAGGCATACCTCAGAGATATTGTGGATTCTGTTTCAGACACAATAAAGTGAATATCATAATAAAGCAAGTCACATCGTTTTTTTTTTTTTTATTTTCCAGTGCATATAAAACTTATGTTTACACTATACTGTAGCCTATTAAGTAGCAATGGCATTATGTCTAAGAAAAACAGTATGCACACCTTAATTTAAAAGTAGTTTACTGTCAACAAATGCTAACAACAATCTGAGACTTCAGCAAGTCATAACCTTGGCTGCTAACTGATCAGGGTGGTAGTTGCGGAAGCTGGTGTGACTATGGCAATTCTTAAAATAAGCAACAATAAAGTTTGCCACATTGCTCAGTTTCCTTTCACAAAAGATTTCTCTGTAGTATGTGATGCTGTTTAACAGCATTTTACCCACAGCAAAACTTCTTTCAAAATTGGAGTCAATCCTGTCACATACCCTGCTGCTGCTTTAACAACTAAGTATACATAATATTCTCAATCCTTCGTTGTCATTTCAACAATGGTCATAGCATCTTCACCAGGATTGGATTCTTTCTCAAGAAACCACTTTCCTTGCTCATCCATAAGAAGCAACTTCTCATCCACTCAAGTTGGATCATGAGATTGCAGCAATTCAGTCGCATCTTCAGGCTCCACTTCTAATTCTAGTGCTACTGCGATTCCCACTGTATCTGACGCGACTTCCTCTACTGAAATCTTAACCCCTTGAAGTCATCAATGAGGACTGAAAACGTCTTCAAAACTCCTGTTTATATTGATTTTTTTTACCTCCTTTCATGCATCTCAAATGTTCATAATGGCACTTGGAATGATTCATCCCTTCCAGAAGATTTGCAATTTACTTTGGCCAGATTCATCAGAAGGATCATTATCTATGGAAGCTACAGCCTTATAAAATGTATTTCTTAAATAATAAGAGTTAAAAGAAAGAAAGAAATTACTCCTTGATCCATGGGCTGAAGAATTGATGTTGTGTTAGCAGGCATGAAAACATTAATCTCCTTGTACATCTCCATCATAGTGCTTGTGTAATCAAGTGCATCGTCAGTGAGCAGTAATATTTTGGAAGGAATCTTCCTTTTTTTTTTTTTCCTGAGCAGTAGATCTAAGCGATGGGTTTAAAATATTCAGCAAACCATACTGTAAACAGATATGCTGTCATTCAGGCTTTGTTTTTCCACTTACAGAGCACAAGCAGAGTTGATTTCGGTAATGTTTAAGGACACTAGAATTTACAGAATGGTAAATGAGCATTGGCTTCAACTTAAAGCTACCAGTTGCATTAGCCCCTAACAAGAGAGTCAGCTTGTCCTTTGAAACTTTGAAGCCAGGCATTGACTTGTCCTCTCTAGCTATAAAAGGCCTAGAGGGCCTTATATCTTCTTCCTATATAAGATTGTTTCATATTGAAAAACCTGTTGTTGGGACAAAAAACCAAACACCGCATGTTCTGACTCATAGGTGGGAATTGAACAATGAGAACACTTGGACACAGGAAGAGGAACATCACACCCCGGGGCCTGTCCTGGGGAGGGGGGAGGGGGCAGGGAGAGCATTAGGAGATTTACCTAATGTAAATGACAAGTTAATGGGTGCAGCACACCAACATGGCACATGCATACATAGGTAACAAACCTGCATGTTGTGCACATGTAGCCCAGAACTTAAAATATAATAATACTTAAACAAACAAACAAACAAACAAAAAACCAGAAAAACCTGTTGTTTGGTGCAGCCCCCCCCTTTTTTTTTGAAACGGAGTTTCACTCTGCACCCAGGCTGGAGTGCAGTGGCGCGAACTCAGCTCACTGCAAGCTCCGTCTCCTAGGTTCACGCCATTCTCCTGCCTCAGCCTCCTAAGTAGCTGGGACCACAGGCACATGCCACCACACCAGGCTAATTTTTTGTATTTTTAGTAGAGACGGGGTTTCACCATGGTCTCGATCACCTGACCTTGTGATCCGTGTTCCTCAGCTTCCCAAAGTCCTGGGATTATAGGCATGAGCCACTGCGCCCGGTGGTGCAGCCATTTTAACAATTATCTTAGCTAGATTTTCTGGATAACTTCCTATAACTTCTACATCAACATTCGCTGCTTCACCTTGTATTTTGTTGTGGAGATGGCTTCTTTCCTTAATCTTCATGAACTAACCTCTGCTAGCTTTGAACTAGCACCTTTTCCTGCACCTTCCTCACCTCTCTTAGCCTTAATAGAATTGAAGAGAGTTAGGACCTTGTTCTGGATTAGGCTTTGGTTTAAGGGAATACTGTGGCTGGTTTGATCTTTTATCCAAATCACTGAAACTTTCTCCCTATCAGCAATAAGGCTGTTTCACTTTTTTTAAAAAAAAATCATTCATGTATTCACTGGAGTAGCACTTTTTAATTTCCTTCAAGAACTTATCCTTTGCATCTACAATTTCGCTGTTTGGTGCAAGAGGCCTAGTTTCAGCCTATCTCAGTTTCAACATGCCTTCCTCACTAAACCTAATCATTTCTAGCTTTTGATTTAAAGTGAAAGATGCAGGACTCCCCCTTTTACTTAAACCCCTAAAGGCCATTGTAGGGTTATTAATTGGCTTAATTTTATTTTATTTTTTATTTTTAGACAGAGTCTCACTCTGTCACCCAGGCTGGAGTGCAGTTGTGTGATCTCGGCTCACTGCAAGCTCTGCCTCCTGGGTTCATTCCTTTCTCCTGCCTCAGCCTCCCAAGTAGCTGGGATTACAGGTGCCCGCCACCATGCCCAGCTAATTTTTTTGTATTTTTAGTAGAGATGTGGTTTGCACCGTGTTAGCCAGGATGGTCTTGACCCCTTGATCTCATGATCCGCCCACCTTGGCCTCCCAAAGTGCTGGGATTACAGGCGTGAGCCACTGTGCCCGGCCCTAATTTCAATATTACTGATTCTCAGGGAATGGAAAGGCCAAAGAAGAGGGAGAGAGATGGAGGAATGGCTGGCCAGTGGAGCAGTCAGAACACACAGAATTATTAAGTTGGTGGCCTTATACAGGCACGATTCATTGCACCCCAAAACAATTTTACTGTAACAGATATAACAATAATGAAAAAGTTTGAAATATTGTAAGAATTACTAAAATGTGACCCAGAGACATAACATGAGCACATGCTGCTGGAAAATGATGCCGATAGACTTGCTTGACTCAGGGTTGCCACAAATCTTTAATTTGTAACAAATGCAATATCTGTGAAGTCTTAAAGCGAAGCACAATAAAACAAGGTATGCCTGTAGTATATATGACACTGCACTTGCCTACCACTGAGGAGCTTCAATGAAGAGCTGAGACTTATGCATAAGAAACCAGTAATGAAAAGTACCAGAAAAGGCAGTGAATACTGTAAAGTAGCAAAGAAGGAAAATATGCACGTAGAAAAGTCAGGGATAAGATAGAAAAGCCAAGGAAGGCTTCATGGAGGAGAAACTTGGGAAGAGCAGTGAAGGATGCATAGGATTAAAATAGGTAGAAAAAGAGGAAGGCAGCCCAGGACAAATAAGAGAAGGTGGGAATTAGTGTGATGAGCAGATGAAGCTAACTGAGGCAGAGGATTTCCTTCGTGTATAGTGAGAAATAGGGCCTAATAGGTAAGTCGGCTCAAACCTGTGCAGATCCTTGCATGTCAGGATGAAGAATTTAGGTGGAAAGGTACTCTAGGCATTTAAACAATTGGAATAGCATAACGAAATTGATGTCTAACAATTTTATTGCAATAGTCTTACAGAAGACAGAATGAAATTCAAAAGGACTAAAGACAGGAGGCTAATTTAATAGGCCAGGCAAGAGATGAAGAAAGCTTGGCTTAGTGTGGAAGCAGTGAAAGTGGTAAAGTGAGCCTCCGAAAGACATTTCTAAGAATGAAGAGGTAAGACTTGGTGACTGTGCATGTAAGATGAAGTAAAGAGAGGAATCAAGGATATCTCTGAGGTTTCAAGTTTGGGTGATGAAAAGAAGAGTACCTTTGCCATGCAGGGAGGAATTGATAGCAAGAGCAAGGTAGAGACAAAAATGAAGTTCAGGGTTTAAGGTACTGAATTCATACGACCACAGGATAAACCTAAGACAGGAGGAAAGATAAGTAACAATGTAGATTTGGAAGTCATCAACATGTCCTTCCACAAACATTTACTGAGGACCTTACCTCTGCTGGCACTCTACAGATACGCAATAAAACGGTCACCAAAACCCAAGAGGGAATGAGTTATCAAAGGAAAGATAGAAGAAAGTAATATAACCATGATTGGTCCTAAGAAGCTCACAGCAGTAGAAGAGGAGTCAGATATACAAGGAGAACCAGGTTTGCATATCAGAGTCTAAGGAAGCCAAAATGACATTTTCAGGAGGATGTAGTCAATAATAGTAAAGTCATGGTGATCTTAGAGAGAGAGGAATTTCAGCAAAGTATTAGACAAGGAAATGTACTGCAAGTCACAGAGGGAAAAAGGAGTAAAGAAGGATAAAATAAGTAGACATTTACTCAAGCAATATGTCTGGCTAAAGAAAGAAAAAATACTAGATAATTTACTACATATATTCCTTAATTTTATTGACTGAAAATTTAAATTCTGAATGTTTATTAATTTACCTGGTTATAAACACTTAACAGCATATCTTACACTGAGTAAATCTAATATAAATAAAATAAATAATTGTGCAATATATTAAAATACAGGCGAGATTGCATTAAAATTGTAGCCATCACCCTTGGATAACAGCAATCACTGCCAAATCTCAATTGGTAGTCTTTTTATTTCCAGCAACTCATTATATTATAAAACTCCATTGCAGCTACAGAATTGCATCCTATTCTGAATCAGTTATGGCCTATATATACTAAATAATCAAATTCATAGTGATGAGGCTATTATTTTTATAAAGGTCTCAAGGTATATTCTAAAACCATGAGAGAAGAAAATATACTCACTTAGACAAGGAAAAGGCATCATCAATCAACTGCAGTCTGTGAATAACAGGAATAGCCTGCAGAATTAGACCCAAATATGTCCAGAAGATGAGAACATTTTTCAGTAAAGTTTTCAAAATAACAACAATTTAAAGATTACTGCTGCCTATAAAACATCTTCATGTGAATTATCTCATCTGCAGAGAAACAATAATTACTGAGGATAGTCCCCGTAATTTATTTATCATACATCTGTTTTTTAAATAAATGAACCCTCTGGACATCAATCATAAGGTTTAAATACGGCAGAGAGTTTTGCCAAAATACTCCGAAAACATATCATGTTAAAAAATAAAATAGGCAACCAAATTTAAAAGGCCTCTCCAAAACAAGTATACATTAAATTGTATTTCAAATCCAAATTATTTTCAGGGATGCTTTTGGCATAGAAGCCCTTAAATAAGTATTATTTAGTGCTCTTTTGGTAACACTGAGGTACCATATTTTTTCACATGGTATTTATCTTAAGATTTTACTAATGAGACAGAATGCCACCAACAGTTCCCTTTCTATCCGTGGAACGGCAGGGGCCAATTGCCAGTGTAATTCTTTAGACTTCTATTTGAATTTCCTGGCATTGCCAGGCCATAAGACTCTTCTGTCAGTTCAGTCCCTAAGGAGGCCAGGCCTCCTACATCATACCTTCAGCACCTCTCAGCAGTGTGATCTATTTGGTTCAAAAACTTTATCTTCACA
Organism: Colobus angolensis palliatus; assembly: GCF_000951035.1. Lineage (NCBI taxonomy): Eukaryota > Metazoa > Chordata > Mammalia > Primates > Cercopithecidae > Colobus > Colobus angolensis. Next base: position 3,228,652 of record NW_012119821.1, on the reverse strand, counting down.
GCATTTCTTTAAGGGTCCGAGCAAGTCAAGTTTAATTCTTCAGCTGGTAGAATCTAATTTCTTTTCTGGCAGTACTAACATGTTTTCTAGATTAATATTAATCATAAAGATTCTCTTTTATTTGCTCACCAATTATGCTGTAGAAATAATTTGCCTCTGTTTTTCAATAAGTAAATCTACAATGGTTTCAATAAATCATTACTATAATGGTGTAACCTCGTGCTTTCATGGCTTAGAATGCCCTTCAAAATGTAATAAGAATTCAGACACTTTGAAAAGATTTGAAAAGAAAATATTATTGTAAGTGGCCTTTATAGCTTTATTCAAAATCCCAATAATTTGTTTTAATTACAGAATATGTTATGAATCCCTGAATTGTGTCAGGCCTTTGTTAAACATAATACATATATTATCTTATTTAATCTTCACGATAACCCTTTAAGTTTGGTATATTACACTACACATATAAGAAATTGAGCTACAACCAGGATGCCTTCTCTAGCCTTTTAATGGTTGATCTTTCTGTTAGGAAGAGACTCCACCTCCATTCCCACCCCTCACCTCCAGGAGTACTGAAGAGAGTTTTTTGTTTGTTTTGGTTTGTTTTGTTTTTTCCCATATTCTTACGAAGGGGAGATTTGGCTCCAAGGTGCCATACATCTGGCAAACAGTGAACAAAACAGGAACATAGTCTTCCTGACCCAGAACCTAAGCTCTAAACCGATCTGCTAGAGAAACTGCTGTGTGTCTCAGAGAACCTTCAAACACAGAGACACTTAACACAGAGACATCTTTTAGGTCAACACTCCAGTTTCGTAAATGGAGTCTAAATGAACCACCCAAGGGCTCACAGCAAGTCACAGCAGAGCCAACAGTACTGACTCCTAAGCCGGCGTCCAGCTCCACTCATGGAGATTTAGTTTAATCCAGTTAAAATCTGATTGATTAGAACTGGCCAACATCTTAGTGTTTATACAATGCATAATTACTCACAGTTATTTTATGATATAAAGTGATATTGGACTATTACTGATGTTTTGTGTTAACTTCTCTCTTCTGAGGGAAAGTGGAAATATGTTTTTAGAAGTAAAATTAGTATTTTCTAGCATTTACTGAGTACCTATTATGGGTTTAGAAATTTTAAGTATACTTTCACCTACATCATCTCTAATCCTCATGATGAATAAAATATAATAATATTCTCATTTTAAAATGAAGAAATGGAACCAGGACATTTAAGTAATCTGCCAAAGATCACAAAACTAATGATTAATAGGAAAATGCATCCTGATTCTTACCTGGAAAGGTTGTTTTGGAAAAGCAAGATGAATGTTCAAAAACACAACACATTTAATCAAAATCTCCACTTGCTAAGAATAAGAAAAAAAAATCTTTTGTAAGCCTGGAGGTGAGGGTCAGGGATGAAGGTAGAATCTCTTCCCACCAGAATGTTCAACCTCTAAAACACTAGAGAAGGCATTATAAATTATATTTAATTAAAGGTATCAAAAATAACCTTACCTTAGGATCCTTTTCAAGTTGTTGATTTAGTTTCTTCCAACCTAATTTATCATAATTAACTCTATAATATCCAGTCATATTCAAATTCAAAATCACCCAGTCATGGTCAGAATCTGAAACTTGCATTTCAGGGAATACTTCTATAAAGGAATATGGGAATAATTTGAAATGGTACATTTAAAAAAGATTTTAATACCTATTTATACTACATACTCAATTCTAAACAATAAACCAATAAAACAAAAAATTAAAGGAATTCTAAAATATATATTGCTCTTACTAGGTCATTATATATTTTTCACATATAATAGCTTTTGATTTGACACTTTTCTTTAAAACTCTATGTCAACAAGAATATTTTAGTTTGAAATGAGATAGCTTTTCAAAAGCTAGATATTTCAGTATTTTATTCCCTGCCTTTATATGTGCATATATGTAAAGATGTTTTTAAAATTTGTTACTTACTGCTTCTTTGATCTAGCCAAACTAAAGATTGCGTAGTTCCATTTTTTATCCAAAGAATAGGGACAATCCATGTGTCACTTATTGGAAGAAAATAAAAAATTTAGTTACTTTTCGCACATAAAAACATACACTCTGAGCCACGATTAAAGAGACGATGAAACAGCACACAGAACTCGGGTTCTTTGGTCATTCTCTCTGGATATGCAGGCCTTTGCTCTTAGGATTACTCACCACTGTTTTTACAAGCTAGTTTTACTTTTGCTATTGTTTACTCCTCTCTCCTGTTATGTCTTATGGATTTACTTCCTTTTATAACTTAGGTGCTACTAAAACTCTTATGTCTGAAACCTTCAAGGCCTGTGTCTGTTAAATTATAGACACCTGGCTTCACTCAAGGGTAGTTCAAATGCTGCAAACAGACCCAAACCCATTCATGCCCAGAGAGGTGAAAAGTAGTTTAGAAGAAAAAGCTTGACAATCACTTCAAAATACTTTCAGCCTCAAGCATTCTCCCCATCTGAAAAGTATTCAATAGGAATCATCCATGACATTTATATTTATTGAATGTCTGCATTCTTCCCACATTGCTGGATGTGACCTGGATGAAGTAGCCAACCACAGGAAGCACATTCGTCATCGGAAGAGACACTCTACTCAGAGTTTGGGCAATATTTCCAATCTTGTTAAGCTCTCAGAAACTTGGTGTCTTGAAGACTGTCAACTGTGGGTCTGTGTTTATCTGCATAGCTAAGACACAAAGGTCTTCTCAAAAATCGCAGAGTAGTACAGGGAGAAGGAACTTTTGAGTGTCCCATTTTTCTCTCCTGAGGCTTTAAAGAAAGAGTAGAACTATCTGAAAATTTTGGTGATGGTATTTGAAAATTAATTACTCATTTGTGCTGATACTGCAATGAAATGTGAAGATAAAAACTATCAAAAACTGTTGAAAATCAGCTAATAAATTAAGAAAGGGAAGAGAAGAAGACAGGGATATAGTCTAGGCTATTTTATACTCTTTTCACTTTTACACAATCTTTTGGGATACATGCTATTGCATGTATTTTATAGATAAGGCAACCGAAACTCACAGAGCTTAAATAATACGTAAGGTTTGAATTTTTGATAGGCCAATATCTGAACTCAGGTCTAACAGAATCTAAAGGCCATCATTCTAATGTTGTGGGTATGGCTACAAATACACAAACGCACGCGTCCACACACATATGTGCACACCCCCGCACAGAACTATTCCTCAAGGAAATAGTTACCATTCAGTTTCATTTTTAAGGAAGAGAAGACTACTCTGCAATAAGACTTCCTTTCCTCTTCACTAACATATGGCAATCTATGGCTCTATCTTATTGTCTCCAACTTAGAATCCCAAGTAATTCATTACCTCTGCCTGAGGGACGAAGAGGAACACACAATACCCCACAGCTTGGGTTGCTGATGGAACCCTAAATCCCAGGGTAGGGGCACTGTGTCTTGAATCCCTACCTGCGAGTCTCTGGCCTTGCCCGGACACAAGGACTCTGCTTCACCCTAGCACACAGTCACATTGCAGAAGTGTGTATGCCCAGCGGGGGCAAAGCTTCTTCACCCACAGGCTGGATTCCGCCGGGTCAGAGCTCAACCCCAAGGAAGGTGAAGACAAAGAAGAGCAAAGCTACCTACTTGCTGGTTAGAAGAGTCCGATTTTTAACCTTTCCGAGATAAAAGGGCTCCTGTTTCATGACGCCAGTAGACACATGTAAAGTGATCACGGGAAAGCCACTCTGCTGTGTCCAACTGTCCATTATTTTTTTTATTGTCGCTGGCAAAATAACTGTGCTCTGGTCATCTATGGCCTGTTTGTAAAAATCATCACAAAAGCAGGTAAGGTTCTCAGTGAAACATTTTGAAGTAGCAATCTCCAAAAAGAGGCTCGGTAGCTATTCTCTTCCTCACTTATGTAGTAGTCCTGCAGTGGGTGATCCTCTGGGGCAAATTTGGAACTCTGTTTATATATGAATGGTTCTTCAATTAATTCATTCAATAAATATGAACACATATTTATTGGTCCAACATGTTCCATGCTCTGTTCCGGGCACTGGGAATATAGTGAAGACTAAAGACACTACCCATGACCTACGGGAGTTCTACAACAAGACAAAGTTGTTTTCCTGTGGAACTGCCATTCACCCATGGCCTCCCAGTCTTTTCCAGTATCATACAAAACAACTCAGCAAGAACGTGTCAGAAAGTAGGACAATTACCATTTGAAAATGCCTCCACAGATCATCTTGCTCAGCATTTGAGTAGGAAAACGTCTTCAAATACGACTGTAAAAAGAGAAAAGTTAAGGTTAAAATAAATAACATGCCAAAGCAATGTATGTTTACTGCCATCCAGGTAACAGCTATTTTGCAAGCTCACCTTGAGTGCACTGACAAATAAATGCTCATTCAAGAAACCAGAAAGCATCCGGGCCATAGACGCTCCCTAGGAAAAAAGCAGCTCTCCGTTATTTGAACAAAATTCAATATCCCCATCCTGACACATTCCAGATTTATAAGCAATATTCTGAGCTGCGCTCCTGATTGCATGTTGCGTTTTAGTTGAATGTTTGAATTATTTTGGAATGTGCTAATAAAATAGTACACTAATTAAGAGGTAAAAGGTAAGCAGATGTCCTACATGTAAAGAGTACAGAGTATATAACATTTTTAAAAATTGAGACCTTTACAGAGCAATAATAAATTTCCACCAAGCAGAAGGGTTCACCTTAAAAGTAGCAAGTTGTTAAAGTCTATGGTTGGTGGATCCAAGCATTAATATGGGCTTGATTGATATTTGCAAGGTGAGAATTAATTCAATCATGTTTTCTGAAACCTATGTATTGAATTAAAATAAGGTTATTTTCATAAAAAGTTTTAAGTTGTATATTGGTATAGGACCCTTAGAATCCATTTTATGCAACTTTCTACAAGAGTATAAAACCAAAGGAAATTTCTAACTGCTTTTACCTTGCTGTAAGTAAATAAGTCATAGAGTTCCTCTATTTCACTTGTTTTGAAATGTTCCACCTTCAAGGCCACAGCTCTAGTCACCAGGGCGTGATCTTCTCTGAGGACATTATGTAAAATGTTGGAAAAAAAGACCTCATTCTATAAAGGAAAAGATTGAGCAACATTAAATGCTGAGGTGTCACAGAAAACCAAAATTCTATGGTCCTCAAATACTTTCAAAAACTGATATTGAAGAGGGAGAAAATTCAGTAATTGAGAAGTGTCTATGAATTGAAAGATGCCAAGTAAGTCAGGATTCCTTGAATAACAAAACTATAAGACACTTTCCTTCCCATTTGTATTCTTTTTCATTTCAGTTTTTAAAAAGTCAATTACAAAGTTAATATGGTTTCCAAAAGCCACCTACATTTCCGACAGGGAAGTCCATGGCCATCCTGAAAGGGCCTTCCTTCAGGTGGTTTTAATTATCTAAAATTTCATCAGTAATTGTATCAATAACTCCTTAAAATTAATCAACCTCTCTTTCATGAATATTTACAAACTAAAAGCATGCCAGATCTACAAATTCACAAAGATGCTGATGTAATAAATGAAAATTGAAAATAAATCTGGATACTACAGTTTATGGCTCATGCATTAAGATAAGGCAATTTATTATATTTTAATGAGAACCATAGGACTCTTCAAAAGACTAGCTCTCTCTTAGACACATGATAAGGGCAATTTCTCCCTGAAGTAAAGCTAGAAGGAAAACCAGTTTATAGCCAGAGAGTCTTGTGATGACAGAGCTAGAGCAAAGACCAGTGGAGAAGTTATTGACACACGTTCGTAGCCTGGAGAACCAGGTGAACCCCCCATGATCCACAGGAACCCTCAAGTCCCTACTGACTATCTTTGGGATCTGCAAGTTGACTCTCTCAGCCTTCGACAGCGTCAGATTTTCAAAACCTGTTTCACTTCCATTTGCCAATGTTCTCATCAATCCCTTTCTATAAGCAGATTATTTTTAGGCTAGTAATACCATTGATTAGGCTATTATCAAACTCCGCTTTTCCGGAAATAAGAAAATCTATCATTTAGAGCAATACATCTCAAATTTTAACATGAATAAGGACCACCAGGGGATTTTGTCAAAATCATCTTCTGATTCAGTTGGTTTGGGTTGGAGCCTGTATTTTTAATAAACAACCCGATTATGCTGATGCTGCTAGTTTGAGAATCACACTGAGTAGCAAGGATTTGGAGGAGTCCTCAGTAAGCAGGGATTTTATTAGTTTAACACTCAAGGCTTCTTGAGAGTGTCTCACTGGTGACCTATAAGCACAATGTAGAAAATAGAAAAAATAAAATCACCCGTAATATCGCACCCTCAGATCACCACCGTTAAAATGTTAGTGTAGTTCTTTTCCATCGTTTTTCCTATGTACTATTTATTCCCATAGTTGTAAAAACTTTTTATCTTGCTCATTTACTTATTATAGCATTTTACAATTTTGCTACCTCATCTTTATAATTATCCCTTATAATGGCTGCTGCATTATAAAGAAAACAGAAACATAAATTGAAAGAAAACAAACCAAAATGTAATAGTGATTATCTCTGTGTGATCAAATCAAGATGATTTTCTTCTTTTCAAAGTATAGCAGATAGAAATTTTGCAAAAGAAAAACCTTAAAATATATAAATACATAGCTGCATAATAACCCATCGGGTCAATAGCCCATAATTGGTTCAATAATTTCCCTTTTATTAGCTAGGCATTGAAGTTACTTTAAGCTTTTTGTTGTTTTAACCAGTTTTGATGAACATTTTTGCACATACTGCTTCTCTACATTTTGTGGGTCTCCCCTAACCCCATAGAACAGATTGTCTTTCTTTCTTCTGCCTGCCTGGCATAAGGTTTTATGTAATCTTCTTGATATCACTATAACCATACAAGGTAATTAATGACTGAGACAAACACCTCTTCCTCAACACCCTAGAGGTCTTTCTACTCTGGGCCTCCCATAAAGTGATGCTGTCCATAGCCTGTTTCCGTTCTATTGGAGGGAAACATTATATAAAACATGATGTCAGCTTTAAAAAAAAAAACAAAAAACAAAAAACTAGCTACTGCATATAGTGATTAGATAATGTGAATCTGTATATTCACCATTAATTTGTCCCACAAGCTGCAATATGTCAGAGAAGGCCTATTCAAGTTTCTTCCTTTTTTTTTTTGGAGACAGTCTCACTCTGTTGCCCAGGCTGGAGTGCACTGGTGTGGGCATAGCTCGCTGCAACTTCAATTTCCGAGGCTCAAGCAATCATCTCACCGCAGCCTCCTGAGCAGCTGGGACTACAAGGGTGCACCACCATGCCCAGCTAACTAAAAAAAAAATTTAGTAGAAACGAGATTTCACTATGTTGCCCAGGCTGGTCTTAAACTCCTGAGCTTAAGAGATTCTCCCACCTTGGCCTCCTAAAGTGTTGGAATTACAGGTGTGAGCCACCACACACAGCATAGAATCTACTCTTATCCTTAGAAATATAACACTATTTATTGTAATAAATTTGTACAGAATATCATGAGGATTAAACACACAGAATCTGGAGTTAAAGTGCCTGTGTATGAATCCTTCCTCAGTCCTTTAGGAGTTAGGTGACTCATCAAAGACCACCAACTTTATCTCTCTGAAACTCAGTTGCCATCTGAAAATGGGTAAAACAACAATGTCCTCAAGGGATTATTATGAGGACTAAATTAATTTTCATAATGTTGCAAGCACAACAGATAGCAAATAGGACATGCTCCATAAGGGTTAACCACTGCGGTGATTACTTACCATTATTTTTATTATTATCCTTCAGAATTGTTCTGAGCATTGAATGAGATAATATAAATAATTCTATTTAAGTACATAAAACTAGTACCTAGTTAGTGGTAGTTGTCTCAACAGTACCTAGCAGATGTCATTATCATCTGTTGAATGACTGCATGAAACCCATTTTACAAATGAGGAACTAAAGCTCAGAGGTGTTCATCTGCCTGCCTCAGCTTACCATCACAGTAAAGACAGAGTAACATCTGATGGCTGCAGTGCCCATATGTACCTCTTCCCTTCACCAAGTCTGCTGCTTTCTTAGATCAGGCAGCAGGAAGGTGGAGGAAAGTCAGTGAGTGGCAATGTCAGGGCTAGAGCTTCAGAGTTCCAGAAAGCCTTCGTCCTTAATGTTCTGACTCCTTGAGGATAATCCATTCATATCAGCTGAAACTAGACCTCGAAATAGAAAAAAATGGAAAATCTGTTTCTGTCTATGATTCTGTTACTCAATTTCAATCACATTATTAGATTAAAAGGAGGTTAAAGTTCTTGATCTCCGAAAATCTTCGAAAGGAAAGCTAAGCTTTTTAAAAACAAAGAATGTGGCAATGTCCTCAGTCACCAGGATCTGACGCTTTCACTCAGCTCCACAAGCAACTAAGAGATATAGAAAAGGGTGACTAGCAAACTAATGATAAAAAGAAATAATTAAAAGGTACAAAAAGAGACTAACGTTGTAATCTTAGCTTCAAAAATACCAGGAAGATGTTTTTGGCAAGTTTTGCGAGATACTGATAATATCTTAACCATTTTAGTTGTCACAAGAGGTAACTGAAATTGACGTTCATGATGTATTCTACTTAAGAAAACAGAGTAAATTTCATTGTCTTACGGGAATTAAACTTTTTCCTTTATTAACTCTATCCACAGAGTTAACTTAGGACATATCCAACTGCTTTTAAAAGAAGTTAGAGATGGCACTAACCATGAGTGAATAAAAGTTATGAAAGAGAGATACAAATGATTTTGTAGGCATAGAGTCAGTGGAAAGGATTGTTGGAGACAGCTAAGACAATAAACACATACTATATGTAGATAAAGTATATATATATATGGAAAGAATTGTATATTGAAGACACACACACACACCATTAGCTTCTTGAGGATAAGAACAATCCAGTGTGTTTTTGTCATAGAGCACAGTGGTTAAAAGCATGGGCTTCGCAGTTGGCGTGACCTGGAATTGAATCTCAGTTCTGACATTTAATAACTATGAGACCTTGAGCAACTTACTTAATGCTTCTATACCTCAGTTTCCTCATGTGTAAAATAGAAATAACAACAGCACTCATACAGTTGGTTTGCGGACTCAGTAAGATGATGTATGTATAGTGCTCACACTGCCTGGCACTTAAGTTCTAAGTACTCACTGAATGGTAAATACAGTATTATTGTTGTTATCGTCATGCTTGTTATCAGACTAGACCCAGACAGCTGGTTATAAAATCAGGCCTGTCCCAATGGGGCAAATGACCTTGGGCAAGTCATTTAACCTTTCAGTACTTCAGTCTCCTGATCTATATAATGACATCCAAACTTTCCTCCAGGACAAGTAGGGCCTGTGCATAGTTCATGGGGAGGAAGAGAGAGGCGCTGCGGAGTGACTGGGCTGGGGGACTCTTATAGGATGTTTGTAAAGGGCGGGGAGGTGGCATGGAACTCGGGTGTTAAAAGCCTGCACTACATCAGTGCTTGCCAGATGCTGTGATTTCACAAACAGATAAAAAGAGATTTTTTAAAAGGTTTCTGTGGCACTAAGATAGGCGTGTCAACCTTTTTTTCCTGCCAAACTATCAACCAAAGCAAGTACCATCTATCTACCGTCCATTATCAAGTTTCATAAAAGAAGGAAAGCTTACTTCCAAAATAATAGAAAGAATATAATCTTAGAATTTCCTTCAGAATGAATAGATTTAGCCTGTAAAGAAGATCCAGCAAGTGGAGATAGCATTAAATATTAATAAACCCTTCGAATGAGTGAAGGCAGGAAGGAGAAAAGAGGTCAATAATCCAGCCTTGGAACAACAGGAGCTGAGATGAGACGGGGACCAGCAAAGAGAGGCAGGAAGGAGCAATCCTGAGGACCAGAGAGGTTACAGGAGACAGAAGAGAGGAGGGGAAGAAGATGCAAACCAAGAAAGGACCTCTGGTTTATAAAAGAGGTGAGGTTTATACCAAAAGATAACATTAAGTCTAAACATTCAGATAGCTAAATCAAATCAATTTGGTTTTATCATGGCATTCTAAAAGCACTACATAATTACTCTAAATAAATTAAATATCAGAAGTAAAACCTACAGTTGAAAGAATTAGAGTTGCACATGGATGTATTTATTTTTTAATATTACTATTTACTCAAATTAGCAAAACAATATCAGCAATAATACTAAATATGAAGTATCATATTACTTATCATAAAAGCCATACACTACTGTTACAGTTGTTTTAAAATATAGTCTAGGTTGGGCACGGTAGCTCACGCCTGTAATCCCAGTACTTGGAAGGCCGAGGCTGGTGGACCTTTGAGTCTAGGAGTTTGAGACCAGTCTGGGCAACATGGCGAAACCCCATTTCTACAAAAAATACAAAAATTATCTGGGCATCGTGGCACACGCCTGTAGTCCCAGCTATTTGGAAGGCTGATGTGGGAGAGCTGCTTGAGCCCAGGAGGTCGAGACTGCAGTGAGTCAAGATTGCGCCACCACACTCCAGCTTGGGTGACAGAGCAAGACCCTTTCTCCAGCCTGGGTGACAGAGCAAGACCTAGACTATATATATATATAGTCTATATAGTAGGAATAAGAAATACATGTAGTAGGGATAAGTGAAAATAATCTTAGGCAGTCATTTAAAATCTTTTTTAAAAAGATCTAATGATTTGTAGAAATGCTTAGGATTATGAAGTGGAAATACGAATAGGTAGAAATATGAAGTAGAATATGAAGTAAAAAAAGCAATATAAAATTTTATGTAATTCCCACTTTCAAAAACATTTACAATAGATAAAAAGCCTGGAATTTAAAAAAATATATCAAAACAATAACACAAATTATTATAGGTAATTTATTATTTCTTATATTTTCCTGTATTTTATACATTTTCAAGAATTAATATGCATTACTTCTATAATTAGGAGAAAAAATGTTAAATAAACTTAATAAACATACTTACTCTTGGGAGTTTAGGATTAAAGTAGTTAATTACTTCAAACTCAAAATAAGATGCAAAACCTTCCTTGAGCCAGATGTTGTTCCACCAATTCATGGTAACCAAGTTTCCAAACCACTTTTGGAAATGAGAAGAAAAAAGAGCTTTCTTAAATTTAATTTTTAAGTTATATTCATTGTAATTGCATGTTAAGTAAATGTAAGGTCGAAAGACATAATTAAAATTTATTTGCCATCAATAACAAAACTTGAAGACTGGACAGCCAAAAAACAAGTTGCTGTTTTCACATAAGGAGATATTAGTCATGCATTTCTCAGAAATATTCCATGTTCAGTGATTAAAAGCAATTTTTGTTTTAAAACTGCGATGTTTAAACATAAGGTCAGTTAGAACAGCATTTCTTAAACTGTCCACTTGGCCCAAAAGTTGTTTTTAGTTCCTTAAAACAGAAGCCCTGAATGCTGACTTGCCACCTACTAATTCTAGTACCTTATACTCTAAATAGGCTACAACTGGATTTTACTTTAAGCAGTTGTTTATATTTTAAGAACATAATTTGATCTGTGCCATGTACAAATCACTCAAGTCATCATATGTTTTGCAATATGGTTCAGATGTCATTATTTTCTGTTTGAACTGAACAGAAAAAAAAAAAAAAACAGTGTCAAATGGATGATGAACAGGATTAGGAAAGAAAAACAATGATTTCCAAACTAACAAACCCAAGGCCTGGTATTTAACCAAATTCTTATAACAGCTATAATTACTAATAGCCTGTATTGCAAAACAATGTGTCACTTAGGCTATCATAAAAAATGACACTTTGGGTGACTTAATAAAACTTGTGAATGTGTGTGTTTTACTGTGCATCAGGGTATCAGTCAATCCTAGTAAACTGCTCTTTTCCAAAACTTCTTATGGAGCCACATTACTAAGATAACATCGTTGAGATTATTTCTTTCTTAACAGATTTGTATTAATGGAGCAGACACTGAAACGCAGATATGAAAATCTTCATCAAATTAAACAGCTAAACTTCTAAAATCCCAATGCAAAACCAAATAGATCTGATTAAATGGATTTACTGGGAATGCAGCTCAAGGGTTAATTATTGCCACCTTGCTAATGTATTACCTGCATCCATTTAATCTCTCTCCAACAACAGCAACAACAACTAGAAATTTATAACAATCTGCTGATGAAATGTGCATAGCTTTCAGTGATCCTTTTGAATAGCCCTTAGTTTAGGTGAAATGAAAATAAAATACTCCTGTGTCTGCATGGCTTACTTTTCCTGAAGAGGACTTTGTGGAGCAAAGTTAATTGTTGGATGTAAATACCCAGCCCTCAGCCGAACTGTACAGTCTCCTTCCTATGATCTGTCACCAGTAGTTCAAATCTACCCTGAATCTGAGTTTTCCCTATTGTTACTCACTGTCATACTTTGTGATGTTTTTCTTTTCAAAATATGGTATTTTAAAAGATGGCGGGGTCTTACTGGGGTTTTTATGCTATTTTGGTAGTGCACCTGGAAAATAACTTCATGTGAAATAAAAGAACGTTTTACCACATGCCTGGTGTCCAATCTCGTGGGAGACAATGTAGGAGATCAGAATCTTTTTTTCTGTCAGTTGATCTTTTGGTTCCAACAACAATACTGATTCATCAAATATCATTAGTCCCCAGTTTTCCATTGCATAGTTGTCAAAACTAGGCAAGGCAATTATATCTAAGTGGATTTAAATGGAGGAGAATATAAAATAATATTTTCCAAAACATGGGATTTTTTAAATATCTCAAAATGAAATCACAAAATTGCCAAAAAATACAAGAGAATATTTATAACCTGAAGGCAGAGGAAGCTTTTTAAAGACTAATACCAAAGACAAAAGCCAGCAAATAAATTATTTTGACTATGTTGAAATAAAATATTCTTGATAAAGGACTTGTATTCAAATATACAAAGAATGCTTATAACTCAGCAGTAAGGAAACAAACAACCCAACTACAAAATGGGCAAAAGATCTGAACATACACCTCACTAAAGAAGATATATAAATGGCAAATACACATATGAAATGATGCTCAACATCAATTGTCACTAGAGAATATTAAATTAAAACAATGAGATACTACCACACACCTACTGGAATGGCTAAAATCCAAAACACTGGCAACACCAAGTGCAGATGAGGATGTGGAGCAACAGGGACTCTCATTCATTGCTTGTGGAGATGCAAAATGGTACAGTCACTATAGGTTGACTATAAGATCTGACAATTACATTACTTGGAATTAACCCAAATGACCTGAAATCTTATGCCCACCCAAAAACCTGCACACAAATGTTTATAGAAGCTTTATTCATAATTGCTAAAAGTTGGAAGCAACCAAGATGCCCTTAAATAGGCTAATAGATAAACAAACTGCAGTACATCAATATAACAGAGTATTATTCAGTGATGAGAAATGATGGATCATGCTAGGAAAAGATATGGGAAATTTTAAGTGCATGTTGCTAAGGGAAAGAAGCTGCTCTGGGAAAGCTACATACTATGCAATTCCAACTATATGACATCCTGGAATAGGCAAAACTATAAAGATAATAAAAAGATTGGTGGTTGTCAGGGATTCGGGGGAAGCAGGGGAAGATAAATCGATGGAGCACAGGAGATTTTTATGGCAGTGAAACTATTCTGTATGATACTGCAATTGTTGATACTGGTCATTCTACACTTGCCAAAACCCATACTGCTATACAATGCAAAAATTGAACCATAAGATAAACTAGGGAGGTTAGTTAATAATACTGTTTCAATATCGTAGCAAGTGTACCATACTAATGCAAGATGTTGACAACAGGAGAAAGGAGGGAGATGGAAGGAAAGAAAGAATATATGGGAACTGTCTATTTTTCACACAATCTTCCTGTAAACTTAAAACTGCTCTACAAATAGTCTATTTATATTAAATACTTTAGCCAGGCATGGTGGCTCATGCACATAATCTCAGCACTTTGGGAGGGCTAGGCAGGCGGATCACTTGAGATCAGGAGTTCAAGACCAGCCTGGCCAACATGGTGAAACCCTGTCTCTACTAAAAATAGAAAAATTAGCTGGGCGTGGTTGTGCGCACCTGTAATCCCAGCTACTGGGGAGGCCGAGGCAGGAGAATCACTTGAACTTGGGGGACGGAGGTGTCAGTGAGGGGAGATTGCGCCACTGCACTCCAGGCTGAGTGATAGAGTCAGATGCCGTCTCAAAAAATGAATAAATAAAAATAAATATTTTAGTTCACCAAAATACACTATAAACATATTTGAAAGGCAAAGAATAATATAGGGAAAAATATTTAAAGCATATACCACAAGCAATTAGACAACTTTTTAATATTTAAAGAACTCTGAGAAAACAGAGAAAAAACCAAACGCGAACAATACACCAAAGAAATACTTCAAACAGCCAAAAATCTTATTTAAAATGGTCATCATTAATCATCAAAAATCAAAAATTAAAATGATTTATCTTTAAAATACATAGGAGTCTAATAATTAATATGTTGTAGGCATAGGAAATTTGGCACGTAGCCTACAGGTAAAGTGTCAACTGGCACAATAATAACCCAAACACCTAGCTCTATCAGTCACTATAATATTTTGATATTCTGTCCAACTTTTGACTTGAGAGTGAATTAAAATGATAGCAACATGAGAAAAAATACTGTTCTATATAAGGGATATATGAACACAGTTCATATAATCTTAGATTCTAAAGTTTAGAATTCATTGAGCAAGCTACAAGAAAATAAGCTAAAAGAACAGCACAGAAGAAATAAACCAAATTGTTTTTCACTCAACTCACTGACGGTAAGGACATGGCATATGCAGGAAATGCTGGTAGGGGAGGCATTTGTTTTGTTTTGTTTGTGACTCAGCAAAGAGTTAAAGCAATTAAGAAACATTAGTTATCTTTCTCCTAAAAACCCAGTAATAGAGGAACTCTTTATTTTAATCACCTATCAATAAAAATAAGGTTTTGATTGAGTGCCTCCTATGAGCGCTCATAGGGTAACATCAGTTGAGATGCTATGAAGGTTACAAAGAAAGTATCAAATGTATCCCTGATGTCCAGGAATTAATAATCTGGTCAGAATTTAAGTGGAATTACTGAACTAATCACATATATTTATTTCCTCCATCCCCCAAAAAGTTTGCTGTTGACCACCTGACTGCCATAGGTTCTAGAGGCACAAAGAAAAAGACCCTTCAGATCCTAACTCCAAGATCCAATGAGGGAGATAATTAAAATACAATTGGTCAAGAGTTCAAACGGAGGAATACGCAGGATGCTGTGGAAGTGTGAGAAAAGAAGTCAGGGAAGGCTTCCTGGATGAAGAGGCACTGAGTTGAGAAACAGAAGTGAATTAAGCAGTGGATAGAAGGCACTTCAGGATGTGCAAACTGCATGTGTAAGAGCCTGGTGGAGACAAGAGGAAGGTGAACGAATGCATAGGAGTGAGCAGAGACAGAGCTAGAGCATCCTTCCCACTCAGGAACTGCCAAAAGCCCTGAGAGGTTGGTAAGAGAAGCACCTTTAGAAAGACATGGTACTGACTTCGGACTTAACCCTCAGGGCAATGGGAGGTCACACAGAGGTTTTAAAGAGAACAGTAACATGATCAGATTTTCTCTGGAAAGATCCTTCTGGTTTCATATGAAGGATGGCTTGGAGGGAATGTGGAGAAGCTATGAGAGTACAGCTGTGGTGGAGATGATGATGAAAACTAGGGAGAACCAGGGGGACAGTAAGAAGTGAGTGGATGGATGGATGGATGTAGGGGATGATAAGGTGACTAATTAGATCGAGGGTGTGCTTCAAGGGAACAGGGTGTCGAGGATGACTCTGGACTTCTCATCTAAATAAATACAAATAGAACTTTTCTTGCCAAGACAAGGGGCATCTTGGGAGCCTCAAGCCCCAGAAATGCCAGGAGCTTAGTCTCCATGCCTGAGCTCCCGCTGCCTCCAAATCCCTGAATGATAGGTGTTACCTCCAGGATTTCCGTATGGGCCGAGGACGGTTTCCATCCCTTCATTCCCCATTCCTCCTTAGCCAGAATGCTCAAGCTGCAGAGATCCTGACTTCCTGGGGTTCAGAAGGCTCAAGCTCCCAAATATTTACTCCCCACCTTCTTCCACTATCTGCCAGTATAGGCAGAGCATACTTTTTCCAAGTCTTCAGCTAACATGTCAGAGGAACAAAATACATTTACATGATACTTTCAATTTAGAGAGAAAAAATATTGAGCAACTTTCTGAGCTGAGTGACTCATACAATTTTAAGGACATACCACACAGATCTATGAAAGGTTAAATATTTACGTATTTCCTTAAGGATCATATTATATTCACATATCATTCCAATTTTATACAATGAAAATTCACAGTTGGGACCACTAAGTCCTAATTCAGTGATTCACAGCCAATGGATATTTTAAAAAGTACAACTTAGTAAAGGGAACTGAAGTAACTTCTGAAAGCCCACTAGCTAAAATGATCCAGACACAGCATTGCAAACTTGCAGTATGAGAGAAAAGGCCTGAACACGAAAGAGAAAGCAGGGTCTAGAGGATGGGAGGCTTCCATTGAGTAGCCAGGAGAGACCTAAAAAGTCTGAGAGCTCTTCAGCAGCTGCTGAGCACGTGGCTCTGTACAGAGAAAGAACCGGTGGGCCTCTGTGTGTTTCAGAAGGTGTAAGACATAGGTCATGAGGCTAACTCCAAAACAGCAGCTAAATGGTGACGGTGGATCCTTATGGGTTTGTCTGTGTATCTTGAGGCCTCAGCCAAGGGCCCAAATAACAGGAAACCAAATGCACTGAAAGGAAAAGATTACCTCACCTGCTTTTGGAAGAGAGTAGCTGATATTAAACAAATCCTCCAGAAAAGAGAAGGTGGGACCTGTGACGTTCAAAGCAAAGTCTGCACTTCCATTTGCAATGGCATCTTTCCGGGCCCAGATACGTATCTAAATCAAAACAGTTAAACAGTGATTAGGAAAACCAGTAGTGATTTTGTAAAGAAGCAGTCTGCTTGCTCCAATTCCCTGCTGCTGAGTCAAAGTCTTACCTTTTCAGAAGAAGCTACATAATAAAATGCTTGCATGCCTACATGTCCTGAGAAAACCCCTGAAGGCTGTTCACTAAGTTATGAACAGTGATTCCCCCGAAAGTGTATGAAAGTGTATTTCATAAAACAACCCTTGGAATGGGTCGTACCACCATCTATTCCTACAGTAAGTGTAGATTCTATAGGCATTTTGTACACTTTAGGCCCTTGCTTCCCATTTTAGGATATATTACTAATGATCTAAAACAGAATTGCACTGTGAGTGGAAGTTATATAGTATGGTACATATCAAGCATTTTTAAATCATGCAAATTTAAAATGGTTTGGCAGTTAGAACATTACTAGTCCTACTTTACTTTCAAAATTTGAAATAAGGTTAATTCTCCTAATTTAAAAAAGTTTATCAAATGTCTCATAATTTTAAAGTTGTCGAAGCAAGTAAATTAAAATTCTCTTGTTATTCTGTTGCAAAATGACACTTCCACTTTAGCAAGGAAAAGGAAATCTGCCATGTTTTGTCCGTCTTGTGTGACCACACTATTGTTTGGGTAATTGGAGCTTATTTGTGTGATTTTGGTGAGTAATATCCTGTTGTTTTAACATTAATTTTTACTGTAAATTGAAAGTATTGTAAACTCTACAAAAACAAAAGGTAAGCATTTTTTTTTTTTTTTTTTTTTGAGACGGAGTCTCGGTCTGTCGCCCCGGGCTGGAGTGCAGTGGCCGGATTTTGGTGAGTAATATCCTGTTGTTTTAACATTCTGCAAGCTCCGCCTCCCAGGTTCACGCCATTCTCCTGTCTCAACCTCCCGAGTAGCTGGGACTACAGGCGCCGCCACCTCGCCCGGCTAGTTTTTTGTATTTTTAGTAGAGACGGGGTTTCACCGTGTTAGCCAGGATGGTCTTGATCTCCTGATCTTGTGATCTGCCCATCTCGGCCTCCCAAAGGGCTGGGATTACAGGCTTGAGCCACCGCGCCCGGCCAGGTAAGCAATTTTTAACAGAATTGCTAGCATTAATGTTAAAGAACATGCATAAAACTTAAAGATCTTGGAATGAAAGTTACCAAGTGAGATAATTAAAATATTCGTCCTGTTGTGAATGCAGTTAATTTAAGGAAGAACGCTCTGCAAAACATTAGAGAAAATGCTAAGGAAATGAAAGAATCACAGTATTTACAGATTTGTACCCTCCAAGAACATATTCGTCTTACTGTGCTTTTATTTCTGCTTAAAAGTATTTCTAGAATTATGTAAATTCTGAACTACTTACATGTTTCTTATGTTTATTCTCAGGCCACACATTAACCACACTTTCCATCTCACGAAATCTTTATCTATTACTTAATGAGAAATTTGTAAACGGGTTGGACTCTATTCCAAGTGTTTATTTTCGTTCCTCTGCAGAGTGTGTAATGGACTCATTAACTCTGTAAAGCTGAGCTGTAGCCAAATGTTCACATTCCACTGACAGACTCATGCCAAACTTCAGTGTGCTGGCTAAGAACATGACTGTCTTAGGCATGCTGCATTTCCTTGTTGCTTCTATGGCAGCTGGCATCCTTTCCAGGGTGATCTTTCACCGATAAATAGATCTCATCCCTCTACAAGAATTGTTGACTGTGCGGCAGCACTTACCACAACAAGGCACTTGAGATAATGGAAGCCGAGGAATCACCTTTGGTCTGTCATTACCTATGGGAGCCATGGGGCCCATTCCTCCTTGCCAAACTCAAAGCACATGCTTCCAAATCATGCCTGAGCAGATTTAACAATATAAGCCATGCACGTTTAACTTGGCCAGTGTTATATCTGTAGATGACAAGGATCTACTAGTAATTATTCAATAGGAAAATCAGACTTGAGCCAACAGCTTACGAAGATAACAAGCTGTCATTTGCATCTAACACAGTATTATTAATTCATTAAGTTAGGAGGAGCTTTGAGAATCGCTTAGCCAACACAATATTATTAATTCATCACCAGGTTAGGAGTTGTAAAGGAGGAGTAGCTTTGAGTGATTCTTCCCTGATGAGGGGCTTGTCTCACCCACAGCTTCCTTTTCTCCACATGTCAACGGTGCAAGCCTGGAAGATCTTGGGCCCAGGAGAGTATGTTAGCGAACTACAGGGCCTGATTTTTCTCAGCTCGATGAAGTCTATGTGTCTAGAAAGAACTAGGCCTAAGGCCCACTGTGATAGGGAGTGAACCAGTATATAAAGCACTGCCAGTATAACCTCTATATTTTCCTAAAAGATTATTATAAAGGGGGTAATTGGATGAAAACTAGCACACAACTCAGAAACAGCATTGCATGCTCCAGAACTGAAGAATCCGGCAGTTCAGCTTCTGGATAGGTATGGGGACAAGCGTGACTTTATTTTAAATGCTAATCCACTATGTAACTTCTGGCTAAACTTGAGTCTAAGAGTGCCTCTAAATGTCTAGTTAACATGTTAACTCATTATGTAGAAACACCTGTTCATAGTAAGTTTCCTTCAAAAGCACCCTTGTTGTTCTGGAAATCATAGGCTGTGATGTGGCCAATTACACATTTCTTCCAGAGCATGTATGCTTTTCCCCGAAGATATAAGCCCTGGGTCTGGGGAACTGCAGAGCAAAGATCTACTTGTCTTGCAGCCAGCCAAGACCATGCTTCTGTCTTTAAGTTCCCCTAATAAAACATCCCAAACCAACAAACTAGATTTGTCTGCCTCCTTCCTCAGTCTCTCAGCTCCTTCTGCATTTGGGGGTCACTTTGTTATATGGCCCTTTCACAGAACAACAGGGATAATATTTTAACCTGCATGCACCATTTCAGCCATAGCAGTTGTTCCTGGCTGGTGTCTGTTTTGACTGGTTGATGCTCAGCAACGCTGGTTGCTAACTGTTTTGAATATCACCCCAGCTTCAAGACTCCATTAACCCTGGGATAAGTACACATCACACACTAAACCCAAACATCAAGGTGCCAGTGCAGCAGTGCTCCCCATTCTCTCCTGTCTTCTGCAAAAGCAGAAACACACTGGGAAGAGGGGGCACAGACCTTGCCTTGAGGAGTGGGTTTAATATGGAGTCTTTCCATGAAAACCTATCCAAAGAACGGCAATAGGAAATGTTATGTCCCATTCTGCAAAGCCACACTAACTTTTACAGGGCTTGGGAGAGAGAACTAGGAATCGATTTGGGATATGCAGGCATAACCACTGGATGCAGAAAAGAATAGATGAATAATCTGCAGCCAGTACACTCTTCCTTACCTACAGAATCTTCCTCACTCACCTCCTTGCCCCTTTCTGTTCTGTTGACATGGTCATAGTCACATATAACAAACGCAACTAAGTACGTTGGCATGTGGGGCGTAGTGGAAAAGGTAGTAACGGTCCATTTGCTTCCGTTCACATCTTCTTTTACAGACTGACCTAGAGAAATTTATTTTAGTTCAAATCACAGCAAATCTAAGCAATAACATGTCTTTGAAATAATTTGTCAAGTCAGTTGTCACCCAGCTACTCCTTTCCAGCTACTCCTCATAGTCTAGCAGTTCAGATTTCTCCACCTACTCCTAAGCTATCCAAAACTACATTAGGAAAATCTCAAAACAGTATCCTGGGCCTGAATCAGCATTTTGAATAATATGGGCTTGACTGAGGGCCAAATCCACGAGCACCATAAGCTTAGTCCCCAATCTGCCTCCTTTCTCTCCCACCTAATTCTATTGTTTTCTAGTCCAGCCCATTTCTCACAACACTTAATCTAGAGCTGCCCAGGCCCCATGGTAGGTCAACAAGGTGCAATTCTACTACTCTCAGGTTTCAACTAAGATTTTAGTGGAAGCAATCTGGGGCCTTTAAAGCTGAAATCACAAACCCAAATGCCTACAAGGGCCAGGCACTTGACGTGAAATGGGTTGGTGTACGCTAATAGGGAGTGGTGAGGATCATCTGAGAAGAGGCTGCAGGAGGCAGCCAACCTCCTGCTGGAGACAGCAAGACTTGCTGACCTGGGAATCTGCCTTTAGATGACCATTGTGGATGCTAAATTCCCTTTCAACTAAGGTCCTGAGACTTAAAGCCTCTTCTCAAACGTAACTGATCACTGCCATGTAAGAGCTGTAGGTCCAGTGTTGTTAGAACTTCTAAGTTTTCACATTTAAATTTTTATGTAAAATCTCTGGATATTTTAAAGTTGGAAACTGATTTAACAAAAAGAAAAAAGGCACATGAGCCAAATGAAACACAGCTGTGCACCAGATTCAGTCTAAGCCCACCGGCTTGTTATCACTAATGATCAACAGTTGAAGCCCAAACTAAGTGGCAGGCAGACTGCCTATATATAAGAACAGTATAAAACCCGCAGCTTCTAATACGAAAAGAATCAGGATTTACCATCTCCAAGATGTGGATGCTGACACATACCCCAGGTGACTGCTCTACCTAATTATAGTAGACTGTAATTGTAACATATCATAATATACTGCCTGGAAAAGCTACTGGTGTAAATGTGATTACAAAATTTATATAGACAGACAGCTAGATATAGACAGAAAGCATTACTTACCTAGCTTTGGCATGTTGGAAAGGGCCACATAACTTGGATGATGAATAATTGTAATATTAAAAGTTGCCTTCAGAGCTGGCTCATCAAAACAAGGGAAAACATACCTGGCAAATGTTGGTTCCAGCTGGGATGCTAACAGGGCCCTGAAATACATTTTGGGGGAAATTTTTATTTATTTTTATCTCAACCCAGTGGAATTAAAAAAATGTTGAGATGATGGTTTGTAAGTTAGACTGGTGTGTTAGAGGAAATTTCCTCTCATCTTCCTGACTGCCCACCCCATCACACCAACACACTCCAATTATCATGGCACCTTAGAATTCTCCTAAGACCTAAATACAAGCACACTCTTTACTTTTCAACCACAAAATAGTATTTGCTTTATTACATCATAAACCTTTAAAACCTTTTACAAACAGAATAGAAACAAATATAGCAAATATGCAACACCAGTCTTTTGAGAACCAGGTCTTTATAAAACTAGGAGTACTTCTTTGAGAATGGTCCATTGCTTTCATCTTCCACTAAAGTAAAAGTCAGTGGAAGAATGTCTACATTTTTTTTTCTTTTTCTC
This sequence comes from Colobus angolensis palliatus, assembly GCF_000951035.1. Classification (NCBI taxonomy): domain Eukaryota; kingdom Metazoa; phylum Chordata; class Mammalia; order Primates; family Cercopithecidae; genus Colobus; species Colobus angolensis. The sequence goes on along the minus strand of NW_012119821.1, from coordinate 3,206,367 downwards.
ACATGCCTCCTCTTCTTTCTAGCTAAAAACTTACAAAAAGTTTCATTTTGGACACCCTTGGGAGTAAACAATATGGGTACATGCTGATTGAACAAAACAACTTTCAATTATATATGGGTAAATGTATCAAATCCCTACTAATTGTTCCTCTATCTCCATGGCAAAATACAAAGAGTGACATTATCCCACCACATAAAATACAAAGAGTGACATAATCCCACCACACACTGGTGACTCACAGGGAAAAGCTTAGGGACAAGAATACCCTGAGCAGACAAGAGGATGTCAGGTATACACTCTGCCACTACTGACTGAGTCTGATGACAGCATAGGTCCCAGCAAACAACTTCCTTCTCAAAACAAACAAACAAACACACACACACACACACACACACACACAGAAACCCTGCAGTCTCATTATCCCATTTGCGAAGACTTGCTTACCTGGGAACCTGTCTTTAGATGACAACTGTGGATGCTAAATTCCTTTTTCAACTAAGGTCCTGAGACTTAAAGTCTCTGATACATTTGTTTTTGCATCAGGCCCAATTCTTGAATAAATAAAAGGTGAATTCAACAAAGATATCTCAAGAGTGTATGCCATCCATTACTTACTCTTGTGATCCCTCCTTCACCATCATAAGGCTGCTGCTCGTGTAAAAATTCACACAGCTTTAGGAAGGACACTCAGAACAGTTGGCACATGCAAACACCTCTCAGTCAGCTATTTTGAGGTGTCATAACCTCATTGTATTGACAAAAACAATAATTTATAGTAAGGCCTGTTTGGCTTATTTGCTCTTGCCCACATTATTATATGCTTACTTGCATAGACTGGACTGTGGGCTCTGACATCAGCTACTTTTACTGCAAGACCCTACTCCACTCCATCTACTACCAACTGAGAAATCTTGGACAGTCACATAATCTTGTTAAGTCCCAGTTTCTCCACCTAGAAAATAATGACCCTATTTACCTTGTACTGCTGTTTGAGCTTTTAAATTATTGGTAATTAAATTTACCAATAAATCCCCTTTGAATTCTCCTATATCACTTCCAATCTCACAAATCATTCTTGATACAGATGAACTATAGAATAATTCAAAGAGGGATAAGTTACAGGATGGAATGGAGGTTCGGAAATCACTAGTTTCAGATGCATCTTTAAATGTCCCAGGGTTAGGGAAAGTGGGAATGGTTAAAGAAAAACAGAAAGAATGAATAATAACTAGTATTTAATAGCACAACACGGTGACTATAGTCAAAATAATTTAATTGTACTTTTAAAATTAACTAGAGTATAATTAGTTTGTCACACAGAGGATGTGTGACATGCTTGAGGGGATGGATACCCCATTCTCCATGATGTGATTATTATGCATTCCATGCCTACATCGAAGTATCTCATGTACCCCCACACATATATATAACTACTATTATACCTACAAAAATTAAAAATTAAAAAAAAAAATGTTCTAGGGGCTACAGCTGACCACAGGTTAAACATGAGTCATATTTGTCTCCCTAGTAAATTTGAAACTGCTAGAAATGAGAGGTTATGTATCTTTTTCTTCTGTATGAGTTGACAAAAATCTGGGTTCACAGCAATTGTGTAAGTATCTGTTTGGCCAAGAATTAATATAAAATAAAAGCAGCATGATATCAGTATATGCAAAAGAATAAAAAGTACTTTGGCAGAGTTTGTTATACTGGCATTTGTTTCATGGTTCTAGTTACTGTCTTTAAGGGGATGGGACAAAGTAGAGAAAATTCAAGCCATTGACAATATAGTGGAAAGAACAGGCATGAACAGGAAATTCAGCCACCTGAGTTCTTGCTTGGAATCTGTAAAGGCTGTTGTGTAACTTTGGGAAAGTTGCTTAACATACCACTTAAATTTTCTATAAAATGTAGATGATCTCTAAGGCCGCTCAGAACCCTAAAACTGTGATTCTAAGAGAGATTAAGATATCCAGCAAGATGGAAAAAGAGCCCATGAGTCATCTAAAGTTGGGAGAAACAACCCTCTTCCAGGTTCATGCATGGCCTTCAGGAGGTCTTTGAGCCCTCTGAAATTATACGATATTTCGTACAACTGGTGGCATATTAAAAAATACATGCTTATGTATTTTTTAAAAGCCAACAAATGCCTATTGTCTTTGTAACAGAAACTATAGGAAGTAAAGCTTGATCATACATTCTCAGCTGCCATGACCTCACAAAGCTTATGAATCTCAAAGAGGCTGCAAGGTGGGGAGCAGAGAGAAAATTAGACTCTTTAAGGAAGTGGGAAACTTTATTTTACAGATTCCAAAAGTGAACCTGGAGCGTAAAAGCAGGTGGAGATGCCAGCTTAAAGAGTCACCACTTTAGCAAATCAAACATCAAGTAAGCATCTTCCAATTCCATGATTCAGGTCTCCAAATAAGTAAAATAAAGTCTCTCAAATTTAATTCAACTATTTCCCTCCCTAGTTTTATGCAAACAAACAAAAAGTTAGGGGAAAATCCCTACAACACACAGTCTCTGGCTCTCAACCTTAACTGCAGAAGTCAGGTCTAACCAGCAGCACATATGATCTAATTATGCCACCTCGGGAACCTCACAGTGGTGCTTCCTTCCCTTTTCTCTGTGCTTTGGACTCAAGCAACCCTCTAAAGATACTCTGGCCTCAGGAAATAGAACCATTCACCAGCCTCTCCTCCCTTCAAATCTCACTGAAACATGCTATTATGGTGTCCATTAAGTCTGTGTTTAGAATTGTCAGCTGGTGAGGGAGTTAATTTGGGAGAATTTGTCTCCTTGTGGGTCAGTATTGCAGAGCAAATTTACTGCCCTCTTGTCTAGAAAGAGAATCATGGACTCACTGTTTTCTCATTCTGGAAGTGGATCATGGACTCACTGGTTTCTTTGTAGTCAAGAACCACATGACACCTTTGGAGAATAAATCTACTACCACATTAAAAAAATCTACTACATCCACTCAGTAAGCTATTTCATTCCGAATTATTTTACGAACTTTGTATGCCTACAGCTCTAGTTAACAGGTGCTGAATAGCATAGTTGGACAAGTATTAAATAAAACTCTTAGGAAAGCTGTCCTCCCACACAGTGTTTTTTACACAATAACGCACTCAGAAATCAAAATGTTTAGTAGAGCCAGATGTTACACTTACTGGACTGTGTAACATCCAGTGAACCACATCCATGTGGTTCAAGGGTTGGCTTATGAATCACGTTCATTTATTACTTGTGTAATAGAATCTGAAAACTGAAGTTTTCACCAGGCAACAAAACATAATAGATGTAAAATTCCACAGAAAGGTGCCAAAACATGTTATGAAGATTTTCAAAATAAATGGCCTTGAGAACCTGGGTTTGCCTGTTGGGCTTCTCAGCTACATGAGGGCCACAGAATAAGGGTCAGAGAATAGAGACAAAAGAGATTAGAGAAGATATCTCTTGATGGATGGGAGGGGTAAGCATTATTTTGCCAAGCTTTCCATGCTCTCAGGGAGTTGGGAGGAGGGGCAACCTTCTAACTATGGGCTTGGAGGACAGAATCCCTCAGAGAGCAGTGAAAGCGTTTCCTCAGGCTGAGAGGCTTAGAAGCCCAACTTACTTTTGAGAAAGATGAAGTTGACAGTATGGCCAAGGTCTAACTCCTACCAGGTGGGGATCTAAAAGGCATGAGAATGGCTGACTTCTTTGGAGTGCTGCTGCCCTGGGACTCACGCCAGTCTCAGGCCAGGGATGTATGAGTGTTCCTTGCAAGAGCTGTGTCCCCTACCACACAAAGTGAGCCAGTATGGGGACTGTCTTGGGTTAGAACAATAGAGCCACCTGCAGGAGTCTGGAGGAGCTTTGAGATATGCTGCTTGGTGTCTACGGGCTAAGGAAGAAGTCATGATGACTGTCAGAACAAAGAAATAGGAGAAGTTGCTGAGTCAAGGAAATTGTAGAAAAAAAGAGGGAAAACAATGAATAATCCAGGAAAATGACATCTCAAGGGGAAAATGCATCTGTAAGACCAGAATGAGAAAAAATGACAACAGTGCCAGCTCAAGTAAGAAGTCCTATGCATCACCTTTCCCTGTCACCCCAGCCCCATGGACCGCCATGGAATCAACATAGCAGCTATCAAGACAGACAAAGAACAGTAGAAATGTGAGGTAAAGAAAAGAAGGAGGACTACCACCCTCTACCTTACTGCAGACTTCCATCCTAAAAATCAGCCCAAGAGTAGGGAGTGGAGAATGGGAGAAAATGAAGGTAGGCGAGAAGGAGGTTTAACAGTAAATTAAGTTTGAAGGTTTGAATATTACACAGGACTAGATTTTCTAATTTTCACATCTAACTTATTTGTGACTTAGCTACTGTAGATCACCTGTCACCTAAGAATAAGCAGAAACTTATAGGCTGCTGGGGTCCTCATGCAGAGCAGAAAAGTTACCCCACGGACTAAATTTCCCACTGTAAAAGGACAATAGAAAAACAAAGTTGTGTTTTTACTATTCTATAAGCTGTGCTTTTTCAATATGCTAGCTATACCTATTTTCAAAAGACACAGGATTTGAATCTTTGCTGTGCAAACCATCTCCCAGAGAGAACTGCTCAGCCACATGAAATATGTGGATTTGACACTTTTATAGGATAATGAAATGACATTTTCCTCTGTGACATCAGCATCATGTGTCTGGCACTTGAGGTCTCCGACCTTGTTTTGAGACTTACAAATTCTTTTCCTAATACTGCTCAGATTTCTCTCCTGTATGTCATACCCTAGGCACCATGCCAGGTTTCCTAGCATAAACAGCAACTGCAAGGAAGCCTGTTTCTACTGTCTGTTCACTCTGCCCATACCTGCACAAATTCATTGATTTTAATCATGCTGCTTTCACCTTTATTTGGCACTACAAAATATCCTAATTTTCACCAACTATTTCACACTTTCCTTATTTGATCTTGATCATTCTATTTTCATTTCTTTAAATATCTTTCAGTTCCTTCTTTTCTTTAATCAAGGGAATGCTAGACTCAAAAATGCAAGAAGTATTCTGGGAATCTTTGAACAAAAATGGGATTATATGAGTTCTCTTATTAAATTTCGAAAGTGAAGAGACCTTAAAGAGTCCCACCATCTTAATTTACAGATGTAAAACTGACTCCCCACGAGTTTATGCAACTGATTAGACAACCAGCAAAGTGCACAGTGGTACCAGAATCAAGGCTCCAGCTCCCAAGCCTGGGGTCCTTTCCAATGCATTGCCTGCTTTGAAGTACATAATGTAATAAATACTAAAACTAAACTAAACTAAGATGTCATGAAGATGACTAGTGATTAACTTTATAATTAATAGCATTCCCAAATCTAAAGATAATGAGACTTCTGTTTGCCACCACAAAGGAGTAACATAGGCTCAAATCAGCCTTCTGCTAAAAACAGTTTTAAAACTTGACAAAATATATAAAACAACTATTTCAGACACACGATAACCAGAAGCACAGGACTGTGATCCTCAAGAGAAGAGAAACAAACAAGGCAAAGGCTCCAATTACCCTGTTTTTCTGCCTTGAAGCAGTTTCTAAACTGCAGCACAGGAAATAGAAACTGAAACAATTCAGTGGTCTCACTGAGTTGAAGAGACAGACGTTAGAGTTCAGGGACACCTAGACAGCTGGAATTTGCAGAGTAGAGTATAAGAGAAGAGGTAACTATGCAGAGAAAGACTTCCAGAAATCTGCATAGGATTCCCCTCAAATCTTTGGTCAAATATTAATCATCATGAGGTCAGGCAAAGAGAAGCTGTTGGGGAAAGAATACGTACCAGGGAAAGGTAAGCTGAACACCTCCCAGAGTTCACATACTGTTTGGAGTTGTGGAATTTTCTCAAGCCAGAGTATTGAAATCTTCAAAATATATAGATTATTCAACAGAAGGAGTCCAGATGGGTGATGCCTGAGTAATGACCTAAAGTAGCCCTACAGCAAAGGCTTCTTTAGAGTCATTCTCAAAGAGCTTAAAAACATGGCTCAAGAGAATCAAACAAGGATCAACAGGATCACCAAGTAACTTCAGATACTATACAAAAGGGCCAGCATTCACTAAGCAATATAAGCAAATCCAGCATTCAACAACATAAAAGTTAAAACGTCAGGCATTCAATAAAAAAATGAGAAAATACCCAAACATTTGGAAAGCAAATAATGCAGTTCTAATAACACAGGAGTCACCGATGAATCAAAATGGAAATTAGAAAGTATTCTGAACTACCAAAAAAAGAAACAACATAACATCATTTGTGGCATGGCATTAAAGCAATAGTTAGGGGGGAAATTTATCATATTAAATGCCTATCTGAGAAATAAAAGGGTATTAAAGTAATGAGTTTGTGTCAACCATAATATAGAAAAAGTAAAAATAAAGGCCAAAGTAAGAAGAAGGGGATAATAAAGATCAAAATATAAATCGTTGAAATAAAAAACAAAAAATCAATAGAGAAAATCAATGAAGCCAAAAACTGATTCTACAAGAAGATTAGTAAAATAGATAAATCTTGACACAAGTCCTACAACAGCACTGTCAGGTAGTGCAGAGCTGGTCAGATGCACTTACTCTCATCTAACCAAAAAGTAGGAGCCAATGCCATTACCTGGGTTGTTGCTACCTGGCGAAGCTCAACAGTATCCTGAGCACCAGAGAGGAGGTTGGCAGAGGAATGGAATCAAAGAGGTTGTGAAGGATATAGGGGTGGCAGAAGTGGCACCAAAGAGACCCCTCTATATCCCTGGAGGCTGTAGCCGCTAGTCACTGGGAGCCACTGCTCTGTTTCAGATTGAAGAACGACTTAGTTGGTGCAGTGATCAGTCATGGTGGGTCAAAAATAAAGGATAGCCAAAGCACAACAAACATCAAAATCCAAGTAATAAAAGGACATCTGGAATCATTAGTCAACATTTTTGGCAGCAAGGCGATGCAAACAAAAGCAAAACTAGTAATAGATAAATGTGTTTTTTAAAAAAGCAAATTACAATTCAGAACGCAGAATTGATTTATCACCAATTGAGAAAACCTTTTACAAAGAGTCAACAACAAGTTCAATATCCCAAGTGCAAGTAGACAACTGGAGGAAGGAAAATTTTAATATAGTGTGTGATGACTTGAAAAATGATAAGAAACATCCTATCCCCAATTCTACCTGCACATTTGATGATGCCTTTCAATGTTATTCTGAAGTTATGGAAAACATTAAAAAGGCAGGTTTTCAAAAACCAACACCTATTCAGTCACAGACATGGCCAATTACTCTGCAAGGAAAAGATCTAAGAGGGGTAGCCCAAACTGGGACAGGAAAGACATTATGCTATTTAATGCCTGGAGATATTCATCTGGACTTCCAACACATAGAGGAAAAAGGAATAGACCCGCATGTTAGTCCTTATGTCTACTCAGGAGCTAACTCTTTAAGTGGAAGCTGAGTGATGCAATAAAAGTTTAGAAGTATTTGTGTATATGGTGGTGGAGATGGAGACAAAGAAATAGAAGACCTTAGGAAAGGTACTGATATCATAATTGCAACTCCCAAAAGACTGAATGATCTGCAAATGAATAACTTTGTCAGCCTGCGAAGTATAACCTACTTGATTTTCGATGAAGCAGACAAGATGCTGGACATGGGGTTTGAACCCAAGATAATGAAGATTTTGTTAGACGTGCACCCAGATAGGCAGAATATTATGACCAGGCAACTTGGTCATATTCAGTTCATTGACTCATACAATCTTATTTGAAAGAGCCCATGCTTGTCTACGCTGGTACACTGGATCTGGTTGCCATAAGTTTAGTGAAGCAAATATAATGATCACCACAGAGGAAGAAAAATGAATTTATATCTAAAGTTTTCTAGACAGTATTTCACCCAGAGACAAAGTGATTGTCTTCATTTCCCAAAAGGCAGTTGTAGATCATTTATCAAGTGACCTAATACTTGGAAATACATCAGTAGAGTGTCTGCATGGTGATACAGAACAGAGAGATTGGTCGGGAGAGAGCATTGGAGAATTTTAAAATAGGTCAAGTGAATATTAATTGCTACTGACATAGCCTCCTGAGGTCTTGATGTCCATGATATTACAGATATATATAATTACAATTTTCCATGGAACACTGAAGAATATGTACACTAAATAGGGTGCACAGGAAGAGCCGGAAGGACTGGAGTGTCAATTACACCTGTGACTAGAAATGATTTGTGGGTTGCCACCAAATTGATTAATATTTCAGAAACAGCAAACCAGAGTGTTCCAAAGGAGTTAGCATTAATGGCTGAGAGACACGAGGCACATCAACAACTAAAAAGGAAATGGGGAGACTTCAAGGAAGGCCCAATAAGTTTTATTAAGATCTTTTGTTGAAAAGTGTTACTAGCTTACCAGATGTAAAACTTTAATAACACATATACCTTCAAATGCCTGCTTTCTTAAACTACGCTTCATTAGTGTTTATACTGCAATCGGCATTACCTCTAAGAGTTTTTAACATAATAAATTGTTAGGTGTTACTCTTTCACTACTACCTAAAGTCTAGTGAATGTATCTTTAGAGTTGGTACGTGTATAGATTGGTATAACCTCCTATGAACAACTTGGTAATGTATAAATTATAAATACATAGGCCTTTTGATCTGGCAATTTCTCTTCTATGAATGCATTCTACAAGTATGTCTAAAATATTTGTATATCAAAAGACTAACTGAAATGTCTAGAAAGGGACTAGATGAAGTATTAAAAGCAAAGAACTTTCTACTATGATGGTGGGCTGAGTTAAAACAGTAAACCTTACCTCCTACTTCAAACTCAACAAAAATGCTAGATAAAGTATTTTTGAAAAAGGTGTTCCCAAAGCTGGGTTATGAATGGGGGCTTATTATATTCTGTATATGTTTAAAGAATTTTCCGTAATAAAAAGTTCATATTTACCAGCCTGAAAAAAGATAAATCTCAAGGCAGACCAAATAAAATTATTGAATATTAGAAGTAGAAGAAACCTATGAAAGCTGAAGAAATTGGTTAGACAACTAGTAAGTGTTAGAGTGGTACTAGATAAGGGCTCCAGCTCCCAAAGAGAGAAGACACAAATTTCCAATATCAGGAATAAAAGAGGTGATGTCACTACAGAGTTTATAGATGTTTAAAATAATAAGGAAATATTTTGAACAATTTTGTACTTATACATTTGGCAACTTTGATTAAATGGATGAGTTTCTAGAAAGAGACAAACTACCTTAGTATACGAATGAAGAAATAGATAACCTAAATAACCCTGTATCTATTAAATAAATTTAACTTATAGTTAAGAACCATCCCACAAAGAATTTCCAGGCCCAGGTAGCCTCATGCGTTAAATTCAATCAGAAGGTTAAGGAAGAAATATTACCAATTTTATATAAATCCTTTCTGAAAATCAAGGAAAAGAGAGTACTTCTGAATGCAATATTTGAAGCCAGTGTTACTTTGACATCAAAATCGGACAAATACATTGCAAGAAAACTACAACTACAAGTCAATAACTCTCATGAACATAGAACAAAAAGTCTAAGCAAAATTTTAGCAAATCAAATCTAATAATATATAAAAAGGCTAATGCATCAAGAACAATTGGAATTTATTTCAAAAATTCAAGGTAGACTGGGTGCAGTGGCTCATGCCTGTAATTCCAACACTTTGGGAGGCCAAGGGAGATGGATTGCTTGAGCTCAGGAGTTTGAGACCAGCCTGGGCAACATGGCAAAACCCTATCCCTACTAAAAATACAAAAAAATTAGCTAGGCATGGCAGCATGTGCCTGTAGTCTCAGCTACTCAGGAGGCCGAGGTAGGAGAATCACCTGAGCCCTGGAAGTCAAGGCTGCAGTGAGCTGTGATTGCACCACTGCACTCCAGCCTGGGTACCAGAAGTGAGACACTGAAAAAAAAAAAATGGAAGGCTAGTTTATCATTAGAAAATCAAATTAATTTACCATATTAACAAATTAAGTAATAAAAACTATATAATCATCTCAAAAGATGCAGAATACACATTTGAAAAAATATAACATCCATTCCTGATCACAGCTCTCAGAAAATTATAAATAAAAGGAAATGTTCTCAACCTAATGAAAAGAATCTACCAAAAAAAAAACCTTACAGGAAAAATCATAATTAATAATTAATGGTAGAAGACTGAATGCTTTCACCCTACAATAAGAAATGAGACTAGAATATCTTTACTTACTTTTCTATTCAACACTGTATTAGAGGCTCTAGACATTGCAATAAGGCAAGAAAAATAAACAAAAGGCATCAAAACTAAATAGAAGTAAAACCGTCTTTATTTAAGACAGTATGACAACATATGTAGAGAATTTAATGGAAAATTAAAAGCTTTTTTTAAAATAAAAAGATGCTAAATGAAGAAGTGATCTAGCAATGTTGTAGCATACAAGATCAATAAGCAAAAATTAATTAGCAACAAACAATTAGAAATTGGAATTCTTAAAAATATCATTAACAATAGATATTTAAAATATAAAATATCTAGGAATGAATCTGACAAAATATGTGCAAGATATATACAGTGAAAAATATAAAACCTGAATTCATAAAATAGTTATGAACCTATTTTTCAGTTGTGGTTTGTCTTTGTATTCTTTTAACAGTGTCTTTCAAAGAGCAGAAGATTTACATTTTAATGAAGCTCAGTTTATCAATGTTTCCTTATATATATCAAGCTTTTGATGTTGTATCTATGAAAACATTGTCTATCCCAAGCTCATATGAATTTTCATCTGAATTAATAAAAATACTTTAATTTACAACTGAATTCATAAAAAGACTTATTCATGAATATTCCTGGAAACTATTTGTAACAGCTCAAAACTGAGTAAACAAGACCTAAATAAGTAGAGAGATATACCATATTTATGGGTTAGAAGATTCAATATTTTTAACATTTGAATTCCCCTCAAATTTTTCTATAGAGTCAACATAATCTTAGTCAAGATCCCCGCAGGTGCTTTTTTTTCTTTATTTAATAGATATTAACCAGCTAATTCTAAAATTAATATGGAAACGCAAAGGACCTAGAATATCGTAAATAACTGGAAAAACGTTGGTAGATGAATAATATCTAGTTTCAAGATTTATTACAAAGCTATAATAATCAAGACAATACAGATTTGGCATAAAAATACACAAATAGATCAATAGAACAGGCTAGACAATCAAAAAATATACCATATATTTATGAAAAACTGACTTGTTTTACAAAAGTACAGACACAACTCAGTACAGATAGCGTAGACTTTTTAACAAATGGCAGTGGTACAGTTCAATGCCCATATGCAAATAACTCTTTAATCCATACCTCACACCATATGCAAAAATTAACTCAAAATGGATCATACATCTAACTATAAAACTTCTGAAAGAAGGCATAGAAGAAAATTTGTACGAGCTTGGGATAGATAATGTTTTCATAGATACAACACCAAAAGCCTGATATATATAAGGAAACACTGATAAACTGAACTTCACTAAAATGTAAAACTTCTGCTGTTTGAAAGATACTATTAAAAAAATACAAAGACAAGCCACAACTGAAAAATTATTTGCAAATCATGTATTTGAGAAAAGATCCTCTCTAAATTCAAGAGTAAGAAAACAAACAGCACAAGAGAAAAATGGACTGAAGATTTTATCAGACATTTTGCTAAAATGGATGGATAACAAATAGTTATAGGAAGTGATGCACAACATTTTTAGTCATTAGGAAAATATAAATTAAAACCATAATAAAGAACACTATACACCTATTAGAATGGCTAAAATGAAAAAATCTGGCAATACCAAGTGCTGATAAGGATTTGGAACAACTAGAATTCTCCCATATGTTGATAAAAATTTTAAATGACCAAATTTCTTGGAAAACAGTTTTGCATTTTCTTAAAAAACTAAATATTCATATGATTTAACCACTCCACTCTTAGGTATTTACTCAAGAAAAATGAATTCATAAAAAGACTTGTATATGAGTATTCCTGGAAGCTTTATTTGTAAACAGCTCAAAACTGAAAACAACCAAAATGTCTTGGTAATTTGTTGGATAAACAAATTGTGTTATATCAATACAATGAAATGCTATCAGTAACACAAAAGAACAGACACACCCAAAAAGAATGTACTTCAGATGGGCGTTGTGGCTCACTCCTGTAACCCCAGCCCTTTGGGAGGCCAAGGCAAGAGGATCACAAGGTCAGAAGATCGAGGTCATCTTGGCCAACATGGTGAAACTCCATCTCTACTGAAATACAAAAAAAAATTAGCCAGGTGTGGTGGTGTGCACTTGTAATCCCAGCTACTTGGGAGGCTGAGGCAGGGAAATCACTTGGACCCATGAGGCGGAGGTTGCAGTGAGCTCAGATTGCGCCACTGTACTCCATCCTGGCGACAGAGCAAGACTCCGTCTAAAAGAAAAAAAAAAAAAAGAATGTATTTCAAAGTAATTCTACTGAACGAAAGAAGTTAGACATGAGAGTGCATATTGTATGATTCTATTAATATAAAACACTACAAAATGCAAATTAATCTACAGAAAGCAGATCCATAGTTGCCCGAAGATAAGAAGGTTACAGTGATGTAGAAAGGAGAGATTATAAAGAGCAGAAGAAACTTTTGGACATGATGAATATGTTTATTAATGCTGATTGTAGTGGTGGTTTCACCACCACATATGCATACATATGCCAAAACTTACCAAGTTTTACACTTTAAATATGTGCAGTATATTGTATGTCAGTTATACTTTAATAAAGCTGTTTTAAAAATCACTAGAAATATAAAGCAGCAAGAAAATGTGTATGATAACCCAGGGAAAAGAAGTCAATAGAAAAAAACAAAAAATGACAGAGATGCTAAACTTAGCAGCTAAGAACATTAAAACAGCTATTATAAATATGTCTAATATGCTCAAGGATATTAAAAATGAACATTATGAAGAATGGTATGAAAGATATGAGAATGTAGAAATGTTAAAGATAAAAATTGCAGTATCCTTTTTTTTTTTTTTTTGAGATGGAGTCTCACTCTGTTGCCCAGGCTGGAGTGCAGTGGCATGATCTCAGTTCACTGCAACCTCCGCCTCCCAAGTTCAAGTGATTCTCCTGCCTCAGTCTCCTGAGTAGCTGGGACTACAGGTAAATGCCACCACACCCGGCTAATTTTTTGTCTTATTTTTAGTAGAGATGAGGTTTCACTGTGTTAGCCAGGCCTCGATCTCCTGACCTCATGATCCACCTGCCTCAGCCTCCCAAAGTGCTGGGACTACAGGCGTGAGCCACCATACCAGGCCAAAAATTACAATATCTTAAATGACATTTCACTGGATGAGACTAAAAGCAAACTAAACACTGCAGACGAAAATAATTAATGAAATTGAAGACAAAACAATGGGAACTATCCAAAATCAAACACACAGAGAAAACATACTAAAAAACAATGAAAAGAACCTCAGGACGTGCCTGTAATGTCAGGCAGCCTAACAGGTAATTGGAGTGCCAGAATAAGAGGAGAAAAAAAAGTACAAAACAGGAAAAAAAAATGAATAGGCCGGGCGCGATGGCTCAAGCCTGTAATCCCAGCACTTTGGGAGGCCGAGATGGGCGGATCACGAGGTCAGGAGATCGAGACCATCCTGGCTGACACGGTGAAACCCCATCTCTACTAAAAATACAAAAAATTAGCCGGGCGAGGTAGCGGCGCCCCTAATCCCAGCTACTCGGGAGGCTGAGGCAGGAGAATGGCGGGAACCCGGGAGGCGGAGCTTGCAGTGAGCTGAGATCTGGCCACTGCACTCCAGCCCGGGCAACAGACCGAGACTCTGTCTAAAAAAAAAAAAAAAAAAAAATTAATAATGGTTGAAAGTTTTTCCAAATGTGAAGAAAACCTTAAACTCGCAGATACAAGAAGCTCAGTGAACCCCAAAACAGGACAAACCAGGGCTCTCTTATTTCCTTAAGACATGAGAACTAAGACACTTCCTCCTGTACACAAAGGCTATATTGAGAAAGGGGAAAGAAAGAGGCCTCTTGAAAGGAGAAGACTTTTTGAATTCATCAGATGATGTGACTTGTGACTTGTGAACCATTCCTTCATAATAGTCAAGGCTTAGTGCTTTCCATTGATGATGGGGCCCTCATCTGGGCTACTGCTTGAATGGCCAGGTCTCTGAGCCTGGTTGTAATTCCTTTCGAAGTCACATCTTGGATAACCAGTCACACTGGTTCTACTCTATAGAACTTTCCTCCATGGGACTTTGTTTAACTGCATATCCCAGCTTGGCCTCCTTCCTTTCTCAGTCATGCTTGCCCATTCTCCAGCTGATTTTTCCTGGGAATACTTACTGAAAAATTACTTTTCTAGAAAAATTTGTCTGAGGGTTATACCTTGTCAGAAGGAGGAGGGGAGAAAGTAGACTCTTGCTTTCTCCATTTGTTCTTTTCTCTGTCTTCCCCCACCTTCCTCCCTGCATTAGAAGGACTGTCCACTCTCCTCTATTATATAGCAAGGGCTGTTATCAAAAAGGGTAGGGGGGGCGGGGCACGGTGGCTCACGCCAGTAATCCCAGCACTTTGGGAGGCCGAGAAGGGCAGATCATGAGATCAGGAGATCGAGACCATCCTGGCTAACACGGTGAAACCCGTCTCTACTAAAAACACAAAAAATTAGCCAGGTGCGGTGGCAGGCACCTGTAGTCCCAGCTACACGGCAGGCTGAGGCAGAAGAATGGTGTGAATCTGGGAGGCCGAGCTTGCAGTGAGCCGAGATTGCGCCACTGCACTCCAGCCTGGGTGACAGAAGGAGACTCAGTCTCAAAAAAAAAAAAAAAAAAAGGGTGGGGGACCAGATGGGCACCTGTCCTTCTAGCTAGTCAGGAGGCTGAGACAAGAGGATCACTTGGGCCTGAGAGTTTGAGGCTGCAGTGAGCTATGATCATGCCCCTGCACTCCAGCGTGGGTGACAGAGTGAGATCTTATCTCTGAAAAAAAAAAAAAAAGGCTGGGGAACTAAGGCTGTCTCAATATTTTCAAAAATCAATCAATATAATACCCATATTAACAGGCTTAAGAAGAAAACAAATCACACGATTATATCAATTTATGCAGAAAAAGTGTTAGAAAAATTCAACATGCATTCATGCAAAAAAAACTCTCAGAAAAAAACATGAATAGAAGACAATGTTCTCAACCTGATAAAAAACATATACAGAAACCTACATTTAATATTATACTCAGTAGTAAAGGCTAAAAACTTTCCCCCTAAAATGAGGAGAAAAAAGCAAGAATGTTCATTTTTACCACTCATGTTTAACATAGTGCTGGAAGTTTTAGCCAACACAATAAGGCAGGAAAAGAAAATAAATGGCAGATAGATTGAAATGGAAGAAATAAAACTGTATCTATTTGTAGACAACATGATGGTCTATGTAGACAATTCCAAAGGCTCTACAAAATGAAAAACACAAAGCTCTAGATCTCATGAGTTCAGCAAGGGAACAGGATACAAGAACAACATACTAGGCAGTTTTTCTATATAGTAGCAACAGACATGTAGAAATCCAAAATTAAACATATAATACCATATACTATTTCTGAAATAAACTTAAATATTTGAGTGTGAATCTAACAAAACGTGTAGGCTTTGTATGCTAAAAATGATAAAATTCTGATGAAATAAATCAAAGATCTAAATAAATGGACATTTCATGCTCATAGAATGGAAGATTAAGGATAGCAAAGCTATCAATTCTCCCTAAATTTACATAAAGGTTTAACATAGGTCTTATCAAAATCCTAATAAGATTTTTAGTAGCTGTATATAAGAATATCATAAAATATATAAGGAATGGCAAAGGAACTAAAATAGTTAAAACAATTCTAAGAAAAGAAGACAATTTCAAGACAATGTATAACTACAGTAAGCAAGACTATGTAGTACTGGCAGAGGAATCAACACCTATATTGATGAACAGAATAGAGAATCCAGTAATAGTGTGGCCAACAGATTTTTGACAAAGGTGCAAAAGCAATTCAATAGTGGGAAGATAGTCTTTTCAACAAACAATGCTGGAAAAAAAATGGATATCCAGAGGCAAAAGAATTAACCCCAACCTAAACATAACATCTTAAAAAATTATCTCAAAGTGGATTATAGATTTAAATGTAAAACACTTTTGGAAGACAATATAGAAAATCTGCAGAACCTAGGGCTTGGTGAAGAGTTCTCAGGCATGACACCAACAGCATGACCCATTAAAAAATAGACAAACTGGAAACTGGGCACCAAGATGGCCGAACAGGAACAGCTCCAGCCTCCAGCTCCCAGCGTGAGCGACACAGAAGATAGGTGATTTCTGCATTTCCAACTGAGGTACCGGGTTCATCTCACTGGGGTGTGTTGGACAGTGGGTGCAGCCCAATGAGCAAGAGACGAAACAGGGTGAGGCATTGCCTTACCTGGGAAGAGCAAGGGGGAAGGGAATTCCCTTTCCTAGCCAAGGGAAACCGTGACACACAACACCTGGAAAATCGGCTCACTCCCACCCTAATACTGGGCTTTACCAAGGGTCTTAGCAAATGGCACACCAGGAGATTATACTCTGCGCCTGGCTCAGAGGGTCCCATACCCACAGGGCCTCCCTCATTGCCAGCACAGCAGTCTGAGATCTAACTACAAGGCAGCAGTGAGGCTGGGGGAGGGGCGCCTGCCATTGCTGGGGCTTAAGTAGGTAAACAAAGCAGCCAGGAAGCTCCAACTGGGTGGAGCCCACCATAGCTCAAGGAGGCCTGCCTGCCTCTGTAGATTCCACCTCTGAGGACAGGACATAGCCAAAAAAAAGGCAGCAGAAACCTCTGCAGATGTAAATATCCCTGTCTGACAGCTTTGCAGAGAGTAGTGGTTCGCCCAGCATGGAGTTTGAGACCTGAGAATGGACAGACCATCTGCTCAAGTGGGTCCCTGACCTCCCCATAGCCTAACTGGGAGACATTCCCCACTAGGGGCAGACTGACACCTCACACCTCACAGGGTCGGGTACACCTCTGAGATGAAGCTTCCAGAGGAATGATCAGACAGC
Source organism: Colobus angolensis palliatus (assembly GCF_000951035.1). Classification (NCBI taxonomy): domain Eukaryota; kingdom Metazoa; phylum Chordata; class Mammalia; order Primates; family Cercopithecidae; genus Colobus; species Colobus angolensis. Next base: position 3,189,199 of record NW_012119821.1, on the reverse strand, counting down.
AACATTTGCTGTTCAGCAATATTCACTCTTCTGTAGCCTCCGCTGCTGATACCCAGGCAAACAGGGTCTGGAGTGGACCTCTAGCAAACTCCAACACACTTACAGCTGAGGGTCCTGGCTGTTAGAAGGGAAAATAACAAACAGAAAGGACATCCACACCAAAACCCCATCTGTACGTCACCATCGTCAAAGACCAAAGGTAGATAAAACCACAAAGATGGGGGAAAAGCAGTGCATAAAAGCTGGAAATTCTAAAAATCAGAGTGCCTTTCCCCCTCCAAAGGAGTGCAGCTCCTCACCAGCAATGGAACAAAGCTGGATGGAGAATGACTTTGAAGAGTTGAGAGAAGAAGGCTTCAGACAATCAAACTTCTCCAAGCTAAAGGAGGAATTACAAACCTAGTGGAAAGAAACTAAAACCTTGAAAAAAGATTTGACGAATGGCTAACCGGAATAACCAATGTAGAGAATTCCTTAAACAACCTGATAGTGATGAAAACCATGACACAAGAAATACGTGACAAATGCACAAGCTTCAGTAACCGACTTGATCAATTAGAAGAAAGGATATCAGTGATTGAAGATCAAATGAATGAAATCAAGCGAGAAGAGAAGTTTAGAGAAAAAAGAGTAAAAAGAAATGAACAAAGCTTCTGTGAAATATGGGACTATGTGAAAAGACCAAATCTATGTCTGATTGGGGTGCCTGAAAGTGAAAGGGAGAATGGAACGAAGTTGGAAAACACTCTGCAGGATATTATCCAGGAGAACTTCCCCAACCTAGTAAGGCAGGCCAACATTCAAATTCAGGAAATACAGAGAACACCACAAAGCTATTCCTTGAGAAGAGCAACTCCAAGACACATAATTGTCAGATTCACCAAAGTTGAAATGAAGGAAAAAATGTTAAGGGCAGCCAGAGAGAAAGGTCAGGTTACCCACAACAGGAAGACCATAAGACTAACAGTGGATCCCTCGGCAGAAACTCTACAAGCCAGAAGAGAGTG
>NW_012119821.1:3187025-3187372 GCF_000951035.1 Colobus angolensis palliatus | reverse complement strand
TCTGATAAAACAGGCTTTAAACCAACAAAGATCAAGAGAGACAAAGAAGGCCATTACATAATGGTAAAGGGATCAATTCAACAAGAAGAGCTAACTACCCTAAATATATATGCACCCAATACAGGATCAACCAGATTCATAAAGCAAGTCCTTAGAGACTTACAAAGAGGCTTAGACTGCCATACAATAATCATGGGAGACTTTAACACCCCACTGTCAAGATTAGACAGATCAACAAGACAGAAAGTTAAAAAGGATATCCAGGAATAGAATTCAACTCTGCACCAAGCAGACCTAATAGACATCTACAGAACTCTCCACCCCATATCAACAAAATATACATTCTT
>NW_012119821.1:3173333-3183780 GCF_000951035.1 Colobus angolensis palliatus | reverse complement strand
ACAAGTTAATGGGTACAGCACACCAACATGGCACATGTATACATATGTAACATATCTGCACGTTGTGCACATGTACCCTAGAACATAAAGTATAATAATAATTTTAAAAAAACAAGTATATGGGAAAAAAATAGACAATTTGGACTTCATCAAAATTAAATTGAAACTTTTATTTAAAACTTTTATTCTCTGAAAGACCTTATTAAGATGATGAAAAGACAAGCTGTAGGCTGGGAGAACGTATTTGCAAACTATATATAACTCACAAAGGACTCAGATCTAGAATATATAGAGAACTTCTAGAATTCAACAGTAAAAAATAAAATCTATCAGAAAATAGGAAAAGGCATGAAGAGACATTTCACTGACTGATATACAGATGGCAAATAAGCATACAAAAAGATGTTTAACATCATTAGTCATTGGAGACATGCAAATTAAAACCACAATGAGATATTACCATACACCTATCAGGACAGCTAAAATATAGTGACAAAACCAAATGATGACCATGATACAATGAACCTCTATCACTCATATATTGCTGGTAGGAGTATAAAATGGTACAGCCACTTTGAAAAACAGTTTGGCAATTTCTTAAGAACTAAACATGCAACTACCTCATGACCCAGCAATGACACTTGTGAACATTTGTCCCAATGAAATAAACACTATGTTCACACAAAAACCTGTACAAGTGCTTTGGGAGGCAAAGATAGTAGGATCCCTTGGGGCCAGAAGTTTGAGGCTAGCCTGGGCAACACAGAGGGATCCCGCCTCTTAAAGAGAAAAACCTGGACACAATTATTCATAAAAGATTTATTTGTAAAACCAAAAACTGGAAACAACCAAAATACCCCTCAATAGATGAATGGCTAAATAAACTTTCATACATCCATACTATGTAATAGTACTTAGCAATGAAAAGACACAAACTATTGATGCATACTTGGATGGATCACAAGGGCATTATGCTGAATTAGAAAAGCCAATTTCTAAAGGTCACATGCTATATAATTCCATTTATAGAACATTCTCAAAATGACAAAATTACAAAGATGGAGAACAGATTAGTGGTTGTCAGGAGTTAGAGATGATTAGGGAGTGGTATGAGTGCATATAAAGGAGAAGTATGGGAATGATCTTTAAGGTGGAACAGTTCTGTATCTTTATTATGGTAGTTTTTGCACAAATACATGCATATGATGAATGACATAAAAACATATATATGCATAGTACCAATGTCAAATTCTTTCTTTTGATATTATACAATAATTATGTAAGATAAACTAGATGAAGTGCACCTAGGACCTCTCTACGTTATCTTTGCAACTTCTGGTGAATCTATAATTATTTCAAAATAAAAAGTCAGAAAAAAGTATGAGATACTGTATTAGTCCGTATTCATGCTGCTATGAAGAAATACCCAAGATTGGGTAATTTATAAAGAAAAGGGGTTTAATTGACTCACAGTTCTGCATGGCTGGGAAAGCCTTGGGAAACTTATAGTCATGGCAGGAGATGAAGGGGAAGAAAGGGGAAGAAAGGCACTTTCTTCACAGGGCAGCAAGACAGAGTGAGTGCAAGCAGGGGAAATGTCAGATTCTCATAAAACCATCAGATTTCATGAGACTCATTCAGTATCAGGGGAACCGCATGGAGGAAACCACCCGCTTTTTCCAATTACCTCCCACCGGGTTATGGGAACTACAATTCAAGATGAGATTTGGGTGGAGACACAACAAAGCCATATCAGGCGCCTATAGTAGGCATCAGAATTATCTGAGTCAATTGTCAAAACATATAAATTTCTAAACCCCATTCTAAACCCACTGATCTATAATTTATTTTTGTTTGTTAAAAACTTTTAATTCTAGTAAAATACGCATAACATAAAGTTTACCACTTTAACCGTTTTTAAGTGTATAATAAGTTCAGTAGTGTTAAGAACATTCACACTGTTGTCAACCTATCTCCAGAACTCTTATCATCTTACAAAACTCAAATCTATACCCATTAAGCAATAACTCCCCACTCCCCACCTTTGCCCTCTCCTCTGGGAATCTTCTTAGACTCATATATACCAGGAACTTGGCAGGTTCTGTGTTTAGACAGTAAGGAAGCTGATCATAATGATAATCCGAACTAAGGATAGCAGTTACCACTATCCAGGCTGTATGTGTCACTGTGTACTCCCTTTTTCATTTAATTCTCACAGTGCTCTAATAGTTGACAAGTATTGTATCTATTCTGTGCATAAGGAAACAGACTCAGAGAGGTTAAGAGACTAGCTCAATTCACACAGCTCAGGTTCAAACTTAGGCCTGCTGGGCTCCCAGAATCTGGCGTACCACAAGCCATCCGGTTGCAGGTTCTTCATGACCCTGGCTTCAAGCTGAACCTTAGTTGTCTTTTCCTTGTGGTTTCAGAAGCAGAGACCCAGAGGGTAACAACTCTTCCAAAACACCACAGCTTTGGAGCCTGACCTTGGTTTATGAACATCTGTAGAACTTTATTAAGATTTCTTCTTGCTTGAATTTTAATGTTCTGAAAATATGGTTTCTAGTTAACACTAGAGTTAGCAACACAATAGAAAAATTGAATGGGACTTTCCTTTCCCATTTTTGCAAGCTTGTCTGGGCCACAGTCCCATTGAAACAGGACCAAGGAAGAGGCAGGTGAACAGAGGAGGATTTACCGACCTACAGCAAGAAAAAAAAAAGTCAGATATGTAGGTAAAGTGTTTCCATTTCTTCCTCTGAAATATTTTGCACCCTGACCTACACAGTAATTTCAAAAGAGTCCTTCACAAGTTGAGTAACACATCATCTGAGTAAGAAAATTTCAAAACTAGTTTTTCAAGCATTGATGTATTGTTTAAAAGAAAAACCAAGCACGCTGCCCTTAAAAACAAGTTACAGATTATACATCCATGAGAGCAACTCTTTAAATTTATTTTAAAAACCTTTGAAATTTTGAAAGTAGTGCAGGAGATGGTGTAGGGTGTAATTTAGTGGGATTCTTTCCCTCAGAAAACATCTGAGAACATTTTCTCTAATAATAAAGGGCAAAGTACATGCAGTTGTGCTCGGCGCAAATGCTCCACCAGTGTGTGAGTGGACAAAGAGATCGCCGGTTGGAAAAAAAATAAATTTTGGTATCTCCCACTTAAGCTATTTCCCTGGCGTTCGCAGGAGGACAGTATTGTGGTCTCAGAGCGCGGAAAGAGACAATTCTTCTTGTGCAGGGGCAGGAAACTTTCCGTGTAGGAGATATTATCTCAAATGAGTGTAAAAAGAACACGTCTGCATTTCTAACAAGCTCCCTTACAGCTGCTGCTGGTCCAAGGACCAACCTTTGAGGGGCAAGGCGTTTGTTGAATGGGGTGAAGAAATTTCCTGCTAGAGAGGAAAGGTGCTTTCTGAAGAAAACGATAAGCTTCTGGGGTACCAGCGACCTAAAAAGGGGCAGCAATAGAAGCAAACTGGATGAGCAGATACAGGGTTGAAAACTGGCCAGAGGAAGGGCAGCGGTCTCCGCCGTCTCTTTATTCGGAGTAAGGTTTTAGGAAAAGGGAGAAAAGAGGCGCTCGCCCTCTGTTTGAAAGAAAACGTCGCGGTGTGTGATGTTCCCCTTCCTGTGTCAAAGCGATCTCATTGTTCAGTTCCCACCTATGAGTGAGAACATGCGGTGTTTGGTTTTTTGTCCTTGTGAGAGTTTGCATGGGTGCAGCACACCAACATGGCACATGTATACATATGTAACACACCGGCACGTTGTGCACATGTACCCTGGAACTTAAAGTATAATAAAAATTAAATAAATAAATAAATAAAACGCCGCAAGGGGATTCTTTGGAAAGGGCAGCAGACGCGCACCTGGACGTGGCAGTCAGCTGGACCCGCAGCCTGCACCGGGACGCAGGGGCGGGGGCCGAAAGGGGCCACGGGCTGTACAGCCCTTACCTGCGCTCGCCCTGGTCGGTGTAGACGTTGAGGAAGAGTCCCTCCTTGAAGTCTTCATACACCAGGCCGGAGAAGCTGAGCTGCAGCTCGTAGCTGCTACCAGGTTTCAGGGGCTCACTGAGCTCCAGCACCATGTATTCCGTGTCCACCGCGAACCACACGTCGTCCACGGGCACGCGGCCCACTGTGGCGTTCCCAGTGCCCGGGGACAGGGGGCCCCGCACCTCGGCGCGCTCGCAGCCCTGGAACAGGCTATGCAGCAGCAGGCGAGAGGTGGCCACCGTGCAGCGCACCGTGATGTTCACGCGGCCAGTGAAGAGCAAAGAGCCGTCCGGAAGGTGGTCTGGCCTCAGCCGCGGCCACAGCTCCAGGTCGTAGTGCAGCGGCACGAGCCAGGGCGGCAGGCGTAGCTGGTCCCAGGGCCCCGGGGGTCGCCAGTCGCTTGGGGTGGTCGTCACCGCTAGCTCGCGTGCACTGCTGGGTTTCGGGGTCCGCGTCGGCTTCTGCCTGAGGGGAGGGGAGGACTCGGCTTCCGAATCCCCGAGTCCAGGCAGCCCCGAAGGTGGGACGCGCGCGCAGTGGCCGTACAAGGCGGCGAGTACGGCCAGCGCCAGCAGGAGGGCGGCTACCAGCCCAGCCAGCAGCAGGGCCACCGCGCGGCTCACATAGAAGCCTGAGTTGGAAGGGGGCCCCATGGCAGGGACCGGGTTCGGGCGCGAGGCAGGAGCTCAGAGACTGTGGCAGCTGTCAAAACCCCTGCCAGGGTATTCAGTGCTGGGACCCCTGCCCCTCCTCTCTTGTAACGTGCCTCTTCCTCCTGGAAGAGCCTGGACGGACTGGAACGCAGCAGACAGCGGTTGGGACCATGGCTCCCCCTCCCAGCTAATCAGACACAGGTCCCAGCCTATCCACTCCCGCCCCCGGCCAGCGCCAGGGAAGGGGCGGACCTGGCGCACCCAGGAGCTTACCCCTTTGGGTTCGAAGAGAAAGACCCCACGGAAGAGGCCTCCAGGGTCGGCACGGGGAGGGGGCGTTCAGGCCAAACTCGAATTCGTACACCTTAAACGTGGACCTGTGGATGAGGGATGTGCCCCGGTACGGTTTCAGGTGTTGTCGGAAAGGGGACAGGTACGGAGCATCTCTATCTCCAAGCCAGCGATGAGCCACCAGCAACACACCTGCTCCACCGCCAGGCTGGCTTTCGCGTGCTAGGGGGTGGTAAGGGCTAGAGGACCAGGATATTTGGAAATGCGTTCGGAAATGACCCTGCAGGGCGTCGGCTGCGCCGTCTGAACAAATTTCTGGAGCCAAACGTGTAGCCCTAACTTCGCTTCCTAAATAAGCCCGGGAGGCATGCGGCCCAGGCAGCGAAGGCGAAGATGGAAACAACGTCCGGAGGCCCGGAAGCTTTCCAGAGCTTAGGAAACCAGGCTGGAGGAAGAGGCGACTAAGTGCTAGGTAGCCCGGCGTCTGCGTCTCCGGGTGAAGTGGGGTTGTGGGGCAGAGCAGGGTTAGGACCGCGTTACCACAGGAAGGGGCCTGGCGGGACGGTTTTTCTTAGCTCTGCAGCTGCCGGGGGCCGGGATTTCCCTTCCTGAAGCCGGGGGAGAGGGGACACCTGCTTTCAAAACCGGCCTGAATCAAGCAAAGAGAATAAAACAACTCGGCGGCCAGTGTTTCCACCCAGAAATTCCTGGGCTGGAACTGGTTTTCCTGGCGGTACCCTAGTCGCTGAGGCTTTCTCATGTTTGACATGGCATATGTTTGCTATTTAGCTGGTGCCCCTGAGCGAATTCTTGGCTCTGCGCTGGATCTGGAGTCTGCATTCATGCACGCTGGTGAATTGGAAATGAGATTGCAAGTATCAGGAGGCACTGGGGACGGAAGGGAAGGTAGTTAGATCCCACTGCAAGTTGAAGATTTTAAACTATCCTGTCTTGAGACTGCAGTGTGTGTGTGTGTGTGTGTGTGTGTGTGTGTGTGTGTGTGTGTGTGTTACAGCGAAAATACAATAATTTTTTCCATAGCAGCTATAAAACGGTGTTCACTTTACTACTGCTTTGACTCTATCTCACTTTCAATGAATAAACCCTTTCGCCTGGAATCAGAGATGGGGCAGACCACGGTGATTCTCCTGGGAAATGCGTGCTTGTTCCTTGAACTGAAGTGAATCACATAAACACCACCATCATCACCCTCTGGAATAAGACAGAGAAGTGGAAGGAGATTTGGCATCAAGCTCACGCAGACAGTTGTGCTATAATCTGTGGACCAGTCCACATTAAGACCATATGACTTATTTTTTTGGATTTGCTTTCTTCAGAAACTTAAGGATTATATTTAAAAATAATTATGACCACATGCATCACTCTCAGAAGATCGTGAATACAGCTGAGGGAGAAGCTCCATCTATTTCTATATACCTACCACAAGTTGTGCTGCCAGAATTGTGAGCTACTGCTCTAGCAGAGGCATCTCAGTTTAGATCATGTTCAGATTGGGATTCTGACAGCTGTGGCACTAATTAACTAATTACTGGCCTTAACAACCCGTGGACAATTTCTTGAAGGATTTCGAAGGATTTCCAGACACTCAAGGAAAGGTAAAAAAGAAAGGTAGTCAGTAACACGATTATTTCAAACATATTAAAGGTATTCCTCCCCTCAATTAAGTACATATATGGACATTAGCATTTAATTCTATTTTTTCTAATATAATTAAAGAAATAGAGATTGGCTTCCACACAAAAAGTTTCAAAGTAATAGTCACACCAGATGATTCAGCAATTCAAGTATCTTATTAAAGGGAAAACATTTCTGATAAATCATTAATGTCACTCCAAAGACATTGCAAAATAACATACTGGCTGAGTCAAGATTATAATAATAAAGAACTGGAAAAGTATTATATGAAATATTTTACATCTCAATGAAAAAGTAGTTCGGGAATATAGACCAGTTGCTAGGAAAACATTTTCTAGAGCTGCTCAGAAAATCTGCTTATTCAGAGCAATGGAAGCGGTGATTCTCAACTGGGCATAATTTTTGTGCCCTTGCCACTACCAGCACCTCATTTGACAATGTTTGGAGATATTTTTGGTTGTCACAGCTCAGGGGAGGAAGTGCTACTGGTATTTAGTGGGTAGAGGCGAGCTGTCCTCTAACAATGCACTGGACAGCCTGCCACAACAAAGAAGTATCCTGCCCAAAATGTCATTAGTGCTGCTGTTCAGAAATCCTGAACTAAAGCAATAATCCTTTTACATGCTACCCAGGTAAAACTTCAGCTTTGTATCTTGTGCTGCTGTTTACTTCTGTTGTTTATGTTTATACTTTGGCATGTCTATTATTTTTCCATCTTTAATATTTGGTACTTATTATGAAACCCTATAATATTTTATTATATTTCTTAGACCACATAACTTGATTTTTCTTTTCTTTTTTGTCTACTCTGAAATTTTAATTTTTTGAGTGGGTAATATAAGTTTCAAAAATCAAAACAATATGAATGTTTTAGTTTTTAATTACTATTTTTCCGTAAGTTATTGGGGATACAGGTGGTATTTGGTTACATGAGTGGTTCTTTGGTGGTGATTTGTGAGATCCTGATGCACCTATCACCCGGGTGGTATACACTGCACCATATTTGTTGTCTTTTATCCTTCACTCCCTCCCACTCTTTCCCGCAAGTTTCCAAAGTCCATTATATCATTCTTATGCCTTTGCATCCTCATGACTTAGCTCCCACATATCAGTGGGAATATACAATTTTTGGTTTTCCATTCCTGAGTTACTTCACTTAGAATAATAGTCTCTTTCCATTCCTGAGTTACTTAGAATAATAGTCTCCAGTCTCATCCAGGTCATTCCAAATGCTGTTAGTTCATTCCTTTTTATGACTGAGTAGTATTCCATTGTATATATACACCACAGTTTCTTTATCCACTCGTTGATTGATTGGGTTGCTTCCATGATTTTGCAACTGTGAACTGTGCTACTATAAACATGTGTGTGCAAGTATCTTCAATATGAAAATTTATACATTAAGATATATTGCTTCCACCACTTCCATAGTTAATCATTTTTAATAGCATTTTTTGTGTAAACTTGCAGTGTTTCCTCATGCAAATCAAGAGAGTAGAATTATATGCCCTTGTATTTCTCTTTCTTACAAGAAAAACAGTATACTATATTGCAGTTCCTCACCTGCATTTTCATTTAACAATATATTCTAGATATCTTTTCATATCAGTCCACAGATACATTTCACATACTCTTCTGCTCCCCAGTTTGGTTATTTGCATGGATTCACCAGACTCCACAGAGTATATTCATATTGGTGTTTATTTAAAGGCAAAGGATATGGTACAGCAAGAGAAAGAGAGTACAGGCAAGTACTGGAGGTTAGAGAGACATCCAATGTGCAAAGAAAGAAGAGCCCTTATTTGCACAAATTGCCATGCTGTGTCACCAGCTTGAGCTACCAATGTCTGTGAGAGGAATCTTTTCTAGAGAGACCTTATAGTGAAATGGCCCAATGGGTTCTCCTTGCCCGCTGCCCAGATAGAGCTAATGTATCAAGACAGGAGAATTGCTGTAGAGAAAGAATTTAATTCACAGACAGACAGCTAAATGGGAGACTAGAGTTTTATTACTCAAATCAGTCACCTTGAACATTTGGAGACCAAGACTTTTAAGGAGAATTTGGTAGGGATCAGGGAGTAGGGAGTGCTGATTGATCGGATCAAAGATGAAGTCACAGGGGCTGAAAGTGGCTTCTTCTTGCTGTCTTCTTTTCCTGGGTAGGATTGCAAAACTGGTTAGGCCAAATTACCAGTCTGGGTGGCACCAGCTGGTATATCAGAACCTAGGGTCCAAAAAACATCTCAAGCACCAATTTTAGGTTTTGCAATAGTGATGTTATGCCTAGGAGCAACTGGGGAGGTTCAGAATCTTATGGCCTCTAGCTGCATGACTCCTGAAACCATAATTTCTTATATTATGGCTAATTGATTAGTCTTACAAAGACAGTGTGGTCTCTAGGTAAGAAGGAGGTTTATTTCATGAGGAAGTTATTATTATCTTTGTTTCAAAGTTAACCTATAAACTAAGTTTCTCTCAAAGCTAGTTTGGCCTATGCTTGGGAATAAACAAGGACAGACTGGAGGTTAGAAGCAAGATGGAGTTGGTTAGGTCAGATCTCTTTAACTGTCACAATTTCCCCACTGTTAGAATTTTTGCAAAGGCAGTATCAAAAGGTGAAATTGCTAGTCCTTTAAATAATCAAGCCAAGTTTTTCAGACCCATAAGTCCAGTTGCAAACCATCAATTTTAAAACCTGGGAGGTTCCAGGGAGAATTTCAGACCTTCATCACCACATCAAAAACTGGCAGCTACTGGAAAGAGCAGAAAGGTGTCTGAGTCCCTTTAAAGCCTCACAGAATTGTCATTATTTGAACTATTTGGTAATTTCCTGGAAGACCTCATTTACAAGGCTGCCTTTATTTGATATACTCAGAGTTCATGCAGTGTGAACAGCCTTTCCTCAGGGTCATTGGTTGAAAACAAGAGGCAGTTGTTTAGCATTGCAACTACCTGAGATGGACAAACAACTGGGGCAAATAATAAGCTCATTAAAAAGCTTAAAAAGAAAAACTCAGGAATGAGGTATCTGTAGGGGGCTTTGAAAAGTTCCAAAGTATTTCTGAAAATCTGTAAGGCCATATACATATATAGAATTATACATATGACCAGGACTGTATATGTACTCAGGAAATACCTGAAAAGTCCCGAAGCTCTCACTTCTAGCTAACCTTGAAGCGCTGCTAGAGCTGGATATGAAGACAAAGCCAGAGTTGTCAATTGCCTGCTAACTGTTGATGGGATGCCTCAGCACACACACAGAGCCCCTTCTTAAAGACTGGGAGATGACTTATTGGTCCTAGGCATTTAAGGAAATCTCTGTTTAATTATTAGTTGACTACTAACCAAACTGAGCAAGGATATCAGTGGCCACCACAAGGAACCCTGGAGAAAGATAATCTGATTTTCAGAGTTGTCACATTATGTAAAATGTCATGTTTCCAACAAAGAAATTATGAGACATGCAAAGAAGCAAGAAAGTATGCCCATAAGCAGGAAAAAAGCAGTCAATAAGTGTACCTAAAGAATGTCAGACACTAGACAAAGACTAGACAAAGGCTTTAAATTAGCTTTATATTTTTTATTATACTTTAAGTTCTAGGGTACATGTGCCCAACGTGCAGGTTTGATACATAGGTATACATGTGCCATGTTGGTTTGCTGCACCCATTAACTAGTCATTTACATTAGGTATTTCTCCTACAGCTATCCCTCCCCTAGCCCCCCATCCCCCAAGAGGGCCCAGTGTGTGATGTTCCATGCCCTGTGTCCAAGTGTTCTCGTTGTTCAATTCCCACCTATGAGTGAGAACAGGTGGCATTTGGTTTTCTGTCCTTGTGA